>NC_084551.2:49202500-49287500 GCF_033978685.3 Nerophis lumbriciformis
TTACATATACACACATGCACATACAAACATACACATACATATATATACATATATATATACATATATATATATATATATATATATATATATATATATATATATATCATGTCATATATCTTTGTGATATACCAAATATGTCATGTCAAATCATGTCATACGTCAAATACTGTATATAGAATATCATGTAATTAAAAGATATATCATACGGAATACATCACGACATGTCATATCAAAAGACAATCGCACTGTTCTTTTCTATATGGAAAGATGCCAACTGATATCATGCGACGGCCCACACTTAAAGAAAAGGTGCCTGCACTGCACACAGAAGAGGAGCATGGAGGAGAATGAGGAGCATGGAGGGTGAAGACAAGTGTGCGTAGCCAAAGTAGGCGAGGCCGTCCTAAATGAAAGGCGTGAACTCGTGGGGTCTCGGATGGAGCGTGAGCCCGATGGAGCACTTGACTCCCCCCGCTGGCGATCACTCACCCGCCTCTCAAACACCCTCCAGTGCTCGCAGGCGGGAGGAAGAGGAAGACAGAAAATGTGAAGGGAGATTGTGTGCAGTGATTAGTGGCACTTTTTCAATAAAGACCACAATGGCAGAGGAGCTTCAAGCCTTCTTCCATCCCTTCTTCCTGCTTTGATGGATCTCCACGCCGCCGCTCGCTGATGGATTGGATGGCCTGCGGAACATCTCCCCACTAACTAGTGGCTCCGAGTGGGGCGTTTGTCACTGACATTGATCTCGCTGTAAATGAAATGTTCCATTTCCACCGCGTTTTATTGTTAAGCGCACTTCATTAGCGACGCGGAGATTTATGGCCGCCGCTACCCCCGTGTCGTCCTGGAGGAGGAAGACGAGTGTCGCTGGTGGGAAGATATTGACGACGAAGTTTGACGGGAAATGAGACATGAAGACGATTATGGCAGAAATGGTGTGTGTGTGTCACGACTACTACAGATACAGTCAGTGTCAGGTTCAAACACTGATGACATCTATTAAACTGACAAGAAGCAAGGAATTAAACAGAGACAGAATTCAATTTTGTTTGGACTTTCCCTGATTACATGGCAACAGCGGTTTCTAAGAGAGGGGGGTCGTAAACAGCCATCGCCCTTATCACAAAACAGTTCAAAGAAAAGGTGCGTGGAGGGGGGGGTCAGGTCCTGCTTCCTCTCCGCTTTGTAGATCTCGGGTCAAGACAAAGTCTTCCCGTGGATTACAATAGATGAAAGAAACAGACACCTTCATGTCGCTTTCCATCCTACACAGTAGAGTTTTACAAGCCTTTTGATTGGTAAGATCAAAGACAGCTTTTGTGTGCTCGCCGGGAACTCATTGAAACACAAAGTTGTGTGATAACTTAGATACAATTATTCTGACAGTCACGGTCAAAAGTTGACATACACTTGTAAAGAACATAATGTCACGGCTGTCTTGAGTTTCCAATCATTTCTACAACTCTTATTTTTTTGTGATAGAGTGATTGGAGCACATACTTGTTGGTCACAAAAAACATTCATGAAGTTTGGTTCTTTTATGAATTTATTATGGGTCTACTGAAAATGTGAGCAAATGTGCTGGGTCAAAAGTATACATACAGCAATGTTAATATGTGCTTACATGTCCCTTGGGCAAGTTTCAAAGCAATAAGGCACTGTTGGTAGTCATCCACAAACTTCTGGTAAGCTTGACAAAAATCGGTGGCGTTCAGCTAAATGTGTTGGTTTTCTGACATGGACTTGTTTCTTCAGCATTGTCCACAGGTTTAAGTCAGGACTTTGGGGAGGCCATTCTAAAACTCTCATTCTAGCCTGATTTAGCCATTCCTTTAACACTTTTGAGGTGTGTTTGGGGTCATTGTCCTGTTGGAACACCCAACTGCGCCCAAGACCCAACCTCCGGGCTGATGATTTTAGGTTGTCCTGAAGAATTTGGAGGTAATCCTCCTTTTTCATTGTCCCATTTACTCTCTGTAAAGCACCAGTTCCATTGGCAGAAAAACAGGCCCAGAGCATAATACTACCACCACCATGCTTGACAGTAGGTCTGGTGTTCCTGGGATTAAAGGCCTCAAAAAAAATAATAAGGCCTTATTTATTGTATCGGTCAAAGTAAGCCTTGAATGTCAGTGGGCGGGGCTATTACGCGTTTAGTCCAATCATTGCTTAACCCTGGGCTAAGTGGAAGCGCTGGGTAACCAATCAGGTTTTAGAATCCACCCTCTGAGGTCATCGATAAAATAAATTAATACTTCATTAGATTATGAATTACTTCAATCGTAAAATAATAAAATTATGAAACAGGTAAATAATTCTTGAAATAATGCAATAAAATAAATCGTGAAATATTAAAATTATGAAATAATTAATTAAATGATATATCCATCCATCCGGTTTCTACCGCTTGTCCCTTTTGTGGGCTGGGGACTAACCCCCTGGACAAGTCGCCATTAAATCGTTAAATAAGTAAATAGTAAAACAATGACATTAATTATGTCATGATTTAATTATTTAAAAGCACATGTAACATCAGATGAATTAATGACACGTTGAAGTAATTATTTAAAGATGTATTTATTTAATTTAATTTTGTCAATCAATCAATCAATCAATCAATCAATGTTTATTTATATAGCCCTAAATCACAAGTGTCTCAAAGGGTTGCACAAGCCACAGCGACATCTTCGGTACAGAGCCCACATAAGGGCAAGGAAAAACTCACAACCCAGTGGGACGTCGATGTGAATGACTATGAGAAACCTTGGAGAGGACCGCAGATGTGGGTGACTCCCCGACCCCCTCTAGGGGAGACCGGATGCAATGGACGTCGAGTGGGTCTGACATAACATTGTGAAAGTCCAGTCCATAGTGGATCTAACATAATAATTGTGAGAGTCCAGTCCATAGTAGATCTAGCATAATAGTGTGAGAGTCTAATCCATAGTGGATCTGACATAATAGTGTGAGAGTCCAGTCCATAGTGGATCTAGCATAATAGTGTGAGAGTCCAATCCATAGTGGCTCTAGCATAATAGTGTGAGAGTCTAGTCCATAGTGGATCTAACATATGAGTGTGAGAGTCCAGTCCATAGTGGATCTAGCATAATAGTGTGAGAGTCCAGTCCATAGTGGATCTAACATAATAGTGAGAGTCAAGTCCATAGTGGATCTAACATAATATTGTGAGAGTCCAGTCCATAGTGGATTTAGCATAAAAGTGTGAGAGTCCAGTCCATAGTGGATCTAACATAATAGTGTGAGAGTCCAGTCCATAGTGGATCTAGCATAATAGTGTGAGAGTCTAATCCATAGTGGATCTAGCATAATAGTGTGAGAGTCCAATCCATAGCGGCTCTAGCATAATAGTGTGAGAGTCTAGTCCATAGTGGATCTAACATACGAGTGTGAGAGTCCAGTCCATAGTGGATCTAGCATAATAGTGTGAGAGTCCAATCCATAGTGGCTCAAGCATAATAGTGTGAGAGTCCAGTCCATAGTGGATCTAACATAATAGTGAGAGTCCAGTCCATAGTGGGGCCAGCAGGAGACCATCCCGAGCGGAGACGGGTCAGCAGCGCAGAGATGTCCCCAACCGATGCACAGGCGAGCGGTCCACCCCGGGTCCCGACTCTGGACAGCCAACACTTCATCCATGGCCACCAGACCTGTGTCCCATTTGGGCCCCCATAGAAACCATGATTTCTGTCTTCTTTGCTCCTCTGGGAGAGAATATTCACTTTTTTCTCCATTTTTGATGGGAGACAGGTCTGGACTGCAGGCGGGCCAGTAAAGTACCCGCACTCTTTTTTTACGAAGCCACGCTGTTGTAACACATGCTGAATGTGGCTTGGCATTGTCTTGCTGAAATAAGCAGGGGCGTCCATGAAAAAGACGACGCTTAGATGGCAGCATATTGTTATGTATGTTGTCTTCTCCCTGCCTTCTCTATTGGTTTTTTCAGTTTCTTCCACAGTCTTTTGTCCCCAACGAGGCACACCTGCTGCTAATCATCTCCGGGTAGTATTTAAGCGCGTCTCCACCAGCTGGTCCCCGCCGGTTATTCTTCCTGAACTCTACTCTGACATGTGTTACCTTGACTCAGCTTCCCTGGTATGTTGCCTTCACATATTTCTGTTATATTGACCTTGTTGTGTTTTTATTTTTCTAGCCACCTTGTTTTAGAGGACTAGTTTTTTGCCACGCTGTGTGCGTTCTTGACCTTGGTTCCGCCAACCTCTGAAAGAGACTCCTTTTGTTAGATTTTCCATGGTGTGCACTTTTTGCCCCATCATCCTTAGTTACCATTTTTGGACGTATTAAATATTTTCATTTGTTATCGCTTCCCTTGCCTCCATTCTCCGCATCCCGGGGTCCACCCTTGAACTCTATCCTAACACATATGTTGTTCCAAAACCTGTATGTACCTTTCAGCATTAATGGTGCCCTCACAGATGTGTTAGTTACCCATGCCTTGGGCACTAATGCAGCCCCATACCATCACAGATGCTGGCTTTTGAACTTTGCGTCGATAACAGTCCGGATGGTTCGCTTCCCCTTTGGTCTGGATGACACAATGTCGAATATTTCCAAAAACAATTTGAAATGTGGACTCGTCAGACCACAGAACACTTTTCCACTTTGCATGAGTCCATCTTAGATGATCTCGGGCCCAGAGAAGCCGACGGCGTTTCTGGATGTTGTTGATAAATGGCTTTCGCTTTGCATAGTAGAGCTTTAACTTGCACTTACAGATGTAGCGACCAACTGTATTTAGTGACAGTGGTTTTCTGAAGTGTTCCTGAGCCCATGTGGTGATATCCTTTAGAGATTGATGTCGGTTTTTGATACAGTGCCGTCTGAGGGATCGAAGGTCACGGTCATTCAATGTTGGTTTCCGGCCATGCTGCTTACGTGGAGTGATTTCTCTGAACCTTTTGATGATATTATGGACCGTAGATGTTGAAATCCCTAAATTTCTTGCAATTGCACTTTGAGAAATGTTGTTCTTAAACTGTTTGACTATTTGCTCACGCAGTTGTGGACAAAGGGGTGTACCAAAATGGGAAGCTGTTTATACCCAATCATGGCACCCACCTGTTCCCAATTAGCCTAGTTATTGTAATTCCCCATTAATTCCCATATATTTCCATTAATACCCATGGACGGTGTCAAAACTTTAAATAATCAAAAAATGGTCAATATTTCCAAACTTACCAAGCTTACCGTCCCGTGGTAAATTTCCGGAAAGTTTCCGGAACTTTCCACCCCTTTGCAATTCTAGTTGTAACATTCACATCCTAATATCTATGCTGTAAGCGTCCGCATCCGGAAACTGGAAATGACGCAATGCATTACTCCATACGTCAGCAGCCAGAGGAGCCTTACAACCATACACATAAATCAAATAAAGATTAGGGCTGTCATGGAATAGTCGGAGATTTGACTATCAAACTCACAGTCAAATAGGCTGTTATTAATATTCCCTTCCCCCTCAGTGGGACGGAGGCAAGTTAACACCTGCTGAGGCCCAGCGTACAGCAGGTGCGTTGGGAGGGTAAATTGATTAGGTTCATCATCACGTCTTTGTTAAGGATTGGTAAAATATGCTTGTTTGCAGACTAATAGTTTTTAGAGAGGAAGAAATCAGTCTTAGTTCACTGCTTGCTGGTGTGACGTCACGTCTCTGAAGTCAGTTGACGTGTTCTGACCTCCCTCATACCTTATTATATAAAAAGTATTTGTTGCACATTATAGTATTTTGTTCTACAAAACCCAAAACCAGTGAAGTTGGCACGTTGTGTAAATGGTAAATAAAAACAGAATACAATAATTCGCAAATCCTTTAACTTATATTCAGTTGAATAGACTGCAAAGACAAGGTATTTAATGTTCCAACTGTCAAAATGTTTTGGCAAATCATTAACTTAGAATTTAATGCCAGCAACACATTGCAAAAATTTTGTCACAGGGGCATTTTTACCACTGTGTTACATGGCCTTTCCTTTTAACAACACTCAGTAAACGTTTGGGAACTGAGGAGACCAATTTTTGAAGCTTTTCAGATGGAATTATTTCCCATTCTTGCTTGATGTACAGCTTAAGTTGTTCAACAGTCCGGGGGTCTCCGTTGTGCTATTTTAGGCTTCATATTGCGCCACACATTTTCAATGGGAGACAGGTCTGGACTACAGGCAGGCCAGTCTAGTACCCGCACTCTTTTACTATGAAGCCACGCTGTTGCAACACGTGGCTTTGCATTGTTTTGCTAAAATAAGCAGGGGCGTCCATGATAACATTGCTTGGATGGCAACATATGCATTAGTGGTGCCTTCACAGATGTGTAAGTTGCCCATGTCTTGGGCACTAATACACCCCCATACCATCACAGAAGCTGGCTTTTGAACTCTGCGCCTAGAACAATCCGGATGGTTCTTTTCCTCTTTGGTCCAGAGGACACGACGTCCACAGTTTCCAAAAACAATTTGAAATGTGGACTCGTCAGACCACAGAACACTTTTCCACTTTGCATCAGTCCATCTTAGATGAGCTCGGGCGGAGTTTCTGGGTGTTGTTGATAAATGGCTTTGGCTTTGCATAGTAGAGTTTTAACTTGCACTTACAGATGCAGCGACAAACTGTAGTTACTGACAGTGGTTTTCTCAAGTGTTTTTGAGCCCATGTGGTGATATCCTTTACACACTGATTTCGCTTTTTGATGCAGTACCGCCAGATTCTCTGAAGCTTTCGATGATATGTGATGATATTACGAATCGTAGATGGTGAAATCCCAAAAATCCCCAAAATTCCTTGCAATAGCTCGTTGTGAAATGTTGTTCTTAAACTGTTAAACAATATGCTCACACATTTGTTCACAAAGTGGTGACCCTCGCCCCATCCTTGTTTGTGAATGACTGAGCATTTCATGGAAGCTGCTTTTATACCCAATCATGGCACCCACATGTTCCAAATAAGTGTTTGATGAGCATTCCTCAACTTATTCAGTCTTTTTTGCCACTTGTGCCAGCTTTCTTGAAACATTTTGCAGGCATCAAATTCCAAATGATAATAATATTTTCAAAAAATGACAAAGCTTACCAGTTCAAATGTTAAATATCTTGTCTTTGCAGTCTATTCAATTGAATATAAGTCACACATATCATTATGTCAAGATAATGGCACTAGCATGTACTTAATTTAAGAATATTTTTCAACATATTGTGCAAAAAGGTCTCTTTTTTTTCGACCAAGAAAAGTGCACTTGTTATTAGTGAGAATATTCTTATTTTAAGGTATTTTTGGGTTCATTGAGGTTAGCTAATTAGGGACCGCAATGTCCCTTTGGGACAGAGGACCCTATTGTAATTGTAAGGTTTTATTATTATTAGGGACCGCAATGTCCCTTTGGGTCAGAGGACCCTATTGTAATTGTAAGGTTTTATTATTATTATACCGGCCGCCTCTTTGAACTGTAATTTGACCCACTAAACATGCTTCAAAACTCACCATATTTGACACACACATCAGGACTGACAAAAATTGCCATCTAATGGAAAAAAAAAAAAAAAAAAAATCAAAATGTCGCTCTAGCGCCCCCTAGGAAAAAACACAGACAAAACTGCTTGTAACTTCCGGTAAGAATGTCATAGAGACATGAAACAAAAACCTCTATGTAGGTCTAACTTAGACCTAGATTTCATACATTAACATCCTTCAGCAAAAATCAACAGGAAGTTGGCAATTCCCCCTTCAGAACAAAAGTTTACTAAAAACAGTCACTTTTGCCTCTTTGAGCTGTAATTTGACCCTCTTAACATGCTTCAAAACTCACCAAACCGGACACACACATCAGGAATGGCAAAAATTGCGATCTAATAAAAAACCCAACCTCAAAACTCAAAATTGCGCTCTAGCGCCCCCTAGGAAGAAAACACAGACACAACTGCTCCTAGGAAGAAAACTCAGACAAAATTGCCTATAACTTCCAGTAGAGACATGAAACAAAAACATTTATGTAGGTCTCATTTAGACCTACATTTCATAGATTGACAACCCCCAGAAAAAATCAACAGGAAGTTTGCAATTCGCCCTTCAAAACAAAATTTTTGTAAAAACCGGTCACCTATTTTCAAACATTATCTCCTCTGAGCGCGTTTGTCGTTTCGGCTTCAAACTAGCACAGGAGAGAGATTGAACCCTTCTGATTAAAAGTTGACAAAAAAAATTTAATTACTGCTCCGGTTTGGATTTTATGTGCCGTCAAAGTCGGTCCCGTCCATCGCTGCTTGCAGCTTTAATTAGGGACCGCAATGTCCCTTTGGGACAGAGGACCCTATTATAATTGTAAGGTTTTATTATTATTATACCGGCCGCCTCTTTGAGCTGTAATTTGACCCACTAAACTTGCTTCAAAACTCACCATATTTCACACACACATCAGGAAAGGCAAAAATTGCCATCTAATAAAACAAAACAAACCCGAAAACTCAAAATGTCGCTCTAGCGCCCCCTAGGAAAAAACACAGACAAAACTGCTTGTAACTTCCGGTAGGAATGTCGTAGAGACATCAAACAAAAACCTCTATATAGGTCTAACTTAGACCTAGATTTCATACATTAACATCCTTCAGCAAAAATCAACAGGAAGTTGGCAATTCCCCCTTCAGAACAAAAGTTTACTAAAAACCGTCACTTTTGCCTCTTTGAGCTGTAATTTGACCCTCTTAACATGCTTCGAAACTCACCAAACCGGACACACACATCAGGACTGGCAAAAATTGCGATCTAATAAAAAACCCAACCTCAAAACTCAAAATTGCGCTCGAACGCCCCTAAAGAAAACACAGACAAAACTGCCTGTAACTTCCAGTAGGAATGTCTTAGAGACATGAAACAAAAACATTTATGTACGTCTCATTTAGACCTACATTTCTTAGCTTGACAACCCCCAAAAAAAATCAACAGGAAGTTTGCAATTCGCCCTTCAAAACAAAAGTTTTGTAAAAACCGGTCACCTATTTTCAAACATTATCTCCTCTGAGCGCGTTTGTCGTTTCGGCTTCAAACTAGCACAGGAGAGAGATTGAACCCTTCTGATTAAAAGTTGACAAAAAAGTTTCAATTACTGCTCCGGTTTGGATTTTATGTGCCGTCAAAGTAGGTCCCGTCCATCGCTGCTTGCAGCTTTAATTTTACTTGTTTTGGAAAGTCTTGAAAAGCCAAGTTTTCTTGTTCTATTGGCAGATAATTTTGCTTAGTTCAAATAAAATACCCCTAATTTTTGTATTTTTTGTTTTTGTTTTTGACCACTGACTTTTTGCAGTGTACACACTGCAAAACAACAACAACAAACTCAAAATTAAAGCTGCAAGCAGCGATGGACGGGACCTACTTTGACGGCACATAAAATCCAAACCGGAGCAGTAATTAAAACTCTTTGGTCAACTTTTAATCAGAAGGGTTCAATCTTTCTCCTGTGCTAGTTTGAAGCTGACACGACAAACGCGCCGGTTTTTACAAAACTTTTGTTTTGAAGGGGGAATTACAAACTTCCTGTTGATTTTTGCTGGGGGTTGGCAATATATGAAATGTAGGTCTAAGTGAGACCTACATAGAGGTTTTTGTTTCATGTCTCTAACACATTCCTACTGGAAGTTACAGGCAGTTTTGTCTGAGTTTTCCTCCTAGGAGCAGTTGTGTCTGTGTTTTCTTCCTAGGGGGCGCTAGAGCGCAATTTTGAGTTTTGGGGTTGGGTTTTTTATTAGATCGCAATTTTTGCCAGTCCTGATGTGTGTGTCCAGTTTGAGTTTTGAAGCATGTTAAGGGGGTCAAATTACAGCTCAAAGAGGCAAAAGTGACTGTTTTTACAAACATTTTGTTTTGAAGGGGGAATTGCCAACTTCCTGTTGATTTTTGCTGAAGGATGTCAATGTATGAAATCTAGGTCTAAGTCAGGCCTACATAGAGGTTTTTGTTTCATGTCTCTACGACATTCCTACCGGAACTAACAAGCAGTTTTGTCTGTTTTTTCCTAGGGGGCGCTAGAGCGCAATTTTGAGTTTTAGGGTTGTTGTTTTTTATTAGATGGCAATTTTCGCCAGTCCTGATGTGTGTGTCAAATATGGTGAGTTTTGAAGCATGTTAAGGGGGTCAAATTACAGCTCAAAGAGGCGGCGGAATAATAATAATAATAATAAAACGCACGAAACACAATAGGGTCCTCTGTCCCAAAGGGACATTGCGGTCCCTAATAAGGCACGACAACCTGGTGGGGTTTCATTTTTTAACTTTTTCTGCTGGTGGTGTGCCCTCTGTATTTTTTGTATTTAAAAAAAAAAGTGCCTTGGCTCAAAAAAAAGGTTGAAAAACACTGGCTTAAGTCAACCTTTTTCCTGAAAATGAACCAAACCAGACCCGGAAAAACGGCATAAAATCTGTAAGGGTCCGTTTATGCAAATTGCTAACTAACCTGCCAAGCGACAAACGCTGATAAATGCATCACGTCCCAAAGAACCACAACCAGCCAGCTAACCAGCATTAAACAGCGGTACATATGGTCCTCTGTTCGAAGAGAAACAAATATACAGACACTAACGTGTTGAGTAGCCGCCCCACCGAGTCACTTTCATCTTAATTAGGGCCAACTCTCTCAGTTTGTGTTGGCGACGCCGCGTCCTCAATGGTGACAAATGAGCGTAAAGTGATACCATCCAAAGCCCGCCATCACCGACGGCGACACCAGAACCTCCGCTTGTGGCTCATCCATATTCAAAGTGTCTAAATTGGAGATGGTGACATATGGTTGATACTCACACTACACACACACACACACACACACACACACACACACACACACACACACACACTAACACGCGCACAACACTCAAAACGAGAGGTACCAATCTAGAATTGGATTTAACACTTCAATTCCCCACTGAACAACCAGGCTGACTCAATTACCATGCTGATGACGACACACACACACTCACACACACACTTTCCTACTGGTGTAATCCAATTTGATGATGATGATGATGATGTGTGTTTGACCAAAAGTGTACACTGACTAGCGGGTAACAATGCGGTTTGGTACATACCTCGTTATTAAGGTCACACTTTGGTACAGTTAGGACACAATTCAAACCTTAAAACTACTTCGCCAGTGGAAAAAAAAATAGTATTGAATAAGAAATTAATAAGGTACACGGCAGCGTTTCGTAACCATAGGGCTGGGGCCCAATATTACCCCCTAAAGGGCCGTCGAAAAATATATTTTTCTCAGCTGTGGTCCTTATGGGTCACTCAGTTGTAATACACTTTTCCACCACTTGTGGCAGTAATGCCAATATCAAACAAACAGAAGAAGTCTGTGGCTAAGAAACCTAGAAGTTTCTTAAGCGCAAAAAAATATGACTAAAGTGGTGAAGCTGTATATTCATTTGCACTTCAATGTTATTCCTTAATCTTAATCAAACTTTACTTATGTAGCACTTTTTCATGCACGGGAAGTGGCAAACACAAAGTGCTGGACAAAACAAAACAAAACAAAATAGCAAAAAATAATAATAGAAGAGTAGAAAACACACAGCACTATTGACAATAACAAAGCAAAAACAAAACATGGCATGATTTGAGGAAAAAAGTCTAACTTTGAGATGTCCACACTGGAGAAAAACTAAAATTAAGGTTTTTAACAATATATAGTATAAAACATAACCAAATGTACAATGAAAAAATTTAAATAAAAATAATGTAAATATTACATTAATAAGTTAATAAAACATAACATTGAGAGAATGTGTGTTAATTTTTTGTACAGTTAGGACACAAAAGTCAAACCTTAAAAACTACTTCGCCAGTTAAAAAAAGTATTGAATATAAACTCAGTATGGTATACAGGATCCGAGAGGTTTTAATGCGGCAAAAGCAGGTCAGATAAATAAGAAAACGCAAGGCCATTAGGACATTACAAATAATAATAGTAATAATAATAATATAACTTTAAAAATCGGCCTGTAAGCGGACAGTGGGCCAATGCAGTGTGACAGTTTAGTTAAGAAACATGTTCATTATCTATTGAGTTTATTTGTTTAAGCACGACATAATAAAAATATGTAAACTTATTTTTCATCAGTTACAAAAACCCAAAACCAGTGAAGTTGGCACGTTGTATAAATGGTAAATAAAAACAGAATACAATGATTTGCAAATCCTTTTCAACTTATATTCAATTGAATAGACTGCAAAGACAAGATATTTAATGTTCCAACTGAGATACTTAATATTTTTTGCAAATAATCATTAACTTAGAATTAAAAGGCAGCAACACATTGCAAAAAAAGTTGGCACAAGGGCATTTTTACCACTGTGTTACATGGCCTTTCCTTTTAACAACACTCAGTAAACATTTGGAACTGAAGAGACACATTTTTTAAGCTTTTCAGGTGGATTTATTTCCCATTCTTGCTTGATGTACAGCTTAAGTTGTTCAACAGTCCGGGGGTCTCCGTTGTGGTATTTTAGGCTTCATATTGAGCCACACATTTTCAATGGGAGACAGGTCTGGAGTACAGGCAGGCCAGTCTAGTACACACACTATTTTTACTATGAAGCCAGGCTGTTGTAACACATGGCTTGGTATTGTCTTGCTGAAATAAGCAGGGGCGTCTATGATAACGTTGCTTGGATGGCAAAATATGTTGCTCCAAACCTGTATGTACCTTTCAGCATTAATGGTGCCTTCACAGATGTGTAAGTTACCCATGCCTTGGGCACTAATACACCCCCATACCATCACAGATGCTGGCTTTTCAACTTTGCGCCTATAACAATCCGGATGATTATTTTCCTCTTTGTTCCGGACGACACGACATCCACAGTTTCCAAAATCAATTTGAAATGGGGACTTGTCAGACCACAGAACACTTTTACACTTTGTATCAGTCCATCCTAGATGAGCTCGGGCCCAGCGACGCCGGCGGTGTTTCTAGGTGTTGTTGATAAATGGCTTTGGCTTTGCATAGTAGAGTTTTAATTTAAACTTACAGATGTAGCGACCAACTGTAGTTACTGACAGTGGTTTTCTGAAGTGTTCCTGAGCTTATGTGGTGATATCCTTTACACACTGATGTCGGTTTTTGATGCAGTACCGCCTGAGGGATCGAAGGTCACGGGCTTAGCTGTGTACATGCAGTGATTTCTCCAGATTCTCTGAACCTTTTAATGATATTACAGACCTTAGATGGTGAAATCCCTAAATTGCTTGCAATTTTGTTTTTAAACACTTCGACAATTTGCTCACATATCTGTACACAAAGTGGTGACCCTCGCCCCCATCCTTGTTTGTGAATGACTGAGCATTTCATGGAAGCCGCTTTTATACCCAATCACGGCACCCACCTGTTCCCAATTAGCCCGTTCACCTGTGGGATGTTCCAAACAAGTGTTTGATGAGCATTCCTCAACTTTCTCAGGTCTTTTTTGCCACTCGTGCCAGCTTTTTGGAAACATGTCGCAGGCATCAACTTCCAAATGAGCTAATATCTTGTCTTTCCAGTCTATTCAATTGAATATAAGTTGAAAAGGATTTGCAAATCATTGTATTCTGTTTTTATTCACCATTTACACAACGTGCCAACTTCACTGGTTTTGGGGTTGGTATTCATGAGTCCTTGCTTATGCAATTGTATTTGCTTTGTACTTATATTTTCTAATCAGCCTGACCTAAGCCTCAGGTTTATGTGCTAAATAAATACTAAACATTGGTTTCACATCATTTGACACAAATCCCTCGGAGGGGGGCTGTTTTTGTCGGTGAATAACAGCTCCGCTACACAATACAGCGTGCAAGTGTGCACACCTGATAAAAAGATACCAACAGTATATTTTAGACCTTTTCATCTTCATCACTGTCCTCCTGAACCGAATGCCAAAGCAGCAGGAGACTTGCAGGCCGCTATAATAATGCGCTCGCCCGCTGTGCTGACCAGCCCGTCTTGGTTCTCGGGGACTTTAACTCCTGCAATTTGCCTGATTAGTCGCCTACCCTATAGCAATATGTTGACTGTCCCACGCGTCTTAATCGGACACTTGACTGTTGCTATGGCAACATCCACTAGGCCCATTAAGCGGTGCGCAGACAGCCCCCCCAAAAACAAGCCTGTGGTAAACTTGTGTGTGTATTAATAGATAAGCATTATTTTTGATGATAAAATCTAATTTTTAATTGCAGTATTTTTAAAAAAGAATGATCATAATAACTGCAATCCTGTTATGTCTTGTTTTATCATTACATTTCTGTGTATTCTCTGTAGTTATAACATTAAAATGCAATTACAGTTGCAAGTCCAAGACGTTAGATGGAAGTACCGTATTTTTCGGAGTATAAGTCGCAGGTTTTTTCGACTTATATATGTTTTTTTCCTTTTTTATTATGCATTTTCGGCAGGTGCGACTTATACTCCGGTGCGACTTATACTCCAAAAAATACGGTAGTTTAGTATAGTTTATGGTGTGCTGGTCATTTCAGTTCCCGCTGTCTCAAATTGCGCCCTACAAAGTGGTGATACTGTAAGTGTCGCACCAATTGCACACCGGCTGTTCGATTGTAACGTGCATCTTGGTTTGTAGTTTTCAACGACACTGTGGAGGGAGGTGTGGCCAGCGCTGCTTGCAGGAGCGAAAGTCACCGCCTCTGTCCATGGTGCTGAGGACAGAGCACCATCAGACGGGGGCGTGACAGTGCTGACGGCGAGACACAGCTGACTCAGGTCCAAGCAAACCTGAGTCCGCTTTCCCACAATATAAACAGCGTACCTGCCCAATCACGTTATAACTGTAGAATGATGGAGGGCGAGTTCTTGGTTTCTTATGTGGGTTTATTGTTAGGCAGTTTCATTAATGTCCTCCCCGCGCGGCAACAACACACAACAACAGCAGTCACCTTTTCGTCTACCGTAAAGCAGTTCGTCTCCCGTAAACAGCAATGTTGTGACACTCTTGAACAGGACAATACTGCCATCTAGTGCATTTGATGAAAGCACTTTTGTGCGTGCCACACAGCAACGCATCATCAGAGAGGGTGTTCAGCATGGTTCGAAAAATAGCGACAGAGAATAGAACAAGGATGGACAATTCAACCCTTAACTCAACAATGAGTAGATGACTGTTATGTGTGTGTATATGTGTAAATAAATGAACACTGAAATCCAAGTATTTATTTGATATATATACATATACATATATATATATATATATATATATATATATATATATATATATATATATATATATATGAAATACTTGACTTGGTGAATTCTAGCTGTAAATATACTCCTCAGCAACAAGCTGTAATATCTTACTGAGATCATTTAGGACCAAAACACTTAAAACAAGTAAAACACTAACATAAAATCTGCTTAGTGAGAAGAATTTTCTTATTAGACAGAAAATAAGCAAATATCACCCTTATTTGAGATATTTAATCTTACTTAGATTGCAGTTTTTGCAGTGTGGTTAGTGTTGTTTCAGACTAGTGTCACCCACAGGGAGAGGCTTGATGCCCCAGCACATCCAAGGTGATCCAAAGCCTCAATTAAATATCATGAAGTGATTGCACTCACCGGAGATGTCTTGCCGGGAGTGGCGCACACATTTACTGATCTGAAGACATCAATGAATGAAGGATGTAGAGCCATGCTGGTAATCAGCTCCAGGTGTGGCATGCGAAACTTTTCACAGGAGTTGCCCAAAATGTGTCCTTAACGTCCACCAAATGCATCCTTGTGTCCATTTCTTAATAAATCGTCCTTGCCTTTTCCAGAAGATAAAGGTTTGGTGCAGTGACTCTTCTTCTGTAGTCACCTCGACATTGGCTGTGGTAGATCTTCACGATATTGTGTAAGTTGGGTGAACTTCCCACTAAATACCACAAAATGTCACAAAAACAAAATATGATTGTACTGGTAAGAGGAATAAACAATCGCTGCTGGAACACAAAAGTGTGTATACCTAGAAAAAAACAAAAATGCATGATCTCCCACCGAACACCTGTTTCCTATTAGAGATGGGACGTTCGCGAACGAACCGGGTATTTTTGAACGAGAACCGATTCGCAGTTGCGAGTCATTCCTGTGAGAGCCGTTCTTCATTCACATGCAAATATAGCGACACCCAAATTGCAAATTGACTAGATAATGATTCAGAGTCGCAAAAACTCAGTCTTCAACTCTTCTGGGAAGGCTGTCCACAAGGTTGCGGAGTGTGATTTTTTTGACCATTCTTCCAAAAGCGCATTGGTGAGGTCACACGCTCTCAGTCTCCGTTCTAATTAATCCCAAAGGTGTTCTATCGGGTTCAGGTCAGGACTCTGTGCAGGCCAGTCAAGTTCATCCACACCCGACTCTGTCATTCACGTCTTTATGGACCTTGCTTTGTGCACTGGTGCACAGTCATGTTGGAAGAGGAAGGGCCCCGCTCCAACCTGTTCCCACAAGGTTGGGATTATGGAATTGTCCAAAATGTTTTGGTATCCTGGAGCATTCAATGTTCCTTTCACTGGAACTACTCAGTGGCCTAGTGGTTAGAGTGTCCGCCCTGAGATCGGTAGGTTGTGAGTTCAAACCCCAGCCGAGTTATACCAAAGACTAGGCAGTCAGTATCAAGGGTTGGAATTGGGGGTTAAATAATCAAAAATGATTCCCAGGCGTGGCCACCGCTGCTGCCCACTGCTCCCCTCACCTCCCAGGGGGTGATCAAGGCGATGGGTCAAATGATTTGTGACAATCATTGGTACTTTAACTTTAAAAACATAGAAGCATTTGGGTTCACTTTTTTTTTAAATCATTCTTACTATTAAATGTTTTTATTTATTTATTTTTACCCTCGTTTTGGTGATTATTGTAAAGTAACTCAAGCGTACACACACCAGATAGGACGGTATAGAATGTGGTATTCACATTTTTATTATATAACATGTTCATTCTAACTTTTTATATGCAGACGTCCTTATTTATATCCTATATATATAAGTAATATTGTCAGAAAAATTGTATCTAAGTTATCACAAAACTTTGTGTTACATTGAGTTCAGACAAAAGCTGTCTTTGATCCTACCAAGAAGAAGACTTGTACAACTCCACTGTGTAGGAAAGATTTTGTCTTGACCCAAGAACTACAAAAGCGGAGAGGAAGCAGGACCAGACTCCCGTCCAGGCGACCTTTTCTGTGAACTGTTTTACGACCTTTTCTTTGAACTGTTTTAAAATCAAAGGTGATGGCTGTTTACGACCCCCCCTCCCTTAGAAACAGCTGTTGCCATGTAATCAGGGAAAGTCCAAATAAAAGAGGATGCGTACAATCTTCCGTAATACCATGTCTCAATTCAACATGTTACTACTTCAACATTTTTCCACCGATTTGAAAAATTACAACACCAACCATTTCAACTCATTCAAAAAAAATGTTTACCATTTTCAAAAAAATTCCAGGATTTTCCAGAATTCCTGGTTTTCCAAAGCCTTATGTCCACCCTTTTTTCTGGTGACTCCTCCTTCCACATTTTTCAACGCATTTCAACCGTTCCACCGTCAAAAAGATCATCTTAATCAGGACAAAAAACAAAGTTGTTTTTTGAACTGGAACAATTCCTGGTTTTCTGGAAATTCTAGGAATTCCGTAATACCATGTCTCAATTCAACATGTTACTTCTTCAACATTTGTCACTGATGTGAAAAATTCCAACACCAACCATTTCAACTCATTCAGATAATTCAAGTTTTTTTTACCATTTTCAAAAAAATTCCAGGATTTTCCAGAATTCCTGGTTTTCCAAAGCCTTATGTCCACCCTTTTTTCTGGCGACTACTCCTTCCACATTTTTCAACGCATTTCAACCGTTCCACCGTCAAAAAAATCATCTCAATCAGGACAAAAAAACAAAGTTGTTTTTTGAACTGGAACAATTCCTGGTTTTCAGGAAATTCCAGGAATTCCGTAATACCATGTCTCAATTCAACATGTTACTTCTTCAACATTTGTCACTGATGTGAAAAATTCCAACACCAACCATTTCAACTCATTCAGATAATTCAAGTTTTTTTTACCATTTTCAAAAAAATTCCAGGATTTTCCAGAATTCCTGGTTTTCCAAAGCCTTATGTCCACCCTTTTTTCTGGCGACTACTCCTTCCACATTTTTCAACGCATTTCAACCGTTCCACCGTCAAAAAAATCATCTCAATCAGGACAAAAAAACAAAGTTGTTTTTTGAACTGGAACAATTCCTGGTTTTCAGGAAATTCCAGGAATTCCGTAATACCATGTCTCAATTCAACATGTTACTTCTTCAACATTTGTCACTGATGTGAAAAATTCCAACACCAACCATTTCAACTCATTCAGATAATTCAAGTTTTTTTTACCATTTTCAAAAAAATTCCAGGATTTTCCAGAATTCCTGGTTTTCCAAAGAATTATGTCCACCCTTTTTTCTGGCGACTACTCCTTCCACATTTTTCAACGCATTTCAACCGTTCCACCGTCAAAAAAATCATCTCAATCAGGACAAAAAAACAAAGTTGTTTTTTTAACTGGAACAATTCCTGGTTTTCAGGAAATTCCAGGAATTCCGCAATACCATGTCTCAATTCAACATGTTACTTCTTCAACATTTGTCACTGATGTGAAAAATTCCAACACCAACCATTTCAACTCATTCAGATAATTCAAGTTTTTTTTTACCATTTTCAAAAAAATTCCAGGATTTTCCAGAATTCCTGGTTTTCCAAAGCCTTATGTCCACCCTTTTTTCTGGCGACTACTCCTTCCACATTTTTCAACGCATTTCAACCGTTCCACCGTCAAAAAAATCATCTCAATCAGGACAAAAAAACAAAGTTGTTTTTTGAACTGGAACAATTCCTGGTTTTCAGGAAATTCCAGGAATTCCGTAAGACCATGTCTCAATTCAACATGTTACTTCTTCAACATTTTTCCACCGATTTGAAAAATTCCAACACCAACCATTTCAACTCATTTAGATCATTCAAGGTTTTTTTTAACATTTTCAAAAAAATTCCAGGGTTTTCCAGAATTCCTTGTTTTCCAAAGCCATATTTCCACCCTTTTTTCTGGCGACTACTCCTTCCACATTTTCCAACGTATTTCAACCGTTCTACCGTCAAAAAAATCATCTTAATCAGGACAAAAAACAAAGTAGTTTTTTGAACTGGAAAAATTCCTGGTTTTCCGGAAATTCCAGGAATTCCGCAATACCATGTCTCAATTCAACATGTTACTACTTCAACATTTGTCACTGATTTGAAAAATTCCAACACCAACCATTTCAACTCATTGAGATCATTCAAGTTTTTTTTTTACCATTTTCAAAAAAAATTCCAGGATTTTCCAGAATTCCTGGTTTTCCAAAGCCCTATGTCCACCCTTTTTTCTGGCGACTACTCCTTCCACATTTTTCAACGCATTTCAACCGTTCCACCGTCAAAAAACCATCTTGATCAGGAAAAAAAACAAAGTTGTTTTTTGAACTGGAACAATTCCTGGTTTTCAGGAAATTCCAGGAATTCCGTAAGACCATGTCTCAATTCAACATGTTACTTCTTCAACATTTTTCCACCGATTTGAAAAATTCCAACACCAACCATTTCAACTCATTCAGATCATTCAAGGTTTTTTTTAACATTTTCAAAAAAATTCCAGGGTTTTCCAGAATTCCTTGTTTTCCAAAGCCATATTTCCACCCTTTTTTCTGGCGACTACTCCTTCCACATTTTCCAACGTATTTCAACCGTTCTACCGTCAAAAAAATCATCTTAATCAGGACAAAAAACAAAGTAGTTTTTTGAACTGGAACAATTCCTGGTTTTCCGGAAATTCCAGGAATTCCGCAATACCATGTCTCAATTCAACATGTTACTACTTCAACATTTGTCACTGATTTGAAAAATTCCAACACCAACCATTTCAACTCATTGAGATCATTCAAGTTTTTTTTTTACCATTTTCCAAAAAAATTCCAGGATTTTCCAGAATTCCTGGTTTTCCAAAGCCCTATGTCCACCCTTTTTTCTGGCGACTACTCCTTCCACATTTTTCAACGCATTTCAACCGTTCCACCGTCAAAAAACCATCTTGATCAGGAAAAAAAACAAAGTTGTTTTTTGAACTGGAACAATTCCTGGTTTTCAGGAAATTCCAGGAATTCCGTAAGACCATGTCTCAATTCAACATGTTACTTCTTCAACATTTTTCCACCGATTTGAAAAATTCCAACACCAACCATTTCAACTCATTCAGATCATTCAAGGTTTTTTTTAACATTTTCAAAAAAATTCCAGGGTTTTCCAGAATTCCTTGTTTTCCAAAGCCATATTTCCACCCTTTTTTCTGGCGACTACTCCTTCCACATTTTCCAACGTATTTCAACCGTTCTACCGTCAAAAAAATCATCTTAATCAGGACAAAAAACAAAGTAGTTTTTTGAACTGGAACAATTCCTGGTTTTCAGGAAATTCCAGGAATTCCGTAAGACCATGTCTCAATTCAACATGTTACTTCTTCAACATTTTTCCACCGATTTGAAAAATTCCAACACCAACCATTTCAACTCATTCAGATCATTCAAGGTTTTTTTTAACATTTTCAAAAAAATTCCAGGGTTTTCCAGAATTCCTTGTTTTCCAAAGCCATATTTCCACCCTTTTTTCTGGCGAATACTCCTTCCACATTTTCCAACGTATTTCAACCGTTCTACCGTCAAAAAAATCATCTTAATCAGGACAAAAAACAAAGTAGTTTTTTGAACTGGAACAATTCCTGGTTTTCCGGAAATTCCAGGAATTCCGCAATACCATGTCTCAATTCAACATGTTACTACTTCAACATTTGTCACTGATTTGAAAAATTCCAACACCAACCATTTCAACTCATTGAGATCATTCAAGTTTTTTTTTTACCATTTTCCAAAAAAATTCCAGGATTTTCCAGAATTCCTGGTTTTCCAAAGCCCTATGTCCACCCTTTTTTCTGGCGACTACTCCTTCCACATTTTTCAACGCATTTCAACCGTTCCACCGTCAAAAAAATCATCTTGATCAGGAAAAAAAACAAAGTTGTTTTTTGAACTGGAACAATTCCTGGTTTTCAGGAAATTCCAGGAATTCCGTAAGACCATGTCTCAATTCAACATGTTACTTCTTCAACATTTTTCCACCGATTTGAAAAATTCCAACACCAACCATTTCAACTCATTCAGATCATTCAAGGTTTTTTTTCAACATTTTCAAAAAAAATCCAGGATTTTTCAGAATTCCTGGTTTTCCAAAGCCTTATTTCTACCCTTTTTTCTGGCGACTACTCCTTCCACATTTTTCAACGCATTTCAACCGTTCCATCGTCAAAAAATTCTTCTTAATCAGGACAAAAAACATAGTTGTGTTTTGAACTGGAACAATTCCTGGTTTTCTGGAAATTCCAGTAATTCCGTAATACCATGTCTCAATTCAACATGTTACTACTTCAACATTTTTCCACCGATTTGAAAAATTACAACACCAACCATTTCAACTCATTCAGATCATTCAAGGGTTTTTTTACCATTTTCAAAAAAATTCCAGGATTTTCCGGAATTCCTGGTTTTCCAAAGCCCTATGGCCACCCTTTTTTCTGGCGACTACTCCTTCCACATTTTTCAACGCATTTCAACCGTTCCACGGTCAAAAAATTCTTCTTAATCAGGACAAAAAACAAAGTTGTTTTTTGAACTGGAATAATTCCTGGTTTTCAGGAAATTCCAGGAATTCCGTAATACCATGTCTCAATTCAACATGTTACTACTTCAACATTTGTCACTGATTTGAAAAATTCCAACACCAACCATTTCAACTCATTCAGATCATTCAAGGTTTTTTTTTACCATTTTCAAAAAAATTCCAGGGTTTTCCAGAATTCCTGGTTTTCCAAAGCCCTATTTCTACCATTTTTTCTGGCGACTACTCCTTCCACATTTTTCAACGCATTTCAACCGTTCCACCGTCAAAAAATTCCTCCTAATCAGGACAAAAAACAAAGTTGTTTTTTGACCTGGAACAATTCCTGGTTTTCTGGAAATTCCAGGAATTCTGTAATACCATGTTTCAATTCAACATGTTACTTCTTCAACATTTGTCACTGATTTGAAAAATTCCAACATCAACCATTTCAACTCATTCAGATCATTCAAGTTTTTTTTACCATTTTCAAAAAAATTCCAGGATTTTCCAGAATCCCTGGTTTTCCAAAGCCCTATTGCCACCCTTTTTTCTGGAGACTACTCCTTCCACATTTTTCAACGCATTTCAACCATTCCACCGTCAACATTTTTTTCTTAATCAGGACAAAAAACAGAGTTGTTTTTTGAACTGGAACAATTCCTGGTTTTCCGGAAATTCCAGGAATTCTGTAATACCATGTTTCAATTAAACATGTTACTACTTCAACATTTGTCACTGATTTGAAAAATTCCAACACCAACCATTTCAACTCCTTCAGATCATTCAAGTTTTTTTTTACCATTTTCAAAAAAATTCCAGGATTTTCCAGAATTCCTGGTTTTCCAAAGCCCTATGTCCACCCTTTTTTCTGGCAACTACTCCTTCCACATTTTTCAATGCATTTCAACCGTTCCACCGTCAAAAAAATCATCTTAATCAGGACAAAAAACAAAGTTGTTTTTTGAACTGAAACAATTCCTGGTTTTCAGGAAATACCAGGAATTCCGTAAGACCATGTCTCAATTCAACATGTTACTTCTTCAACATTTTTCCACCGATTTGAAAAATTCCAACACCAACCATTTCAACTCATTCAGATCATTCAAGGTTTTTTTTCAACATTTTCAAAAAAAATCCAGGATTTTTCAGAATTCCTGGTTTTCCAAAGCCTTATTTCTACCCTTTTTTCTGGCGACTACTCCTTCCACATTTTTCAACGCATTTCAACCGTTCCATCGTCAAAAAATTCTTCTTAATCAGGACAAAAAACATAGTTGTGTTTTGAACTGGAACAATTCCTGGTTTTCTGGAAATTCCAGTAATTCCGTAATACCATGTCTCAATTCAACATGTTACTACTTCAACATTTTTCCACCGATTTGAAAAATTACAACACCAACCATTTCAACTCATTCAGATCATTCAAGGTTTTTTTTACCATTTTCAAAAAAATTCCAGGATTTTCCAGAATTCCTGGTTTTCCAAAGCCCTATGGCCACCCTTTTTTCTGGCGACTACTCCTTCCACATTTTTCAACGCATTTCAACCGTTCCACGGTCAAAAAATTCTTCTTAATCAGGACAAAAAACAAAGTTGTTTTTTGAACTGGAATAATTCCTGGTTTTCAGGAAATTCCAGGAATTCCGTAATACCATGTCTCAATTCAACATGTTACTACTTCAACATTTGTCACTGATTTGAAAAATTCCAACACCAACCATTTCAACTCATTCAGATCATTCAAGGTTTTTTTTTACCATTTTCAAAAAAATTCCAGGGTTTTCCAGAATTCCTGGTTTTCCAAAGCCCTATTTCTACCATTTTTTCTGGCGACTACTCCTTCCACATTTTTCAACGCATTTCAACCGTTCCACCGTCAAAAAATTCCTCCTAATCAGGACAAAAAACAAAGTTGTTTTTTGACCTGGAACAATTCCTGGTTTTCTGGAAATTCCAGGAATTCTGTAATACCATGTTTCAATTCAACATGTTACTTCTTCAACATTTGTCACTGATTTGAAAAATTCCAACATCAACCATTTCAACTCATTCAGATCATTCAAGTTTTTTTTACCATTTTCAAAAAAATTCCAGGATTTTCCAGAA
The DNA here is from genome assembly GCF_033978685.3 of Nerophis lumbriciformis. Classification (NCBI taxonomy): domain Eukaryota; kingdom Metazoa; phylum Chordata; class Actinopteri; order Syngnathiformes; family Syngnathidae; genus Nerophis; species Nerophis lumbriciformis. The sequence goes on from NC_084551.2 coordinate 49,226,377, forward strand.
TCCCTGGTTTTCCAAAGCCCTATTGCCACCCTTTTTTCTGGAGACTACTCCTTCCACATTTTTCAACGCATTTCAACCGTTCCACCGTCAACATTTTTTTCTTAATCAGGACAAAAAACAGAGTTGTTTTTTGAACTGGAACAATTCCTGGTTTTCCGGAAATTCCAGGAATTCTGTAATACCATGTTTCAATTAAACATGTTACTACTTCAACATTTGTCACTGATTTGAAAAATTCCAACACCAACCATTTCAACTCCTTCAGATCATTCAAGTTTTTTTTTACCATTTTCAAAAAAATTCCAGGATTTTCCAGAATTCCTGGTTTTCCAAAGCCCTATGTCCACCCTTTTTTCTGGCAACTACTCCTTCCACATTTTTCAATGCATTTCAACCGTTCCACCGTCAAAAAAATCATCTTAATCAGGACAAAAAACAAAGTTGTTTTTTGAACTGAAACAATTCCTGGTTTTCAGGAAATACCAGGAATTCCGTAATACCATGTCTCAATTCAACATGTTACTACTTCAACATTTGTCACTGATTTGAAAAATTCCAACACCAACCATTTCAACTCATTCAGATCATTCAAGGTTGTTGTTTTTTACCATTTTCAAAAAAATTCCAGGATTTTCCAGAATTCCTGGTTTTCCAAAGCCTTATGTCCACCCTTTTTTCTGGCGACTACTCCTTCCACATTTTTCAACGCATTTCAACCGTTCCACCGTCAAAAAAATCATCTTGATCAGGACAAAAAACAAAGTTGTTTTTTGAACTGGAACAATTCCTGGTTTTCAGGAAATTCCAGGAATTCCGTAATACCATGTCTCAATTCAACATGTTACTACTTCAACATTTGTCACTGATTTGAAAAATTCCAACACCAACCATGTCAACTCATTCAGATCATTCAAGGTTGTTGTTTTTAACCATTTTCAAAAATATTCCAGGGTTTTCCAGAATTCCTGGTTTTCCAAAGCCCTATGTCCACCCTTTTTTCTGGCGACTACTCCTTCCACATTTTTCAACGCATTTCAACCGTTCCACCGTCAAAAAAATCATCTTGATCAGGACAAAAAACAAAGTTGTTTTTTGAACTGGAACAATTCCTGGTTTTCAGGAAATTCCAGGAATTCCGTAATACCATGTCTCAATTCAACATGTTACTACTTCAACATTTGTCACTGATTTGAAAAATTCAAACACCAACCATTTCAACTCATTCAGATCATTCAAGGTTGGGTTTTTTTTACCATTTTCAAAAATATTCCAGGACTTTCCAGAATTCCTGGTTTTCCAAAGCCCTATGTCCACCCTTTTTTCTGGCGACTACTCCTTCCACATTTTTCAACGCATTTCAACCGTTCCACCGTCAAAAAAATCATCCTAATCAGGACAAAAAACAGAGTAGTTTTTTGAACTGGAACAATTCCTGGTTTTCAGGAAATTCCATGAATTCCGAAATACCATGTCTCAATTCAACATGTTACTTCTTCAACATATTTCCACCGATTTGAAAAATTCCAACACCAACCATTTCAACTCATTCAGATCATTCAAGGTTTTTTTTCAACATTTTCAAAAAAAATCCAGGATTTTTCAGAATTCCTGGTTTTCCAAAGCCTTATTTCTACCCTTTTTTCTGGCGACTACTCCTTCCACATTTTCCAACGCATTTCAACCGTTCCACCGTCAAAAAAATCCTCTTAATCAGAACAAAAAACAAAGTTCCTGGTTTTCCGAAAATTCCAGGAATTCTGTAATACCATGTTTCAATTAAACATTTTACTACTTCAACATTTGTCAATGATTTGAAAAATTCCAACACCAACCATTCAGATCATTCAAGGTTGTTTTTTTTACCATTTTCAAAAAAATTCCAGGATTTTCCAGAATTCCTGGTTTTCCAAAGCCCCATGTCCACCCTTTTTTTTGGCGACTACTCCTTCCACATTTTTCAACGCATTTCAACTGTTCCACCGTCAAAAAATCATCTTAATCAGGACAAAAAAACAAAGTTGTTTTTTGAACTGGAACAATTCCTGGTTTTCAGGAAATTCCAGGAATTCCGTAATACCATGTCTCAATTCAACATGTTACTTCTTCAACATTTTTCCACCGATTTGAAAAATTCCAACACCAACCATTTCAACTAATTCAGATCATTCAAGTTTTTTTTACCATTTTCCAAAAAATTCCAGGATTTTCCAGAATTCATGGTTTGCCAACGCCCTATTTCCACCCTTTTTTCTGGCGACTATTCCTTCCACATTTTTCAACGCATTTCAACTGTTCCACCATCAAAAAAATCATCTTAATTAAGACGATTTGAAAAATCCATATTTTTCCAGAAATTCCAGGAATTCCGTAATACTGTGTCTCAATTCAACATGTTACTACTTCAACATTTCTTGACCGATTTGAAAAATTCCAACACCAACCATTTCAACTCATTCAGAACATTTAAGTTTTTTTTTTACCATTTTCAAAAAAAAATCCCGCTTTTCCCGAAATCCCCAATTTTGGGGGGAAATTCCCATTGAATCCAATGTAACATTCTTCAAAGTTCCACAACTCCCACATTTTTCATCTGATTCAAACGGTTCCAACTTCAAAATACTCCGCCTGTATGGGAATTGTGTGGTATACTTCAACAATCCCCAAAAAATTCCAGGATTTCAGTTCAACTTCGATATTGGACCATTCACACGCAATTCCTTGAGGAATTGCCTCATCTAGTATAACCAAATGTTATACTGCCACCTCTGGACACCTGATGTAATAACGTGGCTCCTACACAACCAGATGATATATTTGCTCTAATGAAAAAACAAGGAATTGCATTTTTCTTTATTTTATTGCACTACCAAGTCAAATTCCTTGTGTGTTAAATATACTTGGCCAATAAAGTTTATTCAAATGTTTAATTATAATAATAAAGATAACAGATTAGATTTATATAGCGCTTTTCTAGATCCTCTAAGCGCTGCACAAAGAAGCGAAAACCCATCATTCAAGCACTCCACATTCACACATTGATGGTGGTAAGCTACATTTGTGGCCACAGACTGACGGAAGTGTGGTTGCCAATTTGCGCCTAAGACCACCACCAAAAGTGTGTTCACACCATGAATTGATTAACGTGGACCCCCGACTTAAACAAGTTGAAAAATGTATTCGGGTGTTACCATTTAGTGGTCAATTGTACGGAATATGTACTGTACTGTGCAATCTACTAATAAAAGTCTCAATCAATCAAAAAAACACTATACACCAGTGTGAATGAAGTGTCTTGCCCAAGGACAGGACGGCAGTGACTTGGATGGCAAAAGCGGGTATGGAACATGGAACCGTCAAATTGCTGGCGCCACACCGTCCCTTTGCATTCTGGGATATCCGCCAAATAGAACCTTGACTCAAACTAGTCATGCATTTAGCTGTATTTAAATACTATCTGCACCTCTTGGCTGCTTTATCACTGCTACCTGTGAAAACATGTTACATCATAATTCACTTTGTCGTGGATTAGCTAATATGCCCGTAGAAAATACTTTAGAAATGAGTTGCTTTTAATAGATTTTTTTCTTGTTTTTCAAACTGTTGTACACAGTTTATATATTTTACCAACATTGAAATATGATTTATTTTGCAACATTAATTTCAACAATACCACACATATACAGCCAAATATAGAACATGTCTATTACTGTATATGGTCAAATTTCTTTATACTATATAGCTTTGAACAGCTACAAGTTGAGTATTCTTTTACGCAATTACTGTAATTTGCTTTTTCAGAACTGAAATGTAAACTCATTGCTTTTAATATACTTTATGGATAAGAGTGGAGAGAGGGGTGAGATGCTTTATCAGTATCATGCTTCAAACCCTGCCTCGAAAAGCTGCGCACTACAAAATGCGCTCACTGTAGACGTTGATCATGACTTCCTCTTTTTGTTTAGAAAAAAAACAAAAATTGAGCAAAAATTGTTTTATTCATTTTTGTTTGGTAGATTAAAGTTTTGTTTAAATATTTATATATATATATATATTTACATATATACAGTATATATATATATATATATATATATATATATATATATATATATATATATATATATATATATATACTGTATGTATATATATATATATATATATATATATATATATATATATATATATATATATATATATATATATACTGTATGTATATATATATATATATATATATATATATCATTCATTCATTCATTTCCCAACCAGTATCATACAACACAAATACAACGTTTGTTCAATGTTGGGTTCTGACGTTGAATTGGCCATTGAATTTTGGTCTTTTCCCAACCAATACTATACAACACAATGTTGAAACAACATACTTTTTCACGTTTGTTCAATGTCGGGTTCTGGCGTTGATTTGACCTTTGTATTTTGGTCATTTCCCAACCAATTTCCTGCAACGCAAATACAACGTTGAAACAACATTCTTTTTGACAATGTTTATTCAACGTCGGGTTCTGAAGTCTGTTGGACCATTGAAATTTGGTCATTTCCCAACCAATATTATACAATACAAATACAACATTGAAACAACATACTTTTTCAAAACGTTTGTTCAATGTCTGGTTCTGACGTTGATTTGACCATTGAATTTTGGTCATTTCCCAACCAATTTCTTGCAACGCAAATACAACGTTGAAACAACATGCTTTTTGACAACGTTTATTCAATGTTGGGTTCTGACGTTGATTTGACCGTTGAATTTTGGTCGTTTCCCAACCAACTTTTTGCAACACATATACAACGTTGAAACAATATGCTTTTTGACAACCATTATTCAATGTTAGGTTGTGACGTTGATTTGACCTTTGAAATTTGGTCCTTTCCCAACCAATATTCTACAACACAAATAAAACATTGAAACAACATACTTTTCCACAACGTTTATTCAATGTTGGGTGCGGACGTAGATTTGACCATTGAATTTTGGTCATTTACCAACCAATATTATACAACACAAATACAACGTTGAAACAACACACTTTTTCACGACGTTTATTAAATGTTAGGTTGTGACGTTGATTTGACCATTGAATTTTGGTCAATTCCCAACCAATATTCTGCAACACAAATACAACGTTGAAAAAACATGCTTTTTCACAACGTTTATTCAATGTTGGGTTCGGACGTACATTTGACCATTGAATTTTGGCCATTTCCCAACCAATATTCTACAACACAAATACAACGTTGAAACAACATACTTTTTCACAACGTTTTTTCAATATCGGGTTCTGAGGTTGATTTGACCATTGAATTTTGGTCATTTCAAAACCAATATACTACAACACAAATACAACGTTGAAACAACATACTTTTTCACAACGTTTATTCAATGTTGGGTTCGGACGTAGATTTGACCATTGAATTTTGGTCATTTACCAACCAATATTATATAACACAAATACAACGTTGAAACAACACACTTTTTCACGACGTTTATTAAATGTTAGGTTTTGACGTTGATTTGACCATTGAATTTTGGTCAATTCCCAACCAATATTCTGCAACACAAATACAACGTTGAAAAAACATGCTTTTTCACAACGTTTATTCAATGTTGGGTTCGGACGTAGATTTGACCATTGAATTTTGGTCATTTCAAAACCAATATTCTACAACACAAATACAACGTTGAAACAACATACTTTTTCACAACGTTTTTTCAATATCGAGTTCTGATGTTGATTTGACCTTTGAATTTTGGTAATTTCCCAACCAATATTCTACAACACAAATACAACGTTGAAACAACATACTTTTTCACAACGTTTTTTCAATATCGGGTTCTGAGGTTGATTTGACCATTGAATTTTGGTCATTTCAAAACCAATATACTACAACACAAATACAACGTTGAAACAACATACTTTTTCACAACGTTTATTCAATGTTGGGTTCGGACGTAGATTTGACCATTGAATTTTGGTCATTTACCAACCAATATTATATAACACAAATACAACGTTGAAACAACACACTTTTTCACGACGTTTATTAAATGTTAGGTTTTGACGTTGACTTGACCATTGAATTTTGGTCAATTCCCAACCAATATTCTGCAACACAAATACAACGTTGAAAAAACATGCTTTTTCACAACGTTTATTCAATGTTGGGTTCGGACGTAGATTTGACCATTGAATTTTGGTCATTTCAAAACCAATATTCTACAACACAAATACAACGTTGAAACAACATACTTTTTCACAACGTTTTTTTCAATATCGGGTTCTGACGTTGATTTGACCATTGAATTTTGGTCATATCCCAATCAACTTTTTGCAACACAAATATGACGTTGAAACAACATGCTTTTTGACAACGTCTATTCAATGTTAGGTTGTGACGTTGATTTGCCCATTGACATTTGGTCATTTCCCAACCAATATTATACAATACAAATACAACATTGAAACAACATACTTTTTCACAACGTTTGTTCAATGTCTGGTTCTGACGTTGATTTGACCATTGAATTTTGGTCATTTCAAAACCAATATTCTACAACACAAATACAACATTGAAACAACATACTTTTTCACAACGTTTTTTTTCAAAATCGGGTTCTGACGTTGATTTGACCATTGAATTTTGGTCATATCCCAATCAACTTTTTGCGACATAAATACAACGTTGATAAAACATACTTTTTGACAACGTTTATTCAATGTTGGGTTCTGACGTTGATTTGACCATTGAAATGTGGTCATTTCCCAACCAGCAACGTGGATCCATTGTCAGACATCAACATCTCAATTCACAAAAACGTTTATTTTGCAACGCTGTTTCGAAAGTCGGTTTTAAAGGACATGTACGTACAACCAACGTTGCATCAATGTCTTGTCCCTGCCGGGAAAAAGTTTCACTTGTTGACAAAAAACAAAACAAACATTCGATCTACAAACCCCGTTTCCATATGAGTTGGGAAATTGTGTTAGATGTAAATATAAACGGAATACAATGATTTGCAAATCATTTTCAACCCATATTCAATTGAATGTACTACAAAGACAAGATATTTGATGTTCAAACTCATAAACTTTATTTTTTTTTTTTGCAAATAATAATTAACTTAGAATTTCATGGCTGCAACACGTGCCAAAGTAGTTGGGAAAGGGCATGTTCACCACTGTGTTACATGGCCTTTCCTTTTAACAACACTCAGTAAACGTTTGGGAACTGAGGAGACACATTTTTTAAGCTTCTCAGGTGGTATTCTTTCTCATTCTTGCTTGATGTACAGCTTAAGTTGTTCAACAGTCCGGGGGTCTCCGTTGTGGTATTTTAGGCTTCATAATGCGCCACACATTTTCAATGGGAGACAGGTCTGGACTACAGGCAGGCCAGTCTAGTACCCGCACTCTTTTACTATGAAGCCACGCTGTTGTAACATGTGGCTTGGCATTGTCTTGCTGAAATAAGCAGGGGCGTCCATGGTAACGTTGCTTGGATGGCAACATATGTTGCTCCAAAACCTGTATGTACCTTTCAGCATTAATGGCGCCTTCACAGATGTGTAAGTTACCCATGTCTTGGGCACTAATACACCCCCATACCATCACAGATGCTGGCTTTTCAACTTTGCACCTATAACAATCCAGATGGTTCTTTTCCTCTTTGGTCCGGAGGACACGACGTCCACAGTTTCCAAAAACAATTTGATATGTGGACTCGTCAGACCACAGAACACTTTTCCACTTTGTATCAGTCCATCTTAGATGAGCTCAGGCCCAGCGAAGCCGACGGCGTTTCTGGGTGTTGTTGATTAACGGTTTTCGCCTTGCATAGGAGAGTTTTAACTTGCACTTACAGATGTAGCGACCAACTATAGTTACTGACAGTGGGTTTCTGAAGTGTTCCTGAGCCCATGTGGTGATATCCTTTACACACTGATGTCGCTTGTTGATGCAGGACAGCCTGAGGGATCGAAGGTCACGGGCTTAGTTGCTTATGTGCAGTGATTTCTCCAGATTCTCTGAAGCCTTTGATGATATTACAGACCGTAGATGGTGAAATCCCTAAATTCCTTGCAATAGCTGGTTGAGAAAGGTTTTTCTTAAACTGTTCAACAATTTGCTCACGCTTTTGTTGACAAAGTGGTGACCCTCGCCCCATCCTTGTTTGTGAATGACTGAGCATTTCATGGAATCTACTTTTATACCCAATCATGGCGCCCACCTGTTCCCAATTTGCCTGTTCACCTGTGGGATGTTCCAAATAAGTGTTTGATGAGCATTCCTCAACTTTATCAGTATTTATTGCCACCTTTCCCAACTTCTTTGTCACGTGTTGCTGGCATCAAATTCTAAAGTTAATGATTATTTGCAAAAAAAAAAAAAATGTTTATCAGTTTGAACATCAAATATGTTGTCTTTGTAGCATATTCAACTGAATATGGGTTGGAAATGATTTGCAAATCATTGTATTCCGTTTATATTTACATCTAACACAATTTCCCAACTCATATGGAAACGGGGTTTGTACTTGTGTGAAACGTGTCACATTTAATCATGCCCCCACGTCTTTGCAGCCTGTCAAACGCGTTTCACTTGATTTCAAAAAGGCGCACGTGACTTCGTCCAAACTCCGAGAGGATCAATATTGTCGCCGGCTTGAAAAATGTTTGCAGGTTGGCGTCTGAAAGGCGGGATTTAGAGTTTCTATTCATTTTTTGGCAGCACGTGATTGTGAGTGAATAAGCTGGAATCAGGATGTTGTTTTTGTTCGATGAAGGAGTGGCGGCCATTACGCTCTTCAACGAGTGCGGAGAATCAAAGTTGATTCAGACCGTCCCAGCATGACATCACCTGTCTCGCGTTTCCAACCTGCGCCGAAGGTGCTGATGAATGGCTCCCGTGCACGCGTGCGCCCACGCAGGGCGGGTATTAGCCCTGACAGATCGCGTTGTTAATTGCTAATTGTGTCTCTCATTAGGCGCGGGGGTGACAGGTGTTGTGAGAGCCTTCTCCTGCGCCGCTCTCTCCCGTGAATTGTGCTCGCTCCCCCGGGCGCCACGTTGCCGACGCCTGCGCTAATGGTTCCCCCGGGAGCTCCCATCAGCCCCCGGGCCCCCGTGCAGCCGTGAGGGGCCGCCTTTTAGATACTGTGTTGCAGCAACAGGCGCGGCGGGAGGTCCCCCGACGCCACACGCCGTCAGCCCGCTTCCGCCACAGTCAACACAGGACGTTGTTTGTTTGGCGTGGAAGGACGTCGATCCCATAAACCCACAAAACAAAAGAAGGATCTTCGACTGACAATAAAGGTGACATCGTTATGGATCACATTCTGTTCAGGACCAATTTGTATGAAGGACAACGTGTCTTCTACTTGATAGTCATGATCGTCATTACTGGAGAAAAAAACACCATTTGTTCGAAAATGTCAGCTTGCTTTGTTCGTTTATTAGTCAAGGTGGAATAAAATTAGTCAAGGTGGAATAAAACATGTTCTTTTTGAGTCATTATGTTCACAACCAAACAAAATGTGTATTACTTTTAGGGCTAACTAGCATTTAATGAAGTGTCTGTGGTTGCTACATATATAGGGTACATTACATGGGAGTGATGTGCAGATTCTGAGCACACACAGACAAGCAACCGCTAACCACTCTAACTCCACAGATAGCTGCAATTGCAGACAAAAGCTTAAAGGGGAACATTATCACAATTTCAGAAGGGTTAAAACCATTAAAAATCAGTTCCCAGTGGCTTATTATATTTTTCGAAGTTTTTTTCAAAATGTTACCCATCACGCAATATCCCTAAAAAAAAGCTTGAAAGCGCCTGATTTTAACCATCGTTATATACACCCGTCCATTTTCCTGTGACGTCACATAGTGAATACAAACAAACATGGCGGAAAGAACATTAGCTCGGATTCAGACTCGGATTTCAGCGGCTTAAGCGATTCAACAGATTACGCATGTATTGAAACGGATGGTTGTAGTGTGGAGGCAGGTAGCGAAAACGAAATTGAAGAAGAAACTGAAGCTATTGAGCCATATCGGTTTGAACCGTATGCAAGCGAAATCGACGAAAACGACACGACAGCCAGCGACACGGGAGAAAGCGAGAACGAATTTGGCGATCGCCTTCTAACCAACGATTGGTATGTGTTTGTTTGGCATTAAAGGAAACTAACAACTATGAACTAGGTTTACAGCATATGAAATACATTTGGCAACAACATGCACTTTGAGAGTGCAGACAGCTCAATTTTCATCAATTAATATATTCTGTAGACATACCCTCATCCGCGCTCTTTTCCTGGAAGCTGATCTGTCCAGTTTTGGAGTTGATGTCAGCAGGCCAGGGAAGCTAGGGTCGATATTCTTCTCTTGATCATCTTCGGTGGCATAAGAGACGGTGTGAGCCAAGACATCCAGGGGGTTTAGCTCGCTCGTCTGCGGGAACAAACTGCCGCCATTGCTTGCCGTGCTACCGAGGTCCTTTGTCCCTGAATTGCTCACACACTCCGGCAGATTCAATGGGGGTCTGGCGGCAGATTTCTTTGACTTTATCGTTGGAAATGCATCTGCTTTGAGTGTCGCAGGATATCCACACATTCTTGCCATCTCTGTCGTAGCATAGCTTTCGTCGGTAAAGTGTGCGGAACAACCGTCCAATTTCTTGCCACTTTCGCATCTTTGGGCCACTGGTGCAACTTGAATCCGTCCCTGTTCGTGTTGTTACACCCTCCGACAACACACCGACGAGGCATGATGTCTCCAAGGTACGGAAAACAGTCGAAAAAACGGAAAATAACCGAGCTGATTTGACTCGGTGTTTGAGAAAATGGCGGATGTGACGTCATTGCTCCGAGAGCGAATATTAGAAAGGCGTTTAATTCGCCAAAATTCACCCATTTACAGTTCGGAAATCGGTTACAAAAATATATGGTCTTTTTTCTGCAACATCAAGGTATATATTGACGCTTACATAGGTCTGGTGATAATGTTCCCCTTTAATGAAGTGTCTGTGGTTGTTACGTATATATAGGGTACATTACATGAGGGTGATGTGCAGATTCTGAGCACACACAGACAAGCAATCGCAAAGGACTCTAACTCCACAGATAGCTGCAATTGCAGACAAAGGCTTAACTGCCCACTCAACGGAAACTGTTTAAAAACATCAGTTGTTTACCAAGCCAGCGTCACCCGCAAGGACAACTCAAACACGGAGACATACATTAGACTCATAGAAAACACCTTTAAAACCTGTTATAACAATCACACAGCATCATTCCGTAGGCCCCAACTCAAGAACTCCACGGAGCTGAGCAAATACATATGGACTCTTAGAGACACTAAAATTGATCAGGCCATTACATGACAAATTGTCGCATCCAACCCACCATACAACAGTGCAGCTAAAAGATGTAACCTGTGCCTGAAATAAATGTTTTTTTATTATATACCACCCCAGCATGTCCACTTTAAACAAACGCAACAAACTGGTCTCATCATACCAGCACAGAAGCAAGGCACTACTGTGTAACAGTGACCACACCCCCATGTAATGTACCCTATATATATGTAACAACCACAGACACTTCAATAAAATCCCCTAAAGAGCAGGGAAAACTGCAAAACAGGCTTGTATGTATGTATATATATATATATATATATATATATATATATATATATATATATATATATATATATATATATATATATATATATATATATATATATATATATATATAGTACGGGCCGTACTTCGGACACCCCTGGTCCAGAGCAGGGTTGCCTAAGCTTTTTCCACCGAGGTCCACAGACTGACAAATCAAAGGATTTCTTTTTACCTTCAAAACCAGTAGAATATACAGATCTTTTCCCACAAACTAGAAACAGCAATTTCGATAGAGATTTCATGAATTCTGAAGAGCCGAAACTGAACTGGAATGCTAACAGTTAGCACACAGCCAGATAGCATCAAGTAATAAAAAATCAATCGATCAATCAAAGTTTATTACGGGTCTAAACCCACATCCGGGCATGGAAAACCTCAAAACCCAAAATGGAAAAACACAGAAACCTTGTGAAAGGGCCTCGAATGTGAAGACCGGGTGACCGGATGCCATGGATGCCAGCCAAGCAGAGGGTTGTAAGAGGTCTCCATCCAGGTCATAGAAAAGTGGTGCACCCTGGGTCATGATTTAGAACAGCTAGCACGTCCTCCAGACTGGTATCTCTCCAGGGATAATCCATGTCTTTCTGGTAATCTCGCCATGCAGGAGAGTGGGGCAAAAGAGAGAAGTGGCAGGTCAACTGGTCTAAAACAGAGTCTATTTAAAAGCTAAAGTATAAAGATGAGTTTTAAGGAGGGACTTAAAAGCTTCTTCCGAGGTTCGATCTCCAACTGTTGCTGGTAGGGTATTCAAGAGTACTGGAGACCGAATAGAAAACGCTATAGAGCATGGGTGTCAAACTCTGTCCCGCGGGCCGTGTAATTTCAGTTGGTCCTTGAGGGAATATCAAACTAACACTAGAGCTGGCCCGCAGACTATATACAGCGGCGGTGCCGCGGTACACCGCATTCACCGCTAATTCTCATACTTGCCAACCCTCCCGGGAGACTCCCATATTTCAGTGCCCCTCTCGAAAATCATCCGGACCCCTTTTCATCCAGTCCAACGAGTGCTTGCCCAGTCATATAATATGCGTGGCCTTGGCACGCACACACACAAGTGAATGCAATGCATACTTGATCTTCATTGATACAGGTTACACTGAGAGTGCCCGTATAAAGAACTTTAATACTGTTTAATACTGAAATATACGCCACACTGTGAACCCACACCAAACAAGAATGACAAACACATTTCGGGAGAACATCCACACCGTAACACAACATAAACACAACAGTACAAATATCCAGAACCCTTTGCAGCACTAACTCTTCCGGGACGAAGAGTTAGCTAGTTAGCTAAAAAAGCACTATCTTCTCGCCATGATTCATAAGTTATCTAACTCATAACAACATGCTAGCATGCAAAGATTCATTTGTCAGCGAGCTAGTTAGCTAAAAAAAGCATTAACAAATGAATCTTTGCATGCTAGCATGTTGTTATGTGTTAGATAACTATTGTATCATGGCGAGAAGTTAGCTAGCTAGTTAGCTGAAAAAGCACTATCTTCTCGCCATGATACATTAGTTATCTAACAACATGCTATTATGCAAAAATTCATTTGTTAGTGCTTTTTTAGCTAACTAGCTAGCTAACAAATGAATCTTTGAATGCTAGCATGTTGTTATGAGTTAGATAACTTATGAATCATGGCGAGAAGATAGTGCTTTTTTAGCTAACTAGCTAGCTGACAAATGAATCTTTGCATGCTAGCATGTTGTTATGAGTTAGATAACTAATGTATCATGGCGAGAATATAGCTAGCTAGTTAGCTAAAAAAGCACTATCTTCTCGCCATGATACATTAATTATCTAACAACATATTATTATACAAAGATTTATTTGTTAGTGCTTTTTTAGCTAACTAGCTAGCTAACAAATGAATCTTTGCATACTAGCATGTGGTTAGATAACTAATGTATCAATGCGAGAAGATAGTGCTTTTTTAGCTAACTAACTGGCTATCTTCTCGCCATGATACATTAGTTATCTAACGCATAACAACATGCTAGCATGCAAAGATTCATTTGTTAGTGCTTTTTTAAGCTAACTTGCTAGCTAACAAATGAATCTGCATGCTAGCATGTTGTTATGAGTTAGATAACTTATGAATCATGGCGAGAAGATAGTGCTTTTTTAGCTAAGTAGCTAGCTAACAAATTAATCTTTGCATATCAGCATGTTGTTATGAGTTAGATAACTAATGTATCATGGCGAGAATATAGCTAGCTAGTTAGCTAAAAAAGCACTATCCTCTCGCCATGATACATTAGTTATCTAACAACATGCTATTATGCGAAGATTCATTTGTTAGCTTGCTAGTTAGCTAAATAAGAAAACTCAAACTTAACCTACCAACCTATTACCTTCTCGCCATGATACATTAGTTATCTAACTCATAACAACATGCTACTCAAACTTAACCTACCAACCTATTATCTTCTCGCCATGATACATTAGTTATCTAACTCATAACAACATGCTATTATGCAAAGATTCATTTGTTAGTGCTTTTTTAGTTAATTAGCTAACTAACAAATGAATCTTTGCATACTAGCATGTTGTTATGAGTTAGATAACTAATGTATCATGGCGAGAAGATAGTAGGTTGGTAGGTTAAGTTTGAGTTTTCTTATTTAGCTAACTAGCTAGCTAACAAATGAATCTTTGCATAATAGCATGTTGTTAGATAACTAATATATCACGGCGAGAAGATAGTGCTTTTTAGGCTAACTAGCTGGCTATCTTCTCGCCATGATACATCAATTATCTAACTCATAACAACATGCTATTATGCAAAGATTCATTTGTTAGTGCTTTTTTAGCTAACTAGCTAGCTAACAAATGAATCTTTGAATACTAGCATGTTGTTATGAGTTAGATAACTAATGTATCATGGCGAGAAGATAGTGCTGTTTTAGCTAACTAGATAGCTATATTCTCGCCATGATACATTACTTATCTAACTCATAACAACATGCCAGTATGCAAAGATTCATTTGTTAGCTAGCTAGTTAGCTAAAAAAGCACTAAGAAATGAATCTTTGCATAATAGCATGTTGTTAGATAACTAATGTATCATGGCGAGAAGATAGTGCTTTTTTAGCTACCTAGCTGGCTATCTTCTCGCCATGATACATTAGTTATCTAACGCATAACAACATGCTAGCATGCAAAGATTCATTTGTTAGTGCTTTTTTTAGCTAACTAGCTCACTGACAAATGAATTTTTGCATACTAGCATGTTGTTATGAGTTAGATAACTTATGAATCATGGCGAGAAGATAGTGCTTTTTTAGCTAACTAGATAGCTATATTCTCGCCATGATACATTACTTATCTAACTCATAACATCATGCGAGTATGCAAAGATGTGTTTGTTAGCTGGCTAGTTAGCTAAAAAAGCACTATCTTCTCACCATGATACATTAGTTATCCAACTTATAACAACACGCTAGCATGCAAAGATTAATTTGTTAGCTATGCTAGCATGTTGTTATAAGTTAGATAACTAATGTATCATGGCGAGAATATAGTTAGCTAGTTAGATAAAAAAGCACTATCTTCTCGCTATGATACGTTAGTTATCTAACAACATGTTATTATGCAAAGATTCATTTGTTAGTGCTTTTTTAGCTAACTAGCTAGCTAACAAATTAATCTTTGCATGATAGCATGTTGTTATGAGTTAGATAACTTATGAATCATGGCGAGAAGATAGTGCTTTTTTAGCTAACTAGCTAGCTAACAAATGAATCTTTGCATACTAGCATGCTGTTATGAGTTAGATAACTAATGTATCATGGCGAGAAGATAGTGCTGTTTAGCTAACTAGATAGCTATATTCTCGCCATGATACATTACTTATCTAACACATAACAACATGCCAGTATGCAAAGATTCATTTGTTAGCTAGCTAGTTAGCTAAAAAAGCACTAACAAATTAATATTTGCATAAAAGCATGTTGTTAGATAACTAATGTATCATGGCGACAAGATAGTGCTTTTTTAGCTAACTAGCTAGCAATATTTTCGCCATGATACATTAGTTATCTAACTCATAACATCATGCGAGTATGCAAAGATGTGTTTGTTAGCTGGCTAGTTAGCTAAAAAAGCACTATCTTCTCGCCATGATACATTAGTTATCCAACTTATAACAACACGCTAGCATGCAAAGATTAATTTGTTAGCTATGCTAGCATGTTGTTATGAGTTAGATAAGTAATGTATCATGGCGAGAATATAGCTAGCTAGTTAGATAAAAAAGCACTATCTTCTCGCTATGATACGTTAGTTATCTAACAACATGTTATTATGCAAAGATTCATTTGTTAGTGCTTTTTTAGCTAACTAGCTAGCTAACAAATTAATCTTTGCATGATAGCATGTTGTTATGAGTTAGATAACTTATGAATCATAGCGAGAAGATAGTGCTTTTTTAGCTAACTAGCTAGCTAACAAATGAATCTGCATGCTAGCATGTTGTTATGAGTTAGATAACTTATGAATCATGGCGAGAAGATAGTGCTTTTTTAGCTAACTAGCTAGCTAACAAATTAATATTTGCATAGTAGCATGTTGTTATGAGTTAGATAACTAATGTATCGTAGCGAGAAGACAGTGTTTTATTAGCTAACTAGCTAGCTTACAAATTAATCTTTGCATATTAGCATGTTGTTATGAGTTAGATAACTAATGTATCATGGCGAGGATATAGCTAGCTAGTTAGCTAAAAAAGCACTATCTTCTCGCCATGATACATTAGTTATCTAACAACATGCTATTATGCAAAGATTTATTTGTTAGTGCTTTTTTAGCTAACTAGCTAGCTAACTAATTAATCTTTGCATACTGGCATGTTGTTATGAGTTAGATAACTTGTGAATCATAGCGAGAAGATAGTGCTTTTTTAGCTAACAAACTAGCTAAGAAATGAATCTTTGCATACTAGCATGTTGTTATGAGTTAGATAACTAATGTATCATGGTGAGAAGATAGTGCTGTTTTAGCTAACTAGATAGCTATATTCTCGCCTTGATACATTACTTATCTAAGTCATAACAACATGCCAGTATGCAAAGATTCATTTGTTAGCTAGCTAGTTAGCTAAAAAAAATTATCTTTGCATAATAGCATGTTGTTAGATAACTAATGTATCATGGCGAGAAGATAGTGCTTTTTTAGCAAACTAGCTAGCTACCTTCTCGCTATGATACATTAGTTATCTAACTCATAACAACCTGCTAGCATGCAAAGATTCATTTCTTAGTGGGTTTTTTTTTAGCTAACTAGCTCAGTGACAAATGAATCTTTGCATACTAGCATGTTGTTATGAGTTAGATAACTTATGAATCATGGCGAGAAGATAGTGCTATTTTAGCTAACTAGCTAGCTAACAAATGTTTCTTTGCATGCTAGCATGTTGTTATGAGTTAGATAACTTATGAATCATGGCGAGAAGATAGTGCTTTTTTAGCTAACGAGATAGCTATATTCTCGCCATGATACATTAGTTATCCAACTTATAACAACATGCTAGCATGCAAAGATTAATTTGTTAGCTATGCTAGCATGTTGTTATAAGTTAGATAACTAATGTATCATGGCGAGAATATAGCTAGCTAGTTAGCTAAAAAAGCACTATCTTCTCGCCATGATACATTAGTTATCTAACAACATGTTATTATGCAAAGATTCATTTGTTAGTGCTTTTTGAGCTAACTAGCTAGCTAACAAATGAATCTGCATGCTAGCATGTTGTTATGAGTTAGATAACTTATGAATCATGGCGAGAAGATAGTGCTATTTTAGCTAACTAGCTAGCTAACAAATGTTTCTTTGCATGCTAGCATGTTGTTATGAGTTAGATAACTTATGAATCATGGCGAGAAGATAGTGCTTTTTTAGCTAACGAGATAGCTATATTCTCGCCATGATACATTACTTATCTAACTCATAACAACATGCGAGTATGCAAAGATTCGTTTGTTAGCTGGCTAGTTAGCTAAAAAAGCACTATATTCTCGCCATGATACATTAGTTATCCAACTTATAACAACATGCTAGCATGCAAAGATTAATTTGTTAGCTATGCTAGCATGTTGTTATAAGTTAGATAACTAATGTATCATGGCGAGAATATAGCTAGCTAGTTAGCTAAAAAAGCACTATCTTCTCGCCATGATATGTTAGTTATCTAACAACATGTTATTATGCAAAGATTCATTTGTTAGTGCTTTTTGAGCTAACTAGCTAGCTAACAAATGAATCTGCATGCTAGCATGTTGTTATGAGTTAGATAACTTATGAATCATGGCGAGAAGATAGTGCTTTTTTAGCTAACTAGCTAGCTAACAAATTAATCTTTGCATACTAGCATGTTGTTATGAGTTAGATAACTAATGTATCATGGCGAGAAGATAGTGCTTTATTAGCTAACTAGATAGCTATATTCTCGCCATGATACATTACTTATCTAACTCATAACAACATGCCAGTATGCAAAGATTCATTTGTTAGCTAGCTAGTTAGCTAAAAAAACACTAACAAATGAATCTTTGCATAATAGCATGTTGTTAGATAACTAATGTATCATTGCGAGAAGATAGTGCTTTTTTAGCTAACTAGCTGGTTATCTTCTCGCCATGATACATTAATTATCTAACGCATAACAACATGCTAGCATGCAAAGATTCATTTGTTAGTACTTTTTTTTAGCTAACTAGCTAGCTTACAAATGAATCTGCATGCTAGCATGTTGTTATGAGTTAGATAACTTATGAATCATAGCGAGAAGATAGTGCTTTTTTAGCTAACTAGCTAGCTAACAAATTAATCATTGCCTATTAGCATGTTGTTATGAGTTAGATAACTAATGTATCATGGCGAGAAGATAGTGCTTTTTTAGCTAACTAGCTAGCTAACAAATTAATCTTTGCATGCTAGCATGTTGTTGTGAGTTAGATAACTAATCTATCATGGTGAGAAGATAGTGCTTTTTTAGCTAACTAGATAGCTATATTCTCGCCATGATACATTAGTTATCTAACTCATAACAACATGCCAGTATGCAAAGATTCATTTGTTAGCTAGCTAGTTAGCTAAAAAAAAGCACTAAAAAAGCAATCTTTGCATAATAGCATGTTGTTAGATAACTAATGTATCATGGCGAGAAGATAGTGCTTTTTTAGCAAACTAGCTAGCTACCTTCTCGCCATGATACATTAGTTAGCTAACTCATAACAACCTGCTAGCATGCAAAGATTCATTTGTTAGTGCTTTTTTTTTTTAGCTAACTAGCTAGTTAACAAATGAATCATTGCATGCTAGCATGTTGTTATGAGTTAGATAACTTATGAATCATGGCGAGAAGATAGTGCTTTTTTAGCTAACTAGCTAGCTAACAAATTAATCTTTGCATATTAGCATGTTGTTATGAGTTAGATAACTAATGTATCATGGCGAGAATATAGCTAGCTAGTTAGCTAAAAAAGCACTATCTTCTCGCCATGATACATTAGTTATCTAACAACATGCTACTATGCAAAGATTCATTTGTTAGTGCTTTTTTAGCTAACTAGCTAGCTAACAATGAATCTTTGCATGATAGCATGTTGTTATGAGTTAGATAACTTATGAATCATAGCGAGAAGATAGTGCTTTTTTAGCTAACAAACTAGCTAACAAATTAATCTTTGCATACTAGCATGTTGTTATGAGTTAGATAAGTAATGTATCATGGCGAGAATATAGCTAGCTAGTTAGCTAAAAAAGCAATATCTTCTCGCCATGATACATTAGTTATCTAACAACATGTTATTATGCAAAGATTCATTTGTTAGTGCTTTTTTAGCTAACTAGCTAGCTAACAAATTATTCTTTGCATGATAGCATGTTGTTATGAGTTAGATAACTTATGAATCATAGCGAGAAGATAGTGCTTTTTTAGCTAACTAGCTAGCTAACAAATGAATCTTTGCATACTAGCATGTTGTTATGAGTTAGATAACTAATGTATCATGGCGAGGAGATAGTGCTGTTTTAGCTAACTAGATAGCTATATTCTCGCCATAATACATTACTTATCTAACTCATAACAACATGCCAGTATGCAAAGATTCATTTGTTAGCTAGCTAGTTAGCTAAAAAAGCACTAACAAATGAATCATTGCATAATAGCATGTTGTTAGATAACTAATGTATCATGGCGAGAAGATAGTGCTTTTTTAGCTAACTCGCTAGCTATATTCTCGCCATGATACATTACTTATCTAACTCATAACAACATGCGAGTATGCAAAGACTCGTTTGTTAGCTGGCTAGTTAGCTAAAAAAGCACTATAGTCTCGTCATGATGCATTAGTTATCCAACTTATAACAACACGCTAGCATGCAAAGATTAATTTGTTAGCTATGCTAGCATGTTGTTATAAGTTAGGTAACTAATGTATCATGGCGAGAATATAGCTAGCTAGTTAGCTAAAAAAGCACTATCTTCTCGCCATGATATATTTGTTATCTAACAACATGTTATTATGCAAAGATTCATTTGTTAGTGCCTTTTTAGCTAACTAGCTAGCTAACAAATTAATCTTTGCATGCTAGCATGTTGTTGTGAGTTAGATAACTAATGTATCATGGCGAGAAGATAGTGCTTTTTTAGCTAACTAGATAGCTATATTATCGCCATGATACATTACTTATCTAACTCATAACAACATGCCAGTATGCAAAGATTCATTTGTTAGCTAGCTAGTTAGCTAAAAAAGCACTAACAAATGAATCTTTGCATAATAGCATGTAGTTAGATAACTAATGTATCATGGCGAGAAGATAGTGCTTTTTTAGCTAACTAGCTGGCTATCTTCTCGCCATGATACATTAGTTATCTAACGCATAACAACATGCTAGCATGCAAAGATTCATTTGTTAGTGTTTTTTTTTTAGCTAAGTAGCTAGCTAACAAATGAATCTGCATGCTAGCATGTTGTTATGAGTTAGATAACAAATGTATCATGGCGAGAAGATAGTGCTGTTTAGCTAACTAGATAGCTATATTCTCGCCATGATACATTACTTATCTAACACATAACAACATGCCAGTATGCAAAGATTCATTTGTTAGCTAGCTAGTTAGCTAAAAAAGCACTAACAAATTAATCTTTGCATAAAAGCATGTTGTTAGATAACTAATGTATCATGGCGACAAGATAGTGCTTTTTTAGCTAACTAGCTAGCAATATTCTCGCCATGATACATTAGTTATCGAACTCATAACAACATGCTAGCATGCAAAGATTAATTTGTTAGTGTTTTTTTTAGCTAACTAGCTAGCTAACAAATGAATCTGCATGCTAGCATGTTGTTATGAGTTAGATAACTTATGAATCATGGCGAGACGATAGTGCTTTTTTAGCTAACTAGCTAGCTAACAAATTAATATTTGCATAGTAGCATGTTGTTATGAGTTAGATAACTTATGTATCGTAGCGAGAAGACAGTGTTTTTTTAGCTAACTAGCTAGCTAACAAATTAATCTTTGCATATTAGTATGTTGTTATGAGTTAGATAACTAATGTATCATGGCGAGGATATAGCTAGCTAGTTAGCTAAAAAAGCACTATCTTCTCCCCATGATACATTAGTTATCTAACAACATGCTATTATGCAAAGATTCATTTGTTAGTGCTTTTTTAGCTAACTAGCTAGCTAACAAATTAATCTTTGCATACTGGCATGTTGTTATGAGTTAGATAACTTGTGAATCATAGCGAGAAGATAGTGCTTTTTTAGCTAACAAACTAGCTAAGAAATGAATCTTTGCATACTAGCATGTTGTTATGAGTTAGATAACTAATGTATCATGGTGAGAAGATAGTGCTGTTTTAGCTAACTAGATAGCTATATTCTCGCCTTGATACATTACTTATCTAAGTCATAACAACATGCCAGTATGCAAAGATTCATTTGTTAGCTAGCTAGTTAGCTAAAAAAAAGCACTAAAAATTAATCTTTGCATAATAGCATGTTGTTAGATAACTAATGTATCATGGCGAGAAGATAGTGCTTTTTTAGCAAACTAGCTAGCTACCTTCTCGCTATGATACATTAGTTATCTAACTCATAACAACCTGCTAGCATGCAAAGATTCATTTGTTAGTGGGTTTTTTTTTTAGCTAACTAGCTCAGTGACAAATGAATCTTTGCATACTAGCATGTTGTTATGAGTTAGATAACTTATGAATCATGGCGAGAAGATAGTGCTATTTTAGCTAACTAGCTAGCTAACAAATGATTCTTTGCATACTAGCATGTTGTTATGAGTTAGATAACTTATGAATCATGGCGAGAAGATAGTGCTATTTTAGCTAACTAGCTAGCTAACAAATGATTCTTTGCATACTCGCATGTTGTTATGAGTTAGATAACTTATGAATCATGGCGAGAAGATAGTGCTTTTTTAGCTAACGAGATAGCTATATTCTCGCCATGATACATTACTTATCTAACTCATAACAACATGCGAGTATGCAAAGATTCGTTTGTTAGCTGGCTAGTTAGCTAAAAAAGCACTATATTCTCGCCATGATACATTAGTTATCCAACTTATAACAACATGCTAGCATGCAAAGATTAATTTGTTAGCTATGCTAGCATGTTGTTATAAGTTAGATAACTAATGTATCATGGCGAGAATATAGCTAGCTAGTTAGCTAAAAAAGCACTATCTTCTCGCCATGATACATTAGTTATCTAACAACATGTTATTATGCAAAGATTCATTTGTTAGTGCTTTTTGAGCTAACTAGCTAGCTAACAAATGAATCTGCATGCTAGCATGTTGTTATGAGTTAGATAACTTATGAATCATGGCGAGAAGATAGTGCTTTTTTAGCTAACTAGCTAGCTAACAAATTAATCTTTGCATACTAGCATGTTGTTATGAGTTAGATAACTAATGTATCATGGCGAGGAGATAGTGCTGTTTTAGCTAACTAGATAGCTATATTCTCGCCATGATACATTACTTATCTAACTCATAACAACATGCCAGTATGCAAAGATTAATTTGTTAGCTAGCTAGTTAGCTAAAAAAGCACTAACAAATGAATCTTTGCATAATAGCATGTTGTTAGATAACTAATGTATCATTGCGAGAAGATAGTGCTTTTTTAGCTAACTAGCTGGTTATCTTCTCGCCATGATACATTAATTATCTAACGCATAACAACATGCTAGCATGCAAAGATTCATTTGTTAGTACTTTTTTTTTTAGCTAACTAGCTAGCTAACAAATGAATCTGCATGCTAGCATGTTGTTATGAGTTAGATAACTAATGTATCATGGCGAGAAGATAGTGCTTTTTTAGCTAACTAGCTAGCTAACAAATTAATCTTTGCATGCTAGCATGTTGTTGTGAGTTAGATAACTAATCTATCATGGTGAGAAGATAGTGCTTTTTTAGCTAACTAGATAGCTATATTCTCGCCATGATACATTACTTATCTAACTCATAACAACATGCCAGTATGCAAAGATTCATTTGTTAACTAGCTAGTTAGCTAAAAAAAAAGCACTAAAAAAGTAATCTTTGCATAATAGCATGTTGTTAGATAACTAATGTATCATGGCGAGAAGATAGTGCTTTTTTAGCAAACTAGCTAGCTACCTTCTCGCCATGATACATTAGTTAGCTAACTCATAACAACCTGCTAGCATGCAAAGATTCATTTGTTAGTGCTTTTTTTTTTTAGCTAACTAGCTAGTTAACAAATGAATCATTGCATGCTAGCATGTTGTTATGAGTTAGATAACTTATGAATCATGGCGAGAAGATAGTGCTTTTTTAGCTAACTAGCTATCTAACAAATTCATCTTTGCATATTAGCATGTTGTTATGAGTTAGATAACTAATGTATCATGGCGAGAATATAGCTAGCTAGTTAGCTAAAAAAGCACTATCTTCTCGCCATGATACATTAGTTATCTAACAACATGCTACTATGCAAAGATTCATTTGTTAGTGCTTTTTTAGCTAACTAGCTAGCTAACAAATGAATCTTTGCATGATAGCATGTTGTCATGAGTTAGATAACTTATGAATCATAGCGAGAAGATAGTGCTTTTTTAGCTAACAAACTAGCTAACAAATTAATCTTTGCATACTAGCATGTTGTTATGAGTTAGATAAGTAATGTATCATGGCGAGAATATAGCTAGCTAGTTAGCTAAAAAAGCAATATCTTCTCGCCATGATATATTTGTTATCTAACAACATGTTATTATGCAAAGATTCATTTGTTAGTGCCTTTTTAGCTAACTAGCTAGCTAACAAATTAATCTTTGCATGCTAGCATGTTGTTGTGAGTTAGATAACTAATGTATCATGGCGAGAAGATAGTGCTTTTTTAGCTAACTAGATAGCTATATTATCGCCATGATACATTACTTATCTAACTCATAACAACATGCCAGTATGCAAAGATTCATTTGTTAGCTAGCTAGTTAGCTAAAAAAGCACTAACAAATGAATCTTTGCATAATAGCATGTAGTTAGATAACTAATGTATCATGGCGAGAAGATAGTGCTTTTTTAGCTAACTAGCTGGCTATCTTCTCGCCATGATACATCAGTTATCTAACGCATAACAACATGCTAGCATGCAAAGATTCATTTGTTAGTGTTTTTTTTTGCTAAGTAGCTAGCTAACAAATGAATCTGCATGCTAGCATGTTGTTATGAGTTAGATAACTTGTGAATCATGGCGAGAAGATAGTGCTTTTTTAGCTAACAAACTAGCTAACAAATGAATCTTTGCATATTAGCATGTTGTTATGAGTTAGATAACTAATGTATCATGGCGAGAATATAGCTAGTTAGTTAGCTAAAAAAGCACTATCTTCTCGCCATGATACATTAGTTATCTAACAACATGTTATTATGCAAAGATTCATTTGTTAGTGCTTTTTTAGCTAACTAGCTAGCTAACAAATGAATCTTTGCATGATAGCATGTTGTTATGAGTTAGATAACTTATGAATCATAGTGAGAAAATAGTGCTTTTTTAGCTAACTAGCTAGCTAACAAATTAATCTTTGCATACTAGCATGTTGTTATGAGTTAGATAAGTAATGTATCATGGCGAGAATATAGCTAGCTAGTTAGCTAAAAAAGCAATATCTTCTCGCCATGATATATTTGTTATCTAACAACATGTTATTATGCAAAGATTCATTTGTTAGTGCCTTTTTAGCTAACTAGCTAGCTAACAAATTAATCTTTGCATGCTAGCATGTTGTTGTGAGTTAGATAACTAATGTATCATGGCGAGAAGATAGTGCTTTTTTAGCTAACTAGATAGCTATACTATCGCCATGATACATTACTTATCTAACTCATAACAACATGCCAGTATGCAAAGATTCATTTGTTAGCTAGCTAGTTAGCTAAAAAAGCACTAACAAATGAATCTTTGCATAATAGCATGTAGTTAGATAACTAATGTATCATGGCGAGAAGATAGTGCTTTTTTAGCTAACTAGCTGGCTATCTTCTCGCCATGATACATCAGTTATCTAACGCATAACAACATGCTAGCATGCAAAGATTCATTTGTTAGTGTTTTTTTTAGCTAAGTAGCTAGCTAACAAATGAATCTGCATGCTAGCATGTTGTTATGAGTTAGATAACTTGTGAATCATGGCGAGAAGATAGTGCTTTTTTAGCTAACAAACTAGCTAACAAATGAATCTTTGCATATTAGCATGTTGTTATGAGTTAGATAACTAATGTATCATGGCGAGGAGATAGTGCTGTTTTAGCTAACTAGATAGCTATATTCTCGCCATAATACATTACTTATCTAACTCATAACAACATGCCAGTATGCAAAGATTCATTTGTTAGCTAGCTAGTTAGCTAAAAAAGCACTAACAAATGAATCATTGCATAATAGCATGTTGTTAGATAACTAATGTATCATGGCGAGAAGATAGTGCTTTTTTAGCTAACTCGCTAGCTATATTCTCGCCATGATACATTACTTATCTAACTCATAACAACATGCGAGTATGCAAAGACTCGTTTGTTAGCTGGCTAGTTAGCTAAAAAAGCACTATAGTCTCGTCATGATGCATTAGTTATCCAACTTATAACAACACGCTAGCATGCAAAGATTAATTTGTTAGCTATGCTAGCATGTTGTTATAAGTTAGGTAACTAATGTATCATGGCGAGAATATAGCTAGCTAGTTAGCTAAAAAAGCACTATCTTCTCGCCATGATATATTTGTTATCTAACAACATGTTATTATGCAAAGATTCATTTGTTAGTGCCTTTTTAGCTAACTAGCTAGCTAACAAATTAATCTTTGCATGCTAGCATGTTGTTGTGAGTTAGATAACTAATGTATCATGGCGAGAAGATAGTGCTTTTTTAGCTAACTAGATAGCTATATTATCGCCATGATACATTACTTATCTAACTCATAACAACATGCCAGTATGCAAAGATTCATTTGTTAGCTAGCTAGTTAGCTAAAAAAGCACTAACAAATGAATCTTTGCATAATAGCATGTAGTTAGATAACTAATGTATCATGGCGAGAAGATAGTGCTTTTTTAGCTAACTAGCTGGCTATCTTCTCGCCATGATACATTAGTTATCTAACGCATAACAACATGCTAGCATGCAAAGATTCATTTGTTAGTGTTTTTTTTAGCTAAGTAGCTAGCTAACAAATGAATCTGCATGCTAGCATGTTGTTATGAGTTAGATAACAAATGTATCATGGCGAGAAGATAGTGCTGTTTAGCTAACTAGATAGCTATATTCTCGCCATGATACATTACTTATCTAACACATAACAACATGCCAGTATGCAAAGATTCATTTGTTAGCTAGCTAGTTAGCTAAAAAAGCACTAACAAATTAATCTTTGCATAAAAGCATGTTGTTAGATAACTAATGTATCATGGCGACAAGATAGTGCTTTTTTAGCTAACTAGCTAGCAATATTCTCGCCATGATACATTAGTTATCGAACTCATAACAACATGCTAGCATGCAAAGATTAATTTGTTAGTGTTTTTTTTAGCTAACTAGCTAGCTAACAAATGAATCTGCATGCTAGCATGTTGTTATGAGTTAGATAACTTATGAATCATGGCGAGACGATAGTGCTTTTTTAGCTAACTAGCTAGCTAACAAATTAATATTTGCATAGTAGCATGTTGTTATGAGTTAGATAACTTATGTATCGTAGCGAGAAGACAGTGTTTTTTTAGCTAACTAGCTAGCTAACAAATTAATCTTTGCATATTAGTATGTTGTTATGAGTTAGATAACTAATGTATCATGGCGAGGATATAGCTAGCTAGTTAGCTAAAAAAGCACTATCTTCTCCCCATGATACATTAGTTATCTAACAACATGCTATTATGCAAAGATTCATTTGTTAGTGCTTTTTTAGCTAACTAGCTAGCTAACAAATTAATCTTTGCATACTGGCATGTTGTTATGAGTTAGATAACTTGTGAATCATAGCGAGAAGATAGTGCTTTTTTAGCTAACAAACTAGCTAAGAAATGAATCTTTGCATACTAGCATGTTGTTATGAGTTAGATAACTAATGTATCATGGTGAGAAGATAGTGCTGTTTTAGCTAACTAGATAGCTATATTCTCGCCTTGATACATTACTTATCTAAGTCATAACAACATGCCAGTATGCAAAGATTCATTTGTTAGCTAGCTAGTTAGCTAAAAAAAAGCACTAAAAATTAATCTTTGCATAATAGCATGTTGTTAGATAACTAATGTATCATGGCGAGAAGATAGTGCTTTTTTAGCAAACTAGCTAGCTACCTTCTCGCTATGATACATTAGTTATCTAACTCATAACAACCTGCTAGCATGCAAAGATTCATTTGTTAGTGGGTTTTTTTTTTAGCTAACTAGCTCAGTGACAAATGAATCTTTGCATACTAGCATGTTGTTATGAGTTAGATAACTTATGAATCATGGCGAGAAGATAGTGCTATTTTAGCTAACTAGCTAGCTAACAAATGATTCTTTGCATACTAGCATGTTGTTATGAGTTAGATAACTTATGAATCATGGCGAGAAGATAGTGCTATTTTAGCTAACTAGCTAGCTAACAAATGATTCTTTGCATACTCGCATGTTGTTATGAGTTAGATAACTTATGAATCATGGCGAGAAGATAGTGCTTTTTTAGCTAACGAGATAGCTATATTCTCGCCATGATACATTACTTATCTAACTCATAACAACATGCGAGTATGCAAAGATTCGTTTGTTAGCTGGCTAGTTAGCTAAAAAAGCACTATATTCTCGCCATGATACATTAGTTATCCAACTTATAACAACATGCTAGCATGCAAAGATTAATTTGTTAGCTATGCTAGCATGTTGTTATAAGTTAGATAACTAATGTATCATGGCGAGAATATAGCTAGCTAGTTAGCTAAAAAAGCACTATCTTCTCGCCATGATACATTAGTTATCTAACAACATGTTATTATGCAAAGATTCATTTGTTAGTGCTTTTTGAGCTAACTAGCTAGCTAACAAATGAATCTGCATGCTAGCATGTTGTTATGAGTTAGATAACTTATGAATCATGGCGAGAAGATAGTGCTTTTTTAGCTAACTAGCTAGCTAACAAATTAATCTTTGCATACTAGCATGTTGTTATGAGTTAGATAACTAATGTATCATGGCGAGGAGATAGTGCTGTTTTAGCTAACTAGATAGCTATATTCTCGCCATGATACATTACTTATCTAACTCATAACAACATGCCAGTATGCAAAGATTAATTTGTTAGCTAGCTAGTTAGCTAAAAAAGCACTAACAAATGAATCTTTGCATAATAGCATGTTGTTAGATAACTAATGTATCATTGCGAGAAGATAGTGCTTTTTTAGCTAACTAGCTGGTTATCTTCTCGCCATGATACATTAATTATCTAACGCATAACAACATGCTAGCATGCAAAGATTCATTTGTTAGTACTTTTTTTTTTAGCTAACTAGCTAGCTAACAAATGAATCTGCATGCTAGCATGTTGTTATGAGTTAGATAACTAATGTATCATGGCGAGAAGATAGTGCTTTTTTAGCTAACTAGCTAGCTAACAAATTAATCTTTGCATGCTAGCATGTTGTTGTGAGTTAGATAACTAATCTATCATGGTGAGAAGATAGTGCTTTTTTAGCTAACTAGATAGCTATATTCTCGCCATGATACATTACTTATCTAACTCATAACAACATGCCAGTATGCAAAGATTCATTTGTTAACTAGCTAGTTAGCTAAAAAAAAAGCACTAAAAAAGTAATCTTTGCATAATAGCATGTTGTTAGATAACTAATGTATCATGGCGAGAAGATAGTGCTTTTTTAGCAAACTAGCTAGCTACCTTCTCGCCATGATACATTAGTTAGCTAACTCATAACAACCTGCTAGCATGCAAAGATTCATTTGTTAGTGCTTTTTTTTTTTAGCTAACTAGCTAGTTAACAAATGAATCATTGCATGCTAGCATGTTGTTATGAGTTAGATAACTTATGAATCATGGCGAGAAGATAGTGCTTTTTTAGCTAACTAGCTATCTAACAAATTCATCTTTGCATATTAGCATGTTGTTATGAGTTAGATAACTAATGTATCATGGCGAGAATATAGCTAGCTAGTTAGCTAAAAAAGCACTATCTTCTCGCCATGATACATTAGTTATCTAACAACATGCTACTATGCAAAGATTCATTTGTTAGTGCTTTTTTAGCTAACTAGCTAGCTAACAAATGAATCTTTGCATGATAGCATGTTGTCATGAGTTAGATAACTTATGAATCATAGCGAGAAGATAGTGCTTTTTTAGCTAACAAACTAGCTAACAAATTAATCTTTGCATACTAGCATGTTGTTATGAGTTAGATAAGTAATGTATCATGGCGAGAATATAGCTAGCTAGTTAGCTAAAAAAGCAATATCTTCTCGCCATGATATATTTGTTATCTAACAACATGTTATTATGCAAAGATTCATTTGTTAGTGCCTTTTTAGCTAACTAGCTAGCTAACAAATTAATCTTTGCATGCTAGCATGTTGTTGTGAGTTAGATAACTAATGTATCATGGCGAGAAGATAGTGCTTTTTTAGCTAACTAGATAGCTATATTATCGCCATGATACATTACTTATCTAACTCATAACAACATGCCAGTATGCAAAGATTCATTTGTTAGCTAGCTAGTTAGCTAAAAAAGCACTAACAAATGAATCTTTGCATAATAGCATGTAGTTAGATAACTAATGTATCATGGCGAGAAGATAGTGCTTTTTTAGCTAACTAGCTGGCTATCTTCTCGCCATGATACATCAGTTATCTAACGCATAACAACATGCTAGCATGCAAAGATTCATTTGTTAGTGTTTTTTTTTGCTAAGTAGCTAGCTAACAAATGAATCTGCATGCTAGCATGTTGTTATGAGTTAGATAACTTGTGAATCATGGCGAGAAGATAGTGCTTTTTTAGCTAACAAACTAGCTAACAAATGAATCTTTGCATATTAGCATGTTGTTATGAGTTAGATAACTAATGTATCATGGCGAGAATATAGCTAGTTAGTTAGCTAAAAAAGCACTATCTTCTCGCCATGATACATTAGTTATCTAACAACATGTTATTATGCAAAGATTCATTTGTTAGTGCTTTTTTAGCTAACTAGCTAGCTAACAAATGAATCTTTGCATGATAGCATGTTGTTATGAGTTAGATAACTTATGAATCATAGTGAGAAAATAGTGCTTTTTTAGCTAACTAGCTAGCTAACAAATTAATCTTTGCATACTAGCATGTTGTTATGAGTTAGATAAGTAATGTATCATGGCGAGAATATAGCTAGCTAGTTAGCTAAAAAAGCAATATCTTCTCGCCATGATATATTTGTTATCTAACAACATGTTATTATGCAAAGATTCATTTGTTAGTGCCTTTTTAGCTAACTAGCTAGCTAACAAATTAATCTTTGCATGCTAGCATGTTGTTGTGAGTTAGATAACTAATGTATCATGGCGAGAAGATAGTGCTTTTTTAGCTAACTAGATAGCTATACTATCGCCATGATACATTACTTATCTAACTCATAACAACATGCCAGTATGCAAAGATTCATTTGTTAGCTAGCTAGTTAGCTAAAAAAGCACTAACAAATGAATCTTTGCATAATAGCATGTAGTTAGATAACTAATGTATCATGGCGAGAAGATAGTGCTTTTTTAGCTAACTAGCTGGCTATCTTCTCGCCATGATACATCAGTTATCTAACGCATAACAACATGCTAGCATGCAAAGATTCATTTGTTAGTGTTTTTTTTAGCTAAGTAGCTAGCTAACAAATGAATCTGCATGCTAGCATGTTGTTATGAGTTAGATAACTTGTGAATCATGGCGAGAAGATAGTGCTTTTTTAGCTAACAAACTAGCTAACAAATGAATCTTTGCATATTAGCATGTTGTTATGAGTTAGATAACTAATGTATCATGGCGAGGAGATAGTGCTGTTTTAGCTAACTAGATAGCTATATTCTCGCCATAATACATTACTTATCTAACTCATAACAACATGCCAGTATGCAAAGATTCATTTGTTAGCTAGCTAGTTAGCTAAAAAAGCACTAACAAATGAATCATTGCATAATAGCATGTTGTTAGATAACTAATGTATCATGGCGAGAAGATAGTGCTTTTTTAGCTAACTCGCTAGCTATATTCTCGCCATGATACATTACTTATCTAACTCATAACAACATGCGAGTATGCAAAGACTCGTTTGTTAGCTGGCTAGTTAGCTAAAAAAGCACTATAGTCTCGTCATGATGCATTAGTTATCCAACTTATAACAACACGCTAGCATGCAAAGATTAATTTGTTAGCTATGCTAGCATGTTGTTATAAGTTAGGTAACTAATGTATCATGGCGAGAATATAGCTAGCTAGTTAGCTAAAAAAGCACTATCTTCTCGCCATGATATATTTGTTATCTAACAACATGTTATTATGCAAAGATTCATTTGTTAGTGCCTTTTTAGCTAACTAGCTAGCTAACAAATTAATCTTTGCATGCTAGCATGTTGTTGTGAGTTAGATAACTAATGTATCATGGCGAGAAGATAGTGCTTTTTTAGCTAACTAGATAGCTATATTATCGCCATGATACATTACTTATCTAACTCATAACAACATGCCAGTATGCAAAGATTCATTTGTTAGCTAGCTAGTTAGCTAAAAAAGCACTAACAAATGAATCTTTGCATAATAGCATGTAGTTAGATAACTAATGTATCATGGCGAGAAGATAGTGCTTTTTTAGCTAACTAGCTGGCTATCTTCTCGCCATGATACATTAGTTATCTAACGCATAACAACATGCTAGCATGCAAAGATTCATTTGTTAGTGTTTTTTTTAGCTAAGTAGCTAGCTAACAAATGAATCTGCATGCTAGCATGTTGTTATGAGTTAGATAACAAATGTATCATGGCGAGAAGATAGTGCTGTTTAGCTAACTAGATAGCTATATTCTCGCCATGATACATTACTTATCTAACACATAACAACATGCCAGTATGCAAAGATTCATTTGTTAGCTAGCTAGTTAGCTAAAAAAGCACTAACAAATTAATCTTTGCATAAAAGCATGTTGTTAGATAACTAATGTATCATGGCGACAAGATAGTGCTTTTTTAGCTAACTAGCTAGCAATATTCTCGCCATGATACATTAGTTATCGAACTCATAACAACATGCTAGCATGCAAAGATTAATTTGTTAGTGTTTTTTTTAGCTAACTAGCTAGCTAACAAATGAATCTGCATGCTAGCATGTTGTTATGAGTTAGATAACTTATGAATCATGGCGAGACGATAGTGCTTTTTTAGCTAACTAGCTAGCTAACAAATTAATATTTGCATAGTAGCATGTTGTTATGAGTTAGATAACTTATGTATCGTAGCGAGAAGACAGTGTTTTTTTAGCTAACTAGCTAGCTAACAAATTAATCTTTGCATATTAGTATGTTGTTATGAGTTAGATAACTAATGTATCATGGCGAGGATATAGCTAGCTAGTTAGCTAAAAAAGCACTATCTTCTCCCCATGATACATTAGTTATCTAACAACATGCTATTATGCAAAGATTCATTTGTTAGTGCTTTTTTAGCTAACTAGCTAGCTAACAAATTAATCTTTGCATACTGGCATGTTGTTATGAGTTAGATAACTTGTGAATCATAGCGAGAAGATAGTGCTTTTTTAGCTAACAAACTAGCTAAGAAATGAATCTTTGCATACTAGCATGTTGTTATGAGTTAGATAACTAATGTATCATGGTGAGAAGATAGTGCTGTTTTAGCTAACTAGATAGCTATATTCTCGCCTTGATACATTACTTATCTAAGTCATAACAACATGCCAGTATGCAAAGATTCATTTGTTAGCTAGCTAGTTAGCTAAAAAAAGCACTAAAAATTAATCTTTGCATAATAGCATGTTGTTAGATAACTAATGTATCATGGCGAGAAGATAGTGCTTTTTTAGCAAACTAGCTAGCTACCTTCTCGCTATGATACATTAGTTATCTAACTCATAACAACCTGCTAGCATGCAAAGATTCATTTGTTAGTGGGTTTTTTTTTTAGCTAACTAGCTCAGTGACAAATGAATCTTTGCATACTAGCATGTTGTTATGAGTTAGATAACTTATGAATCATGGCGAGAAGATAGTGCTATTTTAGCTAACTAGCTAGCTAACAAATGATTCTTTGCATACTAGCATGTTGTTATGAGTTAGATAACTTATGAATCATGGCGAGAAGATAGTGCTATTTTAGCTAACTAGCTAGCTAACAAATGATTCTTTGCATACTCGCATGTTGTTATGAGTTAGATAACTTATGAATCATGGCGAGAAGATAGTGCTTTTTTAGCTAACGAGATAGCTATATTCTCGCCATGATACATTACTTATCTAACTCATAACAACATGCGAGTATGCAAAGATTCGTTTGTTAGCTGGCTAGTTAGCTAAAAAAGCACTATATTCTCGCCATGATACATTAGTTATCCAACTTATAACAACATGCTAGCATGCAAAGATTAATTTGTTAGCTATGCTAGCATGTTGTTATAAGTTAGATAACTAATGTATCATGGCGAGAATATAGCTAGCTAGTTAGCTAAAAAAGCACTATCTTCTCGCCATGATACATTAGTTATCTAACAACATGTTATTATGCAAAGATTCATTTGTTAGTGCTTTTTGAGCTAACTAGCTAGCTAACAAATGAATCTGCATGCTAGCATGTTGTTATGAGTTAGATAACTTATGAATCATGGCGAGAAGATAGTGCTTTTTTAGCTAACTAGCTAGCTAACAAATTAATCTTTGCATACTAGCATGTTGTTATGAGTTAGATAACTAATGTATCATGGCGAGGAGATAGTGCTGTTTTAGCTAACTAGATAGCTATATTCTCGCCATGATACATTACTTATCTAACTCATAACAACATGCCAGTATGCAAAGATTAATTTGTTAGCTAGCTAGTTAGCTAAAAAAGCACTAACAAATGAATCTTTGCATAATAGCATGTTGTTAGATAACTAATGTATCATTGCGAGAAGATAGTGCTTTTTTAGCTAACTAGCTGGTTATCTTCTCGCCATGATACATTAATTATCTAACGCATAACAACATGCTAGCATGCAAAGATTCATTTGTTAGTACTTTTTTTTTTAGCTAACTAGCTAGCTAACAAATGAATCTGCATGCTAGCATGTTGTTATGAGTTAGATAACTAATGTATCATGGCGAGAAGATAGTGCTTTTTTAGCTAACTAGCTAGCTAACAAATTAATCTTTGCATGCTAGCATGTTGTTGTGAGTTAGATAACTAATCTATCATGGTGAGAAGATAGTGCTTTTTTAGCTAACTAGATAGCTATATTCTCGCCATGATACATTACTTATCTAACTCATAACAACATGCCAGTATGCAAAGATTCATTTGTTAACTAGCTAGTTAGCTAAAAAAAAAGCACTAAAAAAGTAATCTTTGCATAATAGCATGTTGTTAGATAACTAATGTATCATGGCGAGAAGATAGTGCTTTTTTAGCAAACTAGCTAGCTACCTTCTCGCCATGATACATTAGTTAGCTAACTCATAACAACCTGCTAGCATGCAAAGATTCATTTGTTAGTGCTTTTTTTTTTTAGCTAACTAGCTAGTTAACAAATGAATCATTGCATGCTAGCATGTTGTTATGAGTTAGATAACTTATGAATCATGGCGAGAAGATAGTGCTTTTTTAGCTAACTAGCTATCTAACAAATTCATCTTTGCATATTAGCATGTTGTTATGAGTTAGATAACTAATGTATCATGGCGAGAATATAGCTAGCTAGTTAGCTAAAAAAGCACTATCTTCTCGCCATGATACATTAGTTATCTAACAACATGCTACTATGCAAAGATTCATTTGTTAGTGCTTTTTTAGCTAACTAGCTAGCTAACAAATGAATCTTTGCATGATAGCATGTTGTCATGAGTTAGATAACTTATGAATCATAGCGAGAAGATAGTGCTTTTTTAGCTAACAAACTAGCTAACAAATTAATCTTTGCATACTAGCATGTTGTTATGAGTTAGATAAGTAATGTATCATGGCGAGAATATAGCTAGCTAGTTAGCTAAAAAAGCAATATCTTCTCGCCATGATATATTTGTTATCTAACAACATGTTATTATGCAAAGATTCATTTGTTAGTGCCTTTTTAGCTAACTAGCTAGCTAACAAATTAATCTTTGCATGCTAGCATGTTGTTGTGAGTTAGATAACTAATGTATCATGGCGAGAAGATAGTGCTTTTTTAGCTAACTAGATAGCTATATTATCGCCATGATACATTACTTATCTAACTCATAACAACATGCCAGTATGCAAAGATTCATTTGTTAGCTAGCTAGTTAGCTAAAAAAGCACTAACAAATGAATCTTTGCATAATAGCATGTAGTTAGATAACTAATGTATCATGGCGAGAAGATAGTGCTTTTTTAGCTAACTAGCTGGCTATCTTCTCGCCATGATACATCAGTTATCTAACGCATAACAACATGCTAGCATGCAAAGATTCATTTGTTAGTGTTTTTTTTTGCTAAGTAGCTAGCTAACAAATGAATCTGCATGCTAGCATGTTGTTATGAGTTAGATAACTTGTGAATCATGGCGAGAAGATAGTGCTTTTTTAGCTAACAAACTAGCTAACAAATGAATCTTTGCATATTAGCATGTTGTTATGAGTTAGATAACTAATGTATCATGGCGAGAATATAGCTACTTAGTTAGCTAAAAAAGCACTATCTTCTCGCCATGATACATTAGTTATCTAACAACATGTTATTATGCAAAGATTCATTTGTTAGTGCTTTTTTAGCTAACTAGCTAGCTAACAAATGAATCTTTGCATGATAGCATGTTGTTATGAGTTAGATAACTTATGAATCATAGTGAGAAAATAGTGCTTTTTTAGCTAACTAGCTAGCTAACAAATTAATCTTTGCATACTAGCATGTTGTTATGAGTTAGATAAGTAATGTATCATGGCGAGAATATAGCTAGCTAGTTAGCTAAAAAAGCAATATCTTCTCGCCATGATATATTTGTTATCTAACAACATGTTATTATGCAAAGATTCATTTGTTAGTGCCTTTTTAGCTAACTAGCTAGCTAACAAATTAATCTTTGCATGCTAGCATGTTGTTGTGAGTTAGATAACTAATGTATCATGGCGAGAAGATAGTGCATTTTTAGCTAACTAGATAGCTATACTATCGCCATGATACATTACTTATCTAACTCATAACAACATGCCAGTATGCAAAGATTCATTTGTTAGCTAGCTAGTTAGCTAAAAAAGCACTAACAAATGAATCTTTGCATAATAGCATGTAGTTAGATAACTAATGTATCATGGCGAGAAGATAGTGCTTTTTTAGCTAACTAGCTGGCTATCTTCTCGCAATGATACATCAGTTATCTAACGCATAACAACATGCTAGCATGCAAAGATTCATTTGTTAGTGTTTTTTTTAGCTAAGTAGCTAGCTAACAAATGAATCTGCATGCTAGCATGTTGTTATGAGTTAGATAACTTGTGAATCATGGCGAGAAGATAGTGCTTTTTTAGCTAACAAACTAGCTAACAAATGAATCTTTGCATATTAGCATGTTGTTATGAGTTAGATAACTAATGTATCATGGCGAGGAGATAGTGCTGTTTTAGCTAACTAGATAGCTATATTCTCGCCATAATACATTACTTATCTAACTCATAACAACATGCCAGTATGCAAAGATTCATTTGTTAGCTAGCTAGTTAGCTAAAAAAGCACTAACAAATGAATCTTTGCATAATAGCATGTAGTTAGATAACTAATGTATCATGGCGAGAAGATAGTGCTTTTTTAGCTAACTAGCTGGCTATCTTCTCGCCATGATACATCAGTTATCTAACGCATAACAACATGCTAGCATGCAAAGATTCATTTGTTAGTGTTTTTTTTAGCTAAGTAGCTAGCTAACAAATGAATCTGCATGCTAGCATGTTGTTATGAGTTAGATAACTTGTGAATCATGGCGAGAAGATAGTGCTTTTTTAGCTAACAAACTAGCTAACAAATGAATCTTTGCATATTAGCATGTTGTTATGAGTTAGATAACTAATGTATCATGGCGAGGAGATAGTGCTGTTTTAGCTAACTAGATAGCTATATTCTCGCCATAATACATTACTTATCTAACTCATAACAACATGCCAGTATGCAAAGATTCATTTGTTAGCTAGCTAGTTAGCTAAAAAAGCACTAACAAATGAATCTTTGCATAATAGCATGTAGTTAGATAACTAATGTATCATGGCGAGAAGATAGTGCTTTTTTAGCTAACTAGCTGGCTATCTTCTCGCCATGATACATCAGTTATCTAACGCATAACAACATGCTAGCATGCAAAGATTCATTTGTTAGTGTTTTTTTTAGCTAAGTAGCTAGCTAACAAATGAATCTGCATGCTAGCATGTTGTTATGAGTTAGATAACTTGTGAATCATGGCGAGAAGATAGTGCTTTTTTAGCTAACAAACTAGCTAACAAATGAATCTTTGCATATTAGCATGTTGTTATGAGTTAGATAACTAATGTATCATGGCGAGGAGATAGTGCTGTTTTAGCTAACTAGATAGCTATATTCTCGCCATAATACATTACTTATCTAACTCATAACAACATGCCAGTATGCAAAGATTCATTTGTTAGCTAGCTAGTTAGCTAAAAAAGCACTAACAAATGAATCTTTGCATAATAGCATGTAGTTAGATAACTAATGTATCATGGCGAGAAGATAGTGCTTTTTTAGCTAACTAGCTGGCTATCTTCTCGCCATGATACATCAGTTATCTAACGCATAACAACATGCTAGCATGCAAAGATTCATTTGTTAGTGTTTTTTTTAGCTAAGTAGCTAGCTAACAAATGAATCTGCATGCTAGCATGTTGTTATGAGTTAGATAACTTGTGAATCATGGCGAGAAGATAGTGCTTTTTTAGCTAACAAACTAGCTAACAAATGAATCTTTGCATATTAGCATGTTGTTATGAGTTAGATAACTAATGTATCATGGCGAGAATATAGCTAGTTAGTTAGCTAAAAAAGCACTATCTTCTCGCCATGATACATTAGTTATCTAACAACATGTTATTATGCAAAGATTCATTTGTTAGTGCTTTTTTAGCTAACTAGCTAGCTAACAAATGAATCTTTGCATGATAGCATGTTGTTATGAGTTAGATAACTTATGAATCATAGTGAGAAGATAGTGCTTTTTTAGCTAACTAGCTAGCTAACAAATTAATCTTTGCATACTAGCATGTTGTTATGAGTTAGATAACTAATGTATCATGACGAGAAGATAGTGCTGTTTTAGCTAACTAGATAGCTATATTCTCGCCATGATACATTACTTATCTAACTCATAACAACATGCCAGTATGCAAAGATTCATTTGTTAGCTAGCTAGTTAGCTAAAAAAAAAAGTTATATTTGCATAATAGCATGTTGTTAGATAACTAATGTATCATGGCGAGAAGATAGTGCTTTTTTAGCAAACTAGCTAGCTACCTTCTCGCCATGATACATTAGTTAGCTAACTCATAACAACCTGCTAGCATGCAAAGATTCATTTGTCAGTGCTTTTTTTTTAGCTAACTAGCTAGTTAATAAATGAATCTTTGCATGCTAGCATGTTGTTATGAGTTAGATAACTTATGAATCATGGCGAGAAGATAGTGCTTTTTTAGCTAACTAGCTAGCTAACAAATGAATCTTTGCATACTAGCATGTTGTTATGAGTTAGATAACTTATGAATCATGGCGAGAAGATAGTGCTTTTTTAGCTAGCTAGATAGCTCAATTCTCGCCATGATACATTACTTATCTAACTCATAACAACATGCCAGTATGCAAAGATTTGTTTGTTAGCTGGCTAGTAGGCTAAAATAGCACTATCTTCTCGCCATGATTCATAAGTTATCTAACTCATAACAAAACGCTAGAATGCAAAGTTTATTTTTTTAGCTAGCTAATTAGCTAAAAAAAAGCACAAACAAATGAATCTTTGCATAATAGCATGTTGTTAGATAAATAATGTATCATGGCGAGAAGATAGTGCTTTTTTAGCTAATTAGCTAGCTACCTTCTCGCCATGATACATTAGTTATCTAACTCATAACAACATGCTAGCATGCAAAGATTCATTTGTTAGTGCTTTTTTAGCTAACTAGCTAGCTAACAAATTAATCTTTGCATACTAGCATGTTGTTATGAGTTAGATAACTAATGTATCATGGCGAGAAAATAGCTAGCTAGTTAGCTAAAAAAGCACTTTCTTCTCGCCATGATACATTAGTTATCCAACAACATGTTACTATGTAAATAATCATTTGTTACTGCTTTTTTAGCTAACCAGCTAGCTAACAAATGAATCTTTGCATAATAACATGTTATTATGAGTTAGATAACTTATGAATCATGGCGAGAAGATAGTGCTTTTTTTAGCTAACTAGATAGCTATATTCTCGCCATGATACATTACTTATCTAACTCATAACAACATGCCAGTATGCAAAGATTTGTTTGTTAGTTGGCTAGTTAGCTAAAAAAGCACTATATTCTCGCCATGATACATTAGTTATCTAACAATATGTTATTATGCAAAGATTCATTTGTTAGTGCTTTTTTAGCTAACTAGCTAGCTAACAAATGAATCTTTGCATACTAGCATGTTGTTATGAGTTAGATAACTAATGTATTTTGGCGAGAAGATAGTAGGTTGGTAGGTTAAGTTTGAGTTGTCTTATTTAGCTAACTAGCTAGCTAACAAATTAATCTTTGCATAATAACATGTTATTATGAGTTAGATAACTTATGAATCATGGCGAGAATATAGTGTTTTTTTAGCTAACTAGCTAGCTACCTTCTCGCCATGATACATTAGTTATCTAACTCATAACAACATTATAATATGCAAAGATTAATTT
Source organism: Nerophis lumbriciformis (assembly GCF_033978685.3). Classification (NCBI taxonomy): domain Eukaryota; kingdom Metazoa; phylum Chordata; class Actinopteri; order Syngnathiformes; family Syngnathidae; genus Nerophis; species Nerophis lumbriciformis. The sequence continues at coordinate 49,266,756 of NC_084551.2, forward strand.
GTTAGCTAGCTAGTTAGCTAAAAAAGCACTATCTTCTCGCCATGATACATTAGTTATCTAACTCATAACAACACGCTAGCATGCAAAGATTAATTTGTTAGCTAGCTAGTTAGCTAAATAAGAAAACTCAACCTACCAACTTGGCTCAGTGATATCGTTCATTCGTTAGCGGTTGGGCTGATTGCCAATGACGACGAAGCAGCTAATAGATTGTTCAGCATGGGGGGGCTGGTACAGTAGATTGATTGTTCTGCTGAATGGTAATTATTAAAGCGGTTGTTTCCGGGGCCCTTGTGTACGGCGCTCTTCTAATTTGTCGGGCTTTGTTGTCGCTGGCTACTAATTACGAGCCTCGACCCTGGAGCCTTGGGCCTCGGGAAGGCCAAGTTGGCCGCGTCCCCGCGGGCGGGCGCCCGGCCGTCCCTCACCGCCGCTATTAGCCTCCACGCTAGCTCCACTTGGCAGCCGCCATCAGCGCCTGGCTGACTCACCGCTTACCTGGATGAGCGCTTGTCACGGTACCCTCGTGGGCGCTCATTGTCTTTCGGGGCGCTCCTGGGGACTGGCTGCGCTAATAATAATAATTACTCCTCAAGTACCAACCTGTGCAGCCATGTTTGCAGGTTGCAGGCCCCGAGGTGCTGACGAGTGCAAGAATTAATACGAATGCATCGATGGTAATCTGTTGAAGGAACAATGGAGTTGTGTGGGTATTCAACCACAACCCCTGGCAAAAATGGTGGAGTCATCAGTCTTGCAGTTTTGCATTCATTGTGTCTTCTACTTTTTCTTTGCTCCAGCCTCTGCTAATTTTGTTCCGTTATTTTCGGGCCCAGACCCAACAGAGTCGTAGATTAGATGTGGTTATTATGGTTATTTGTAGCATTATTTTACATTCCAAGAAACAAACAAAGACGGTACAAACCTTGATTAACCTTAATTGTCTATACCAGAGGTGTGCAAACCTTTTGGCTTGGGGGCCGCATTGGGCTAAAAAAATTTGGTTGAGGGCCAAAAGCCGTAGGTAAAGTAATTACCGTATTTTCGGGACTAAAAGGCATACTTGCCAACACTCCCGAATTTTCCGGGAGACTCCCGAAATTCAGCGCCTCTCCCGAAAACCTCCCGGGACACATATTCTCCCGAAAATCTCCCAATTTTCAGCCGGAGCTGGAGGCCACGCCCCCTCCAGCTCCATGCGGACCTGAGTGAGGACAGCCTTTTTTCATGACGGGAGGACAACAGGGTGACAAGAAGTAAATCATCCAGACTAGAGATAAATTGTTTTATTATGTTTATCTTACCTAAAAATAAATATATTTATTAATTTTAAAAAAATAAAAAAAAATTTACTATATTTTGCTAAAAACATCAAAATTAATTGTATTTTTCTTTGTATTTTTTTCCTGACTCCTTATTACATCCAGCCATAGAATTATACATTAAAATAAACATATTTGAAATAATTGATTTTGAATTATCATAATAATTCATTTAAAATGACCATATTTAATTATTAAAATAATTGCTTGTTTATCAACAACTTTAGCATTTTATTCATTACATTTTGAAACTCTCAGAAGCCAAGTTATGTTATATTCCTTAAGATTTATTTATGCAAGTTTGAAGTATCAATTATCTAAACACAGTTTTGTTTGCATAATTTCAGGATATATATATATATATATATATATATATATATATATATATATATATATATATATATATATATATATATATATATATATATATATATATATATATACATATATATATATGTATGTATGTATATATATGTTCACGAGTGGGGGAAGAGTGGATCGTGAGATCGACAGGCGGATCGGTGCGGCGTCTTCAGTAATGCGGACACTGTATCGATCCGTTGTAGTGAAGAAGGAGCTGAGCCGGAAGGCAAAGCTCTCGATTTACCGGTCGATCTACGTTCCCATCCTCACCTATGGTCATGAGCTTTGGGTCATGACCGAAAGGACAAGATCACGGGTACAAGCGGCCGAAATGAGTTTCCTCCGCCGAGTGGCGGGGCTCTCCCTTAGAGATAGGGTGAGAAGCTCTGTCATTCGGGGGGAGCTCAAAGTAAAGCCGCTGCTCCTCCACATCGAGAGGAGCCAGATGAGGTGGTTCGGGCATCTGGTCAGGATGCCACCCGAACGCCTCCCTAGGGAGGTGTTTCGGGCACGTCCGACCGGTAGGAGGCCACGGGGAAGACCCAGGACACGCTGGGAAGACTATCTCTCCCGGCTGGCCTGGGAACGCCTCGGGATCCCCCGGGAGGAGCTGGACGAAGTGGCTGGGAAGAGGGAAGTCTGGGCTTCCCTGCTTAAGCTGCTGCCCCCGCGACCCGACCTCGGATAAGCGGAAGAAGATGGATGGATGGATGGTATATATATGTATATATATATATATATATATATATATATATATATATATATATATATATATATATATATATGTATGAAATACTTGACTTGGTGAATTCTAGCTGTCAATATACTCCTCCCCTCTTAACCGCGCCCCCATCCACGCCCCGCCCCACCCCCGACCACGCCCCCACCCCCCACCTCCCGAAATCGGAGGTCTCAAGGTTGGCAAGTATGCTATAAGGCGCACTTAAAATCTTTTTTTTTTCTCAAAACTTGACAGTATAACCCGTTGCGCCTAATATAAGGAAAAAGTTTGGTTGAGCTTACCCACCTCGAAGCTATTTATTTGGTACATGGGCGGCATAGCTCAGTTGGTAGAGCAGCCGTGGCAGCAACTTGAGGGTTGCAGGTTTCGATTCCCGCTTCCGCCATCCTAGTCACTGCCGTTGTGTCCTTGGGCAAGACACTTTACCCACCTGCTCCCAGTGCCACCCACACTGCTTTAAATGTAACTTAGATATTGGGTTTCACTATGTAAAGCGCTTTGAGTCACTAGAGAAAAGCGCTATATAAATATAATTCACTTCACTTAATGATAAGTGTGACCAGTAGATGGCAGTGAAACATAAGAGATACGTGTAGACTGCAATATGACTCAAGTAAACAACACCGACATTTTATATGTTCCATTGAAAATATAGAACATTACACACGCTCAAAAATCTATCAAAATGTTTTAGTATGACTTTGGTAAGTTATGAAGCCGCACCGCTTGATGTGCTTCAACATAGGAGTATTATTATGGTGTGTGTGTAATGTAAGACGTATTATCTGGCGTTTTGTTTCGCAATATTATACAAAAGTATATTTTCTTACCTTCTGACAACAACAACAACAATAGAGCAACATCAGCAAATAGGATATGTACAAATATGATGGTAAAAGTGCGAGCAAAGAAGCAGTTAGTGAAATAAAAAATAATACAGAAATGACAATGAGCATTATTACACTACAAATGGAGCAATACAAATACCAATAGAAATAGCACTATTGATAATGAATAATAACAATAATTTACCTCTATTATTAACAATAGCCTACATAAATGTAATGCATACTTGCCAACCTTGAGACCTCCGATTTCGGGAGGTGGGGGGTGGGGGGCGTGGTCGGGGTGGGGCGGGGGCGTGGTTGGGGGCGGGGCTAAGAGGGGAGGAGTATATTTACAGATAGAATTCACCAAGTCATCTACATCTACTATATGATTTGCCTGAGAAGCTGGACAGGACACACACACAAAAAAAAAAAAAAAAGAATTCACCAAGTCAAGTATTTCATATATATATATATATATATATATATATATATATATATATATATATATATATATATATATATATATAAGAAATACTTGACTTTCAGTGAATTCTAGCTATATATATATTTATTTTATTATATATATATATATATATATATATATATATATATATATATATATATATATATATATATATATATATATATATATATATATATATATATATAAATAAAAGAAATACTTGAATTTCAGTGTTCATTTATTTACACATATACACACACATAACACTCATCTACTCATTGTTGAGTTAAGGGTTGAATTGTCCATCCTTGTTCTATTCTCTGTCACTATTTTTCCAACCATGCTGAACACCCTTTCGCAGGTACCCAGAAAGGTTTCGAGTACCACCAAAAAAACTGAATATCTGAAGACAGTATAAAAATATGTGTTAAAGGTGTACAAATACTGTTTGTATAATAAGCATGTTATTTTTTACAAATGAGGGTTAAGAGTTCAGTTCTAAAAAAAAAGAAAAAAGAATGTGGCTTAAGTACAGTTTTTTAATTGAGCTGCTGCATTTTTTGGTTGGGTTGTTTATTTATTTAGAGTAACTTCTATACATTTCTAAAAGGGGAGGAATGTAATAGTGATCTATGTTTGTTTGTTGTCATCTCCTGGTGAATGTTGGCTATAGCGTACTGGGGTTACTTTTTGGTTGGCCAACGATTTACGCGGTGTTGCGCACCTGACGTCACTCAGGTCCGCATGGAGCTGGAGGGGGCGTGGCTTCCAGCTCCGCCTGAATTTCGGGAGATTTTCGGGAGAAAATTTGTCCCGGGAGGTTTTCGGGAGAGGCGCTGAATTTCGGGAGTCTCCCGGAAACTCCGGGAGGGTTGGCAAGTATGATGTAATGATAACTTGAAATACAAAATAAAGCAGATAAATGGAGGGGAAGAAAGAGAAGCAACCTATATTAACCTTGTAGATTGTTATAGTCAAAACAGGTTAAGCTTTGTCAGCGTGCCATGTGTTACCCACTTTCCCCTAGGGCAGGCCTGGGCAATTATTTTGACTCGGGGGCCACATTTAGAGAAAAAAATGTAATAATACAAAACCTCACAATAATGTCTGATCGAATGCTAAAAACGTTATGACAGACCGCCTTAAAAAACGTAATGGAATTTTACATTTTTCTATGAACGATAAAACACTGAATATTGACAAAATATGAATGTCACACCCCCTTTCGATCGACATATTTTACAATGAAGTGAAACGCAACAAAAACGCAACAAACAGTGAAATATGAACAAAAAGGGTACAAAATAAACCCACCCACAATCTGATATATCACTAAGCTTTAGAACTTTGTTGTGAAAATCTCCTTCCGCGTCTGTGGAAACGCTTCCCACCCACACTGCTTGGTGCCTCGTCTGAGCTGCTGTGACGTAGATGACCATAGTAACTAATTAGATGACCATAGTAACTAATTAGAACACCATAGTAATTAATTAGATTACCATAGTAACTAATTAGAACACCATAGTAACTAATTAGATGGCCATAGTAACTAATTAGAACACCATAGTAACTGGTATATCATCCAGAAGCGCAGATTCCAAGCATTGTAATACTTAGTATAGTTGAAGACTTACGGTCATTAGAAAACATCACTGCACATCATAATGGCAGCTGCACTTTCCATCTTAAAGATCTAAAAAAAATTATTTGGGAATGTCCGGCGGGCCAGATTGAAAAGCTTAACGGGCCGCATGTGGCTTAATTTGCCCAATTTGTTCCGACATAACTCTTTTACATTCAGAAATGTTCCCTGAAAATTTTACTCCATTTAAAATAAATTTTTAAAAAATCACCTCTTTTCATAATATTTTTTACTTTAATCTTGTAAAAGTACATAATTTTGTTTTGTAATTTTTTTTCTCAAAAATATTCCACAGAATTCGTGTATGACAACTTTTTTTCCACAATATTATTATAATAATATACTTATTTGAAAAAAAATGACTTTTTCACAATACATTTGACTTTAATCATGTAAAAATTGCTTATTTTGTATTTACTTTAATCTTGTAAAATTAAAACAATTTTGTATTTTTTTTTCTCAGAATATTCCTAAAATGTATTGTATAACACCTCTTTTCTCATAATATTGCAACTCTTTTTAAAATATGACTTTTTTCAAAATACATTTGACTTTAATCATGTAAAATGCCATATATTTTCTTAAAAAATAAAAATAAAAAATGTAAATCTTAAAATATTCCTACACAATTCTTTTAAAATAACGTTTTTCCACAATAAAACACTACTTTTTCTCAATATAACCAACTTTAATCCTGTAAATGGTATTATATTTTTGTAAAATGATAATGAGCATTATTACACTACAAATGGAGCAATACAAATACCAATAGAAATAGCACAATTGATAATGAATAATAACAACAATTTACCTCTATTATTAACAATAGCCTACATATATGTAATGATAACTTGAAATACAAAATAAAGCAAATAAATGGAGGGGAAGAAAGAGAAGCAACCTATATTAACCTTGTAGATTGTTATAGTCAAAACAGGTTAAGCTTTGTCAGCATGCCATGTGTTACCCACTTTCCCCTAGGGCAGGCCTGGGCAATTATTTTGACTCGGGGGCCACATTTAGAGATAAAAATGTAACAATACAAAACCTCACAATAATGTCTGATCGAATGCTAAAAACGTTATGACAGACCGCCTTAAAAAACGTAATGGAATTTTACATTTTTCTATGAGCGATAAAACACTGAATATTGACAAAATATGAATGTCACACCCCCTTTCGATCGACATATTTTACAATGAAGTGAAACGCAACAAACAGTGAAATATGAACGCGAAGTGTACAAAATAAACTCACCTACAATCTGATATATCTGATATATCACTAAGCTTTAGAACTTTGTTGTGAAAATTTCCTTTGAGTGTGTAGGTATGTACTGGGGCGGTATAGTTCAGTTGGTATAGTGGTCGAGGGTTCCAGGTTCGATCCCCGCTTCTGCCATCCTAGTCACTGACGTGTCCTTGTGCAAGACACTTTTACCCACATGCGCCCAGTGCCATCCACCCTGGTTTAAAAATGTAACTTAGATATTGGGTTTCACAATGTAACGCGCTTTGAGTCAGTAGAGAAAAGTGCTATATAAATATGATTCACTTCACTACTGTATTTGTGTATGTATGTGGGAGCGTAGGTACCTATGTATGTATGTTTGAATAACGGTGAGTATGTGAGTGTAAATGTGTATGTGCAATATATTTGACTCCCAGTTTGTGTGGGAGCCAGAGTACGGCCCCCCGCCACCCAGAGAGCCCAACCCACAAACAGCAGGTGTGGCGCCCAGGGAACCAGGGACCACCGGCCCCACGCAGCCAGGCCGACCAGCGGCATAAACCCCAGAGCCCGGCCCACCGTCCCAGCAGCAGGCCGTTTACAGAGGACAAGGCACGCGAGAAGCAGGAGACAGCAAATCGTGAGAAAATTGGTCATGTGACAATTTCCTGTTTCTCTCCACTCAACTTGTCCTTGACCTCTGATACCTATCGTGTCTGCTTGCGGTTGTCAGTCCCCTTTTCATTTTGTGTGTAACACACACACACACACACACACATCCCACCGGAGGTGAGTTCAGGCGTCAGGGGAGCTTCTTATTTTCCAGCACACACAGCAGATCCGTCCAGTGCCAACGAGCTCATTAAGTACGCTAACTAGTTGGAAGAGAACGAGGACGATGATGAAGAAGAAGAGATGAGCAGGCTAAGGATGAGTGACATGCTGGTGACGCAAACATTTTAGTGCTTCTCATTCTTTTAATGTGTAGGTTGTTTGTTTGTTTTTGTTTGTGTAAGCTACAAAAATACCGTAATTTCCCCAGAGGGGATTATTAAAAGATCTTGCTATTTATATTTGAAGCAGTGACTTGAGCAGCAAATTCGAACAATTGGACTTTTATTTCGTTTTCAAAGATGCCGGATCGCAGTTGAACAAGGCAGTCCCATTCAGAACCTACCGTATTTTCCGCACCATAAGGCGCCCTGGGTTATAAGCCGCGCCTTCAATGAACGGCATATTTCAAAACTTTGTCCACCTATAAGCCGCCCCGTGTTGTAAGCCGCATCTAACTGCGCTAAAGGAATGTCAAAAAAACAGTCAGATAGGTCAGTCAAACTTTAATAATATATTAAAAACCAGCGTGATGTGGGCGCGCACGGAGTCGTATATCAACATGGACGGAGCTGCGTGAAAAAAGCCACCCGGCCTCTTCGCGTAAACTTACCTTAACCACTTGCTCATCTTTTCTTCATCCATCCCTTCGAGTTAGCTTTTATGATGACGCCGGCTGGAAAGGTCTCTTTTGGCAAGGTCTTCCTTTTGAATATCACCATGGGTGGAAGTTTCTGGCCATTAGCATGGCAAGCTAGAACCACAGTGAAGGATGACTTCTCATTCCCTGTGGTGCGAATATTCACCGTACGTGCTCCCGTTGTATCCACAGTGCGGTTCACAGGAATATCAAAAGTCAGTGGAACCCTGTCGCTTAGTAGGAGCCATTTTGTGGTCTTTACAGATGTAAACACACAAAGGAAATGAAACGTACGGTAATATCCGCGCGCTTCTTCTTCTTCTACGCGGGCGGGTGGTTGCTTACAGTAGAAGAAGAAGCGCTTCCTGTTCTATGGGGGCGGGTGCTTACCTTGGCGGTTGCTTGCGTAGAAGAAGAAGCACTTCCTCTTCTACGGGGAAAAAAGATGGCGGCTGTTTACCGTAGTTGCGAGACCGAAACTTTATGAAAATGAATCTTAATATTTATCCATATATAAAGCGCACCGGGTTATAAGGCGCACTGTCAGCTTTTGAGAAATTTGTGTTTTTTAGGTGCGCCTTATAGTGCGGAAAATACGGTATTTCAAAGAGAAACACGGTGGTGGAACATTCACAGCTCTTCACTTTTCCCAAATTTTGTTATGTCACAGCCTTATTCCAAAATGGAAAAAAATCATGTTTGTCCTCAAAATTCTACGCACAATACCCTGTAATGACATAGTGAAAAGTTATTTTTAGAAATGTTTGCTAAATTATAAAAAAAAAAAAAAAAAGAAGAAACACGTGAGATGTTCCTACGGCTTAATTGGAGTCCACTTGAGGTAAATTTGGTTGGTTGGACATGATTTGGAAAGAGCACAAACCAAAGGAACCAGAAGAATCGTCCGTAGACCTCCGAGACAGGATGGTCTCGAGGCACAAATCCGGGGAAGGGTACGGAGAAATATCTGTTGCCTGAGAGTGGCCTCCATCAACTCTACATGGAAGACGTTTGGAACCACCAGGACTGTTCCTGGAGCGATCGGGGTAGATTGGCCCTAGTCAGGGAGGTGACCAAGAACCACATAGTCACTCTGTCAGAACAAGAGCATACCTCTGAAGAGGGGAGAATCTTCCAGAAGGAAACCAATCAAGCCTGTGTGGTATTGTCCTGGGCATGAGGTTAAAGTGCATCCGGCAGTGGAGGCTCCTCTATGGGGTCTTGGGGCACTAGGAGGTTAACCCCTTTACTACTGTTACCCCAGGTGGCCCTTGGCAAAGGCCTAGTACCTGACTGCCCCCTAGCCAGGGATACGGTGAAGACCTCAACGGCGGAGCATGCAGGCGGAAGACGGTAGATTTAAGAACTACCACAACGGCTGCGAAGGCGGAAGAAGGCTGCAGCAGAAAAGGGTCCCCAGTCGTCTTGGACTCCATGCCACTGGACCCTGACCCGATTCTGTCAAGGATCATGTGGTGACTGTCTGTGCACCAGACTCCCCAGTCGCGCACAGGCATCCTCCATAAATGGATACACCCCTACCAGGAGGATCGTCATACTCGTTCGAGTGACCGCCGATGATGATGATGGTAGAGTGGCCAGACGAAAGCCATTTCTTAGTAAAAAAGTTTGCCAAAACGCACCTGAGATGAGAAACCGAATCCTCTGGTCTGACGAGACAAGGATTGAAGTCTTTGGCGTGAATGCCAGGCATTTGGAGGAAACCAGGCCAATACCGTCCCTAGAGTGAAGCATGGTGGTGGCAGCATCATGGTCCGGGGATGGTTTTCTGCGGCAGGACCTGGGAGGACTAGTCAGCATAGAGGGAAAGATGAATGCAGCAATGTACGGAGACATCCTGGATGAAAACCTGCTCCAGGGGCGACGGTTCATCTTCTTGTATCAAAAGAATAGCTTCAGGACAACTCTGTTAATGTCCTTGAGTGGGCCAGGCCGAGCCCACAGCCCACAAAACGGCGCATTTTAAAGAGACGGTCAGAAAGCGACTTGAAGAAAAACATAATTTATATGCAACATTTGGACCAAAGAACCACCAATACATGTTGTGTGGACCACGTTTTTTACCTCCGGTCCCAACTTCTTCATTGCCGAGGGCCTCGGGGTCCACTCAAATATTAACACTGAAATCCTAGTCTTGATTTTAATTGTGTTCAATAATTATAAATATATATATATATATATATATATATATATATATATATATATATATATATATATATATATATATATATATATATATATATATATATATATATATACTAAAATATTAACACTGAAATCCTAGTCTTGATTTTAATTGTGTTCAATAATTATAAATATATATACCGGTATATATATATATATATATATATATATATATATATATATTTTTTTTTTTTTTTTTTTTACAAGATTAAAGTAAAAAATATTATGCTGAAAAACTGTCATTGTAAAAGAATTATGGTGGAGTATTTTCAGCGAAAATATAAATAATTTATTAAAAATTTTAAATACACTCTGCCTTATTTTTAATGGATTTTTAGGCCTACTACGCGACTGTATTGTAATGTTGGTCATTATGGTGGTACTTGGAGAGTCAAGAGGTGGTACTAAGCCTCTTCCCACCCCGACGGAGCGGCGTTTTTTATATATTTTTTTAGAAAAGCAAATTGTTAGGGACAAAATTATTTTACAAGAAATGTGTAAAAATATTTTAAGCAAAAATTGTTATTATTTTAATAATTTTACATGTATAAAGTATAATACATTTCGAAGAAAAACATAATTTATCTTAGAAAATGATTTGCAATATTGTGAAAACATTTTTTTAGGAATATTCTGTGGGAAAAAAAATATCTTAAAAAGACAATATGATGTACTTTTACAAGAAAAAATACAAGACAAAATAGATTTTTTTTACAAGATTAAAGTAAAAAATATTATGCTGAAAAACTGTCACCGCAAAAGAATTATGGTGAAATACTTTTCGCGAAAATATAAATAATTAATTAAAAATTTGAAATACACTCTGCCTTGTTTTTAATGGATTTTTAGGCCTACTACGCGACTGTATTGTAATGTTGGTCATTATGGTGGTACTTGGAGACCAAGAGGTGGTACTCGGCCTCTTCCCACCCCGACGGAGCGACGTTATTTATATATTTTTTTAGAAAAGCACAATATTGTGAGGAAAAAAGTTATATTACAAGAAGTGTGTAAAAATATTTTTAGTAAAAACTTTTATTATTTTAATAATTTTACATGTATAAAGTCTAATACATTTTGAATAAAAACAGAATTTATCTTAGAAAATGATTTGCTATATTGTGAAAACATTTTTTTAGTAATATTCTGTGGAAAAAAAATATCTTACAAGTCAATTTGATGTACTTTTACAAGAAAAAATACAAGACAAAATTAAAAACATTTACAAGATTAAAGTAAAAAATATTATGCTGAAAAACTGTCATTGTAAAAGAATTATGGTGGAATATTTTCAGTGAAAATATAAATAATTTATCAAAAATGTTAAATACACTCTGCCTTGTTTTTAATGGATTTTTAGGCCTACTACGCGACTGTATTGTAATGTTGGTCATTATGGTGGTACTCGGCCTCTTCCCACCCCTAAGGAGCGGCGTTTTTTGTGTATTTTTTTAGAAAAGCACAATATTGTGAGGAAAAAGTTATTTAACAAGAAGTGTGTAATAATATTTTAAGCAAAAAGTTGTATTATTTTAATCATTTTACATGTATAAAGTCTAATACATTTTGAAAAAAAACATAATTTATCTTAGAAAATGATTTGTAATATTCTGAAAACATTTTTTTAGGAATATTCTGTGAAAAAATAATCTTACAAGACAATATGATGTACTTTTACAAGAAAAAATACAAGACAAAATAAACATTTTTTTACAAGATTAAAGTAAAAAATATTATGCTGAAAAACTGTCATTGTAAAAGAATTATGGTGGAATATTTTCAGCGAAAATATAAATAATTTATTAAAAATTTTAAATACACTCTGCCTTGTTTTTAATGGATTGTTAGGCCTACTACGCGACTGTATTGTAATGTTGGTCATTATGGTGTTACTTGGAGAACCAAGAGGTGGTACTCGGCCTCTTCCCGCCCCGACGGAGCGGCGTGCTTTATTTTAACGAGGCAAATAGATTCCTCGCTGCTGATGGCCTCGCTCTACCGCAAACTATTAGGAATTATTAAATGGACACATCTGTTTTTCACGGGCTTCTAAAGTCACCTCCAACACTGCCTGACGCGTTCATGAACCGAGAAACCCTCCACCCCGCCCCCTCACAGTGTCGTGTTGCTCATACTTCCACGTAAATGTTGTTTTCTTCACTTTATCTCATAGCCTTTATTTACGTCGAATCCTCCTTTTTATCCCCCCCCCCCCCCCCCTTTTCTCCGTTTTAATAAAGTGCCATATGTGCACCGCGACGCCACTGGGGGGAGTTGCTGCAGTGCATTGTGGGAGCAAACAAGGAAGTTGGCAGGTGGGGTGATGCTCCCCGCTGAATAGAACATGATTAGATTGAAAACTTATGAGCCGCCTGAGGAGGTGGTGGTAGGTGGTAGGTGGTAGGTAAGGGGGGGGGGGTGTAGGCAGGTAGGTTATCTACAGGCAGAACCTGCCATCTAGTGGTGGGAAATACACACAACACAATAATTAGCACTTTTAGTATTGGAGCAATTGTGTTGTGCAGACATCACTTGAATACAAGTGCAGTATGCCCGGTGGGATGCCTTGTGGTCATCTACCACTACTGTTGTCATCTTAAGGGTTTGAAGACACTTTTTTTTTTTTTTTATTGCAATATTGTCATACATGATCTTTATGGAATACTCTGCTGAGAATATGAATGACATACTTTTACAAAATAAAGGTCCAATATATTATGAAAACATTTTTAAAGTCGGTTATATTGAGGAAAAAGTAGTGTTTTATTGTGGAAAAAAAGTTATTTTAAAAGAATTGTGTAGGAAATTTTAAGAATTTAAAAAAATAAAAAAAAAATTTTTTTTTTTCTTTTTTTTTTTATTGACATCCAGCATCAGACATTCCTATCCATTACATCATATTCACATCAATCATATATCTATTGTCTGCCCTAGATGTCAAAATATTTTTGTTTACATCCCACCCATACCCCCCCAAAAGGAAAGAAACAAAAAAAACAAAAAAAAGTAATATCTACAAATACATCAATTAAATAAACAAAGAAAAGCAATGGATGGAAACAACAATGGACATATATAAAATGGAGAAGAAAACCGCCTTTATTAATTATAAATTGGAGAAATTTACTTCATACTGGGAAAATTGGGTCAACTATGTCACGACCCATAAACCTGACATTAATTTTTCGAATTAGTGATTGTATTGCCAAAAAAAAAAAAAAAAAAAAAAAAAGGGATTACTCCCTACAAGTGTATATGTATGTATGTATATATATGTACTGTATTTATATATTTATATATATGTATGTGTGGGTATATATATATATATATATATATATATATATATATATATATATATATATATATATAGGTATCTGTTTATATTTCATTTTATTTCTGATTACTATTATTATTAATGTACTATTATTTATTTTTATTTTCTTTTTTTTTCTTTCTTTCTTTGTTTATTTAAAAATCTTTTTTTAAGAAAATATATGCCATTTTACATGATTAAAGTCAAATATATTTTGAAAAAAGTCATATTTAAAAAAAAGTTGCAATATTATGAGAAAAGAGGTGTTGTACAATACATTTTAGGAATATTCTGAAGAAAAAAATCCATCCATCCATCCATTTTCTACCGCTTATTCACTGAAGAAAAAAAAAATTGAAAAATTGAAAAATTGAAAAATTGTTTAATTTGACATGATTAAAGTCAAATGTATTGTGAAAAAATATATTTTTTTAAATAAGTATAATATTGTAATAATATTGTGAAAAAAAATTGTCATGCACGAATTTTTTTGAATATTTTGAGAAAAAAATTGTTTACAAGACAAAATTATGTACTTCTACAGGATTAAAGTAAAAAGAATATTATGAAAAGAGGGGATTTGTATTTTTTTTTTTTAATGTAGCAACATTTTCAGGGAACATTTCTGATTGTAAAAGAGTTATGTCAGAATATTTTGACAAAAAAAAGTTAAAACATTTACATAAAAATGTTTTGCGATTTTACAGGATCAAAGTAAAAAAAAAAAGTACTTTTATTTTATTTTTATTTTTTTAGAAAAGCACAATATTGTGAGAAAAAATGGTCATACGTGATCATTATGGAATACTCTGCTGAGTATATAAATTACATACTTTTACAAAGTAAAGGTCCAATATGTTATGAAAAAAAAAAAATTAAGTTCGTAATATTGTGAAGAAAAAGGGTGTTATAGTTTAAGGATTATGTCAGACGACTTTGAGAAAAATGTTGACATTTTACAAAAATATAATACCATTTACAGAATTAAAGTTGGTTATATTGAGAAAAGTAGTGTTTTATTGTGGGGGAAAAGTTATTTGAAAAGAATTGTGTAGGAATGTTTAAAGATTTTAATTTTATTTTTTTTTATTTTTTACGAAAATATATTTTACATGATTAAAGTATTCTGAGAGAAAAAAAATTACAAGACAAAATTGTTTAATTTTACAAGATTAAAGTAAATACAAAATAAGCCATTTTCACATGATTAAAGTCAAATGTATTGTGAAAAAGTCATTTTTTTAAAAATAAGTATAATATTATAATAATATTGTGAAAAAAAGTTGTTATGCACAAATGTTTGGGAATATTTTGAGAAAAAAATTATTTTACAAGACAAAATTATGTTTTTTTACAAGATTAAAGTAAACAGGGAACATTTCTGATTGTAAAAGAGTTATGTCAGAATATTTTGACAAAAGAATTTAAAACATTTACATGAAAATGTTTTCCCATTTTACAGGATCAAAGTCAATTACATTGTTGAAAAAAGTACTTTTATTTTATTTATTTTTTTAGAAAAGCACAATATTGCAGAAGCATTTAAGTCCCATCTTAAAACTCATTTGTATACTCTAGCCTTTAAATAGCCCCCCTGTTAGACCAGTTGATCTGCCGTTTCTTTTCTTTTCTCCTCTGCTCCCCTTTTCCTTGAGGGGGGGGGGCACAGGTCCGGTGGCCATGGATGAAGTGCTGGCTGTCCAGAGTCGGGACCCGGGGTGGACCGCTCGCCTGTGCATCGGCAGGGAACATCTCTGCGCTGCTGACCCGTCTCCGCTCGGGATGGTGTCCTGCTGGCCCCACTATGGACTGGACTCTTACTATTATGTTGGATCCACTATGGACTGGACTCTCACAATATTATGTCAGACCCACTCGACATCCATTGCTTTCGGTCTCCCCTAGAGGGGGGGGGGGGGGTTACCCACATATGCGGTCCTCTCCAAGGTTTCTCATAGTCATTCACATCGACGTCCCACTGGGGTGAGTTTTTCCTTGCCCGTATGTGGGCTTTGTACCGAGGATGTCGTTGTGGCTTGTGCAGCCCTTTGAGACACTTGTGATTTAGGGCTATATAAATAAAGATTGATTGATTGATTGATTGTGAGGAAAAATGGTCATACATGATATTTATGGAATACTCTGCTGAGAATATGAACTACATTCTTTTACAAAATAAAGGTCCAATATATTATGAAAACATTTTTTTTAAAGTTAGTAATATTAGGAAGAAAAAAGGTGTCATAGTTTAAGAATTATGTCAGATGACTTTGAGGAAAAATGTTGACATTTTACAAAAATATAATACCATTTACAGGATTAAAGTCGGTTATATTGAGAAAAAGTAGTGTTTTATTGTGGGAAAAAAATATTTTAAAAGAATTGTGTAGGAATATTTTAAGGATTTAATTTTTTTAAGAAAAGACATGCCATTTTACATGATTAAAGTCATATATATTTTGAAAAAAGTCATATTAAAAAAAAGTTGCAATATTATAAGAAAAAGAGGTGTTGTACAATACATTTTAGGAATATTCTGAGAAAAAAAATTATTAAAAAAAATTGTTTAACTTCATAAGATTAAAGTAAATACAAAATAAGCCATTTTCACATGATTAAAGTCAAATGTATTGTGAAAAAGTCGTTTTTTTAAAATAAGTATAATATAATAATATTGTGGGAAAAAAAGTTGTCATGCTCGAATTTTTGGGAATATTTTGAGAAAAAAATAATTTTTCAAGACAAAAAAATTTACTTTTACAAGATTAAAGTAAAAAATATTATGAAAAGTGGTGATTTTTTGAATGTAAAATTTTCAGGGAAAATTTCTGATTGTAAAAGAGTTATGTCGGAATATTTTGACAAAAAAGTTTAAACATTTACATGAAATAGTTTTGCCATTTTACAGGATCAAAGTCAAATACATTGTTGAAAAAAGTACTTTTATTTTTTTATATTTTATATTAGAAAAGCACAATATTGTGAGGAAAAATGGTCGACATGATCTTTATGGAATACTCTGCTGAGAATATATGTATTACATTCTTTAAAAAAATAAAGATCCAATATATTATGAAAACATTTTTTTTTAAGTTAGTAATATTGGGAAGAAAAAAGGTGTCATAGTTTAACAATTATGTCGGATGACTTTGAGGAAAAATGTTGACATTTTACAAAAATATAATACCATTTACAGGATTAAAGTCGGTTATATTGAGGAAAAAGTAGTGTTTTATTGAGGGAAAAAGTTATTTTAAAAGAATTGTGGAGGAATATTTTAAGATTTTTTTTTAATTTTATTTTTTTTTTTAAAGAAAATATGTGCCATTTTACATGATTAAAGTCAAATATATTTGGAAAAAAGTCATATTTAAAAAAAAGTTGCAATATTATGAGAAAAGAGGTGTTATACAATACATTTTAGGAATATTCCGAGGGGGGGAAATTACAAGACAAAATTGTTTAATTTTACAAGATTAAAGTAAATACAAAATAAGCCATTTTTACATGATTAAAGTCAAATGTATTGTGAAAAAAAAATATGTTTTTTTCAAACAAGTATAATATAATAAAATTGTGGGGGAAAAATATTTTTGAGAAAAAAACATTTTACAAGACAAAATTATGTACTTTTACATGATTAAAGTAAAACATATTATGAAAGGTGATTTTTATGTGTGTTTTTTTAAAATGTAGTAAGATTTTCAGTGAACATTGTGAGGAAAAAGTTGTTTTACAAGAAGTGTGTAAAAATATTTTAAGCAAAAAGTTCATTTTTACATGATAAAAAGTCTAATACATTTTGAAGAAAGTCATAATTTATTTTACAAAATAGTTTGCAATATTGTGAGAATTTTTTTTTTTAGGAATATTCTGAGAAAAAAATCATCTTACAAGACAAAATTATGTACTTTTACAATATTAAAGTAAAACATATTATTTAAAAGTGTGGGGAGGGTGTTTGGGGTGGGGTGGGGGGCTAATTTGTTACATTTTGAGGGAAAAGTTGTTGTTCAAAAAGAATTATGTCAAAATATTTTGAGCAAAAGGGTAAAACAAATTGCAAAAAAAAAATGCCATTTTACAGGATTAAAGTCAATTGTATCGTATTTTAAGAAAAACACAGTATTGTGAGAGAATAAATATTTTACAAGAATTGTATGGAAATATCTAAATCAAAAAACATTTTAAGAAACATTTAAAGAGAACATTTAAGAAAAAAGTATTTTCCATTATCCATAATTAAAGTCAAATATATTGTGAAAAAAAAAGAAAAGCACAATATTGTGAGGAAAAAGATTTTTAAGAAAAATATATTTTAAGAATAAAGTTGTGTTTTTTTTAAAGAAAAAAGTATGTTGTTTTACATGATTAAAATCTAATATATTTTTTAAAAACTCATAATTTATTTTAGAAAAGAAATTGCTATATTGTGAAGAATAGTGTTATGAATATTCTGAGAAAAAAATTACAAGAAAAAATTATGTACTGTTATTATGCCATTTTACAGGATTAAAGTCAAGTATATTGTGAAAAACACAATATTGTGAGAAAAGTTATTTTACAAGAATTGTAAAGAAATATCTTAAGAAAAAAACATTTTAAGAAAAATGTTTAATATTTTTTAAGAAAAAAGTATGCCATTTTACATGATTAGAGTCAAATATATGGTGAAAAAGTCAATCTTTTTTGACAATAAATTTCAATATTGAGAAAAAAGTTGTCATACAAATATTTTTAGGATTATTTTGAAAATAAAATACAAGACAGCATTTTTTAATTTTACAAAATTAAAGTAAAAAAATATTATGCGGAAAAAACTGTCATTGTAAAAGAATTATGGTGGAATATTTTCAGCGAAAATATAAATAATTTACGAAAAAAAAAGTATGCCATGTTACAGGATTAAAGTCAAATATATTGTGAAAAAGTATTTCTTTAAAGGAAAACAATTTTGTGAGAAAACTGCTATTTTTACAAAAAAATGTGTGTAAATATTTAAAATATATATATTTTAGGAAAAACGTTTTGATTTATTTAAGAAAAAGTTCTGCTATTTTACATTATTAAAGTAAATATTGTGGAAAAGTCTCTTTTTTAAAAAGTAAGTCGCAATATTGTGAGAAAATAAGTTGTCGTACAATACATTTTATAAATATTCTGAGGAAAGAAAATAATCTTACAAGACACAATTATGTAATTTTACAAGATTGAAGTAAAAATAGTGTGGTTAAAAAAGTGGGTTCTTTGGCGGGGTTATATGTAGTAAAGTTTTGAGGGAAATCATTTTATTGT
The DNA here is from genome assembly GCF_033978685.3 of Nerophis lumbriciformis. Taxonomy (NCBI): domain Eukaryota; kingdom Metazoa; phylum Chordata; class Actinopteri; order Syngnathiformes; family Syngnathidae; genus Nerophis; species Nerophis lumbriciformis. The sequence goes on from NC_084551.2 coordinate 49,285,632, forward strand.
AAAAGAATTATGTCGGAATATTTTGAGCAAAAAAGTGAAATATTTACAAGAAAAAATATGTAATTTTACAGGATTAAGTCAAAAATAATGTGAAAAAGTGTTAGGAAAAACGTTTTAATTTCTTTAAGAAAAAGTTGTTGAATTCAAATATATTGTGGAAAAGTCTCTTTTTTTTAAAGTAAGTTGCAATATTGTGAGAAAATAAGATGTCATATAGCATTTTTTCTAAAAAGTTCTGTTCTGAGAAAAGAAAATAATTTTGCGAGACACAATTATTAGATAAACAACAGTATGGGAAAAATGTAGTAAAAATTAGGGAAAAAAGTTTATTGTAAAATAAGTATGTCGAAATACTTAGAGCAAAAAAGTAAAACATTTACAAAAAAATGCCATTTTACAGGATTAAAGTCAATTATATTGTGAACAAATATTTGGAAAAAAGTTATTTAAAAATAATTGTGTGGGAATATTTTAAGAAAAAAATATTTTAAGAAAAACGTTTTTTTGTTTTGTTTTGTTTTTCAGAAAAATACGCCATTTTACATGATTAAAGTCAAATATATTTTCAAAAAAGTCATATTTAAAAAAAAGTTTTAAAATTGTGAGAAAATAAGTGTTATACAATACACTTTAGGAATATTCTGAGAAAAAAAATACAAGACAAAATTGTTTAAATTTACAGAATTACAGTAAAAAATATTATGGTGAAAATTTGTCATTGTACTATAATTATGGTGGAATATTTCGAGCGAAAATATAAATAATTTATGAGAAAAAAAAGTATGCCATGTTACAGGATTACAGTCAAATATATTGTGAAAAAGTTTTTTTGTTTTTTTTAAAGGAAAACATTATTGTTATTTTCCGCGACCCCAAAATGGAATAATCGGTAGAAATGGATGGATGGATGGAATTGTTATTTTTACAAGAATTGTGTGGAAATATTTAAAATATACATATTTTAGGAAAAACGTTTTAATTGCTTTAGGAAAAAGTTGTTCTATTTTGCGTTATTAAAGTAAATATATTGTGGAAAAAGTGTCTTTTAAAAAAGTAAGTTGCAATATTGCGAGAAAATAAAATGTTTGTAAAATGTTCTGAGAAAAGAACATTTTACAAGACAAAATTATTAGATAAACAACAGTATGGGGAACAAGTGGGTTGTTTGGGGGGAATGTAGTAAAATTGAGGGAAACATTTTTATTGTAAAAGATATTATGTCGGAATATTTTGAGCAAAAAAGTTAAACATTTACAAGAAAAAAAATGCCATTTTACAGGATTAAAGTCAATTATATTGTGAAAAAGTATTTGTGTAGAAATATTTTAAGACAAAAATATTTTAAGAAAAATGTTTTGTTTTGTTTTTAAGAAAATATATGCCATTTTACATGATTCAAGTCATATATATTTTGAAAAAAGTCACTTTAAAAAAAAGTTGCAATATTAAGAGAAAAACATTGTTATACAATACAGTTTAGGAATATTCTGAGAGAGAGAAAATTACAAGACAAAATTGTTTAATTTTACAAGATTAAAGTGAAAAATATTATGGGAGATTGTCATTGTAAAAGAATTATGGTGGACGATTTAGAGCAACAACAAAAAAATTACGAGAAACGTGTATGCCAGGTTACAGGATTAAAGTCACATATATTGTGAAAAAGGTTTTAAAGGAAAGCAATATTGTGAGACAACAGTTATTTTTACAATAATTGTGTGGAAATATTTAAATTATATATATTTTAGGAAAAACGTTTTAATTTATAGCTATTTTACATTGATAAAGTAAATACTTTTAAAAAAAAAAAGTAAGTTGCAATATTGTGAGAAAACAAGTTGTCATACAACAATTTTTAGAAATATTCTG
>NC_084551.2:49292500-49295000 GCF_033978685.3 Nerophis lumbriciformis
TCTATTGGTGAGTTTTGAGGTGACTAAAAAGTCCAATACGAGAGCCACATGGTCTATTGCAATGGGGGCATATGAAGTTAGTGTTTGTTGTGGTGTTGGCTGCAGGGCCCATCTTCCTCCTCTGGCGTTTCCCTTCCCTCGCTGCGCTTCTCTCCTCTTCAAAATGTTGAAGGCCTGCATGGCAGAGTTGCCTCCAGAGAGGGCGATCTGAGGCAGAGCTTTCCAGCTGTGTGTGCTGTATTCCACACCTCTTGAGAGTTCTTTTCAGTTGGTCCTTATACCTCCGCTTTTGGCCTCCTGCAGATCTCTGGCCATGATGAAGTTGACCATATAGCAGTTGTCGGGGAAGTCTATCAACTGGCATTCTGATGGTGTGGCCGGCCCATCGCAGTTGGTACTGGAGAAAAGTGGCCTCCATATGCTCTTGGTACCAGTTTTACTCAGGACTTCCGTGTGTTGCACACGATCACGCCATGTCAGCCCAAGGATCCGCTGGAGACACTTGATGTGAAAGTTCTCCAGCTGTTGGATGTGGCGGCGATACAGGGTCCAAGCTTCACAGCCATATAATAGTGTGCAGACACAGATGGCTTGGTAGAGTGCCACCTTAGTACGTATGCTGAGGTCTTTGTTCACATACACCCTCTTACGCAGTCTACCAAAGGAGGCTGAGGCAGATCTTATTCGATTTTGAACATCATTGTCCATGCTGCAGTTTTCAGAGAGGATGCTCCCAAGATATTTGAAGTCTGGGACTATTGCTAGGGTCTTGTCATCGATGTTAAAGACAGGTGATGGTGGTCGAGTTGGCGGAGGGGAGTTCCACTGGCACAGTACCTCCGTCTTTACAGTGTTCACAGTGAGACCCAGTCTGCTATAGGCCTTCACAGCAGCTGTTAGCGTCGCCTGCAGAGCCTCTGATGTATGTGCCACAAAGGCACAATCATCAGCATACTGTAATTCCACAATGTTCACAGTTTTGACCTTGGTAGCCGCCTGCAGCCTTCTGATGTTAAATAAGCTTCCATCCAACCTGTAATCCACCAGCACACCACTGCTTCCCTCAACTTCTTTGTGCAGTAGCCAGGTGACACTCATGAGGAAGATGTTGAATAGTACAGGTGCAAGTACACAACCCTGTCTGACACCTGTGGATACCTTGAAAGGCCTAGACGCATGTCCTCCTGTTGTCACCTGAGCCATCATCCCCTCGTGGAAACTTTGCAAGATGTTTACAAACTTCCGCGGGCAACCAACCCTGAGAAGGACCGTCCAGAGCAAGTCTCTGTTGACCGTATCAAAGGCCTTTGATAGGTCCACAAACGCCATGTATAGATCTTGATGTTGCTCCCGACACTTCTCTTGTAGCTGGCGTGTTGTGAAAATCATGTCCACAGTGCTGCGATTTTTCCTGAAGCCACATTGAGACTCAGGCAAAAGGTGTTCTGTTATGCTCTGTACGAGTCTTGACAGCATCACTTTGGCAAGAACCTTGCCAGCAGCAGACAGGAGGGATATTCCTCTACTATTGCCACAGACAGACTTCTCACCCTTCCCTTTATATATGGTTACAACATTTGCATCCCGCCATTGTTGGGGGACTGCTCCGCGCTTCCATATATCAGCAATATAGTGGAAAATTGCTCTGGTACAGAGATAGCCTCCCTGTTTAAGGATCTCTGCAGGGATGCCATCCGGGCCAGGTGTCTTGTTGTTCTTAAGTGACCTAATTGCAGCCAGGACTTCAGAGAAGGTTGGTGGAAGATCCAGTTCTTCAATAGTTGGGTAGCTGGGCAGCTCATCCAACACTGCCAGATCAGGGGTGGCAGGTTGGTTTAAAAGTGTCTGGAAGTGTTCCGCCCATCTATCCACAACTTGTTTCTGGTCCTTTATGAGGGTTGAACCATCAGCCGACTTCACAGATGAAAGAGAGGAGTTCCTGGGGCCATGGATGGTTTTCACAGCATTATAGAAGTTGTGCATGTCGTTCTTCACTGCAAAATGTTCGATTTCTTGAGCCTTGTCAGTCCACCAGTCATTTTTCAGTTTTCGTAGGACAGACTGTACCTCCTTCCTTGATGTTCTCCAGTGCTGCTTTAGCCTGACAGATGTAGGGTTGTTCAGGGCTGCGTTATGGGCCTTGTGCATGGTGTCCGTATGGTTCTGATGGATTCTGAGTTTTCGTCGAACCAGTCCTGATGCTTCCTACGGCGATAGCCAATAGACTCGGCTGCAGCCTCATAGAGCTTTGAGCTAAGGCAGGTCCAGTAGTCATCAACACTGCCTTCAGGGCTCAGGAAGGGGTCGATTTCCTGCAGCTTCCCTGCAATGGAGGATCGAAGGCTGTTCCGGGCCTCGTCTGCTTCAAGCCGGGCACAGTCCAACCGCTTCTTTCCAGTTTTTCGGAGACGAACAGGGGGACGTACTGACGCTCGCAACTTGGAGATAATCATGCGGTGGTCAGTCCAGCAGTCAGCACCTCTCATTGCACGGGTGATGT
>NC_084551.2:49300000-49307500 GCF_033978685.3 Nerophis lumbriciformis
CAAAAGTCTTCATCAGTCCTGGTGGTCTAAGTGACAACAGTCTTCATCAGTCCTGGTGGTCTACCTGAAAACAGTCTTCATCAGTCAAGCTGAGTCTACCTGACAAAGGTCTTCATCAGTCCTGGTGGTCTAAGTGACAACAGTCTTCATCAGTCCTGGTGGTCTACCTGAAAACAGTCTTCATCAGTCAAGCTGAGTCTACCTGACAAAGGTCTTCATCAGTCCTGGTGGTCTACCTGACAACAGTCTTCATCAGTCCAGCTGAGTCCACCTGGCAACAGTCTTCATTAGTCCAGGTGGTCTACCTGACAACAGTCTTCATCAGTCCTGGTGGTCTACCTGACAAAAGTCTTCATCAGTCCTGGTGGTCTAAGTGACAACAGTCTTCATCAGTCCAGTTGAGTATACCTGACAACAGTCTTCATCAGTCCTGGTGGTCTACCTGACGACAGTCTTCATCAGTCCTGGTGGTCTACTTGAAGACAGTCTTCATCAGTCCTTGTGGTCTACCTGACAACAGTCTTCATCAGTCCTGGTGGTCTACCTGACAACAGTCTTCATCAGTCCTGGTGGTCTACCTGAAGACAGTCTTCATCAGTCCAGCTGAGTATACCTGACAACAGTCTTCATTAATCCTGGTGGTCTACCTGACAACAGTCTTCATCAGTCCAGTTGAGTCTACCTGACAACATTCTTCATCAGTCCTGGTGGTCTACCTGACAACAGTCTTCATTAGTCCAGTTGAGTCTACCTGACAACAGTCTTCATTAATCCTGGTGGTCTACCTGACAACAGTCTTCATTAGTCCAGTTGAGTCTACCTGACAACAGTCTTCATCAGTCCAGGTTGTCTACCTGACAACAGTCTTCATTAGTCCAGTTGAGTCTACCTGAAAACAGTCTGCATTAGTCCAGTTGAGTCTACCTGACAACAGTCTTCATCAGTCCAGCTGAGTATACCTGACAACAGTCTTCATTAGTCCAGGTGGTCTACCTGACAACAGTCTTCATTAGTCCAGTTGAGTCTACCTGACAACAGTCTTCATCAGTCCAGGTGGTCTACCTGACAACAGTCTTCATTAGTCCAGTTGAGTCTACCTGACAACAGTCTTCATCAGTCCAGGTGGTCTACCTGACAACAGTCTTCATTAGTCCAGTTGGGTCTACCTGACAACAGTCTTCATTAGTCCAATTGAGTCTACCTGACAAAAGTCTTCATCAGTCCAGTTGAGTCTACCTGACAACAGTCTTCATCAGTCCTGGTGGTCTACCTGACAACAGTCTTCATCAGTCCTGGTGGTCTACCTGACAACAGTCTTCATTAGTCCAGTTGAGTCTACCTGACAACAGTCTTCATCAGCCCAGGTGGTCTACCTCACAACAGTCTTCATTAGTCCAATTGAGTCTACCTGACAAAAGTCTTCATCAGTCCAGTTGAGTCTACCTGACAAAAGTCTTCATCAGTCCGGCTGGTGGTCTAAGTGACAACAGTCTTCATTACTCCAGCTTAGTCTACCTGACAGCAGTCTTCATCAGTCCAGCTGAGTCTACCTGACAATAGTCTTCATCAATCCTGGTGGTCTACCTGACAACAGCCTTCATCAGTCCTGGTGGTCTACCTGACAACAGTCTTCATCGGTCCTGGTGGTCTACCTGACAACAGCCTTCATCAGTCCTGGTGGTCTACTTGACAACAGTCTTCATTAGTCCAATTGAGTCTACCTGACAAAAGTCTTCATCAGTCCAGTTGAGTCTACCTGACAAAAGTCTTCATCAGTCTGGCTGGTGGTCTAAGTGACAACAGTCTTCATTAGTCCAGCTTAGTCTACCTGACAGCAGTCTTCATCAGTCCAGCTGAGTCTACCTGACAATAGTCTTCAACAATCCTGGTGGTCTACCTGACAACAGTCTTCATCAGTCATGGTGGTCTACCTGACAACAGTCTTCATCAGTCCTGGTGGTGTAAGTGACAACAGTCTTCATCAGTCCAGTTGAGTCTACCTGACAACAGTCTTCATCAGTCCTGGTGGTCTACCTGACAACAGTCTTCATCAGTCCAGTTGAGTCTACCTGACAACAGTCTTCATCAGTCCTGGTGACTAAGTGACAACAGTCTTCATCAGTCCAGTTGAGTATACCTGACAACAGTCTTCATCAGTCCTGGTGGTCTACCTGACAACAGTCTTCGTCAGTCCAGTTGAGTCTACCTGACAACAGTCTTCATCAGTCCTGGTGGTCTACCTGACAACGGTCTTCATTAGTCCAGTTGAGTCTACCTGACAACAGTCTGCATTTGTCCAGTTGAGTCTACCTGACAACAGTCTTCATCAGTCCAGCTGAGTATTCCTGACAACAGTCTTCATCAGTCCTGGTGGTCTACCTGACAACAGTCTTCAATAGTCCAGCTGAGTCTACCTGACAACAGTCTTCATCAGTCCAGGTGGTCTACCTGACAACAGTCTTCATTAGTCCAATTGAGTCTACCTGACAAAAGTCTTCATCAGTCAGGCTGGTGGTCTAAGTGACAACAGTCTTCATTAATCCAGCTTAGTCTACCTGACAGCAGTCTTCATCATCTACCTGACAACAGTCTTCATTAGTCCAGTTGAGTCTCCCTGACAACAGTCTTCATCAGTCCAGGTGGTCTACCTGACAACAGTCTTCATTAGTCCAGTTGAGTCTACCTAAAAACAGTCTTCATCAGTCCAGGTTGTCTACCTGACAACAGTCTTCATTAGTCCAGTTGAGTCTACCTCACAACAATCTTCATTAGTCCAGTTGAGTATACCTGACAACAGTCTTCATCAGTCCTGGTGGTCTACCTGAAAACAGTCTTCATTAGTCCAGTCATTAGTCCAGAGTCTACCTGACAACAGTCTTCATTAGTCCAGGTGGTCTACCTGACGACAGTCTTCATCAGTCCTGGTGGTCTACCTGACAACAGTCTTCATCAGTCCAGCTGAGTCTACCTGAAGACTGTCTTCATCAGTCCTGGTGGTCTACCTGACAACAGTCTTCATTAGTCCAGTCATTAGTCATTAGTCCAGAGTCTACCTGACAACAGTCTTCATTAGTCCAGGTGGTCTACCTGACAACAATCTTCATCAGTCCTGGTGGTCTACCTGACGACAGTCTTCATCAGTCCTGGTGGTCTACCTGACAACAGTCTTTATCATTCCAGCTGAGTCTACCTTACAACAGTCTTCATCAGTCCAGGTGGTCTACCTGACAACAGTCTTCATTAGTCCAGTTGAGTCTACCTGACAACAGTCTGCATTAGTCCAGCTGAGTCCACCTGACGACAGACTTCATCAGTCCAGGTGATCTACCTGACGACAGTCTTCATCAGTCCTGGTGGTCTACCTGACAACAGTCTTCATCAGTCCAGCTGAGTCCACCTGGCAACAGTCTTCATTAGTCCAGGTGGTCTACCTGACGACAGTCTTCATCAGTCCTGGTGGTCTACCTGACAACAGTCTTCATCAGTCCAGCTGAGTCCACCTGGCAACAGTCTTCATTAGTCCAGGTGGTCTACCTGACAACAGTCTTCATCAGTCCTGGTGGTCTACCTGACAAAAGTCTTCATCAGTCCTGGTGGTCTAAGTGACAACAGTCTTCATCAGTCCAGTTGAGTATACCTGACAACAGTCTTCATCAGTCCTGGTGGTCTACCTGACGACAGTCTTCATCAGTCCTGGTGGTCTACTTGAAGACAGTCTTCATCAGTCCTGGTGGTCTACCTGACAACAGTCTTCATCAGTCCTGGTGGTCTACCTGACAACAGTCTTCATCAGTCCTGGTGGTCTACCTGAAGACAGTCTTCATCAGTCCAGCTGAGTATACCTGACAACAGTCTTCATTAATCCTGGTGGTCTACCTGACAACAGTCTTCATCTGTCCAGTTGAGTCTACCTGACAACATTCTTCATCAGTCCTGGTGGTCTACCTGACAACAGTCTTCATTAGTCCAGTTGAGTCTACCTGACAACAGTCTTCATTAATCCTGGTGGTCTACCTGACAACAGTCTTCATTAGTCCAGTTGAGTCTACCTGACAACAGTCTTCATCAGTCCAGGTTGTCTACCTGACAACAGTCTTCATTAGTCCAGTTGAGTCTACCTGAAAACAGTCTGCATTAGTCCAGTTGAGTCTACCTGACAACAGTCTTCATCAGTCCAGCTGAGTATACCTGACAACAGTCTTCATTAGTCCAGGTGGTCTACCTGACAACAGTCTTCATTAGTCCAGTTGAGTCTACCTGACAACAGTCTTCATCAGTCCAGGTGGTCTACCTGACAACAGTCTTCATTAGTCCAGTTGAGTCTACCTGACAACAGTCTTCATCAGTCCAGGTGGTCTACCTGACAACAGTCTTCATTAGTCCAGTTGAGTCTACCTGACAACAGTCTTCATTAGTCCAATTGAGTCTACCTGACAAAAGACTTCATCAGTCCAGTTGAGTCTACCTGACAACAGTCTTCATCAGTCCTGGTGGTCTACCTGACAACAGTCTTCATCAGTCCTGGTGGTCTACCTGACAACAGTCTTCATTAGTCCAGTTGAGTCTACCTGACAACAGTCTTCATCAGCCCAGGTGGTCTACCTCACAACAGTCTTCATTAGTCCAATTGAGTCTACCTGACAAAAGTCTTCATCATTCCAGTTGAGTCTACCTGACAAAAGTCTTCATCAGTCCGGCTGGTGGTCTAAGTGACAACAGTCTTCATTACTCCAGCTTAGTCTACCTGACAGCAGTCTTCATCAGTCCAGCTGAGTTTACCTGACAATAGTCTTCATCAATCCTGGTGGTCTACCTGACAACAGCCTTCATCAGTCCTGGTGGTCTACCTGACAACAGTCTTCATCAGTCCTGGTGGTCTACCTGACAACAGCCTTCATCAGTCCTGGTGGTCTACTTGACAACAGTCTTCATTAGTCCAATTGAGTCTACCTGACAAAAGTCTTCATCAGTCCAGTTGAGTCTACCTGACAAAAGTCTTCATCAGTCTGGCTGGTGGTCTAAGTGACAACAGTCTTCATTAGTCCAGCTTAGTCTACCTGACAGCAGTCTTCATCAGTCCAGCTGAGTCTACCTGACAATAGTCTTCAACAATCCTGGTGGTCTACCTGACAACAGTCTTCATCAGTCATGGTGGTCTACCTGACAACAGTCTTCATCAGTCCTGGTGGTGTAAGTGACAACAGTCTTCATCAGTCCAGTTGAGTCTACCTGACAACAGTCTTCATCAGTCCTGGTGGTCTACCTGACAACAGTCTTCATCAGTCCAGTTGAGTATACCTGACAACAGTCTTCATCAGTCCTGGTGGTCTACCTGACAACAGTCTTCGTCAGTCCAGTTGAGTCTACCTGACAACAGTCTTCATCAGTCCTGGTGGTCTACCTGACAACGGTCTTCATTAGTCCAGTTGAGTCTACCTGACAACAGTCTGCATTTGTACAGTTGAGTCTACCTGACAACAGTCTTCATCAGTCCAGCTGAGTCTACCTGACAACAGTCTTCATCAGTCCAGGTGGTATACCTGACAACAGTCTTCATTAGTCCAATTGAGTCTACCTGACAAAAGTCTTCATCAGTCAGGCTGGTGGTCTAAGTGACAACAGTCTTCATTAATCCAGCTTAGTCTACCTGACAGCAGTCTTCATCATCTACCTGACAACAGTCTTCATTAGTCCAGTTGAGTCTCCCTGACAACAGTCTTCATCAGTCCTGGTGGTCTACCTGACAACAGTCTTCATTAGTCCAGCTGAGTCTACCTGACAACAGTCTTCATCAGTCCAGGTGGTATACCTGACAACAGTCTTCATTAGTCCAATTGAGTCTACCTGACAAAAGTCTTCATCAGTCAGGCTGGTGGTCTAAGTGACAACAGTCTTCATTAATCCAGCTTAGTCTACCTGACAGCAGTCTTCATCATCTACCTGACAACAGTCTTCATTAGTCCAGTTGAGTCTCCCTGACAACAGTCTTCATCAGTCCAGGTGGTCTACCTGACAACAGTCTTCATTAGTCCAGTTGAGTCTACCTAAAAACAGTCTTCATCAGTCCAGGTTGTCTACCTGACAACAGTCTTCATTAGTCCAGTTGAGTCTACCTCACAACAATCTTCATTAGTCCAGTTGAGTATACCTGACAACAGTCTTCATCAGTCCTGGTGGTCTACCTGAAAACAGTCTTCATTAGTCCAGTCATTAGTCCAGAGTCTACCTGACAACAGTCTTCATTAGTCCAGGTGGTCTACCTGACGACAGTCTTCATCAGTCCTGGTGGTCTACCTGACAACAGTCTTCATCAGTCCAGCTGAGTCTACCTGACAACAGTCTTCATTAGTCCAGTTGAGTCTACCTGAAGACTGTCTTCATCAGTCCTGGTGGTCTACCTGACAACAGTCTTCATTAGTCCAGTCATTAGTCATTAGTCCAGAGTCTACCTGACAACAGTCTTCATTAGTCCAGGTGGTCTACCTGACAACAATCTTCATCAGTCCTGGTGGTCTACCTGACGACAGTCTTCATCAGTCCTGGTGGTCTACCTGACAACAGTCTTTATCATTCCAGCTGAGTCTACCTTACAACAGTCTTCATCAGTCCAGGTGGTCTACCTGACAACAGTCTTCATTAGTCCAGTTGAGTCTACCTGACAACAGTCTGCATTAGTCCAGCTGAGTCCACCTGACGACAGACTTCATCAGTCCAGGTGATCTACCTGACGACAGTCTTCATCAGTCCTGGTGGTCTACCTAACGACAGTCTTCATCAGTCCAGTTGAGTCTACCTGACAAAAGTCTTCATCAGTCCTGGTGGCATACTTGCCAACCTTGAGACCTCCGATTTCGGGAGGAGGGGGCTGGGGGGCGTGGTCGGGGTGGGGAGGGGGCGTGGCTGGGGGCGTGGTTAATAGGTGAAGCGTATATTTATTTTTTATATTTATATTTTTAACAACTTAAGATGTACATCAAGCAAGAATGGGAAAGAATTCCACCTGAAAAGCTTCAAAAGTTGGTCTCCTCAGTTCCCAAAGGTTTACTGAGTGTTGTTAAAAGGAAAGGCCATGTAACACAGTGATAAAAATACCCCTGTGCCAAACTTTTTGCAATGTGTTGCTGCCATTAAATTCTAAGTTAATGTTTATTTGCAAAAAAAATATAAGTTTCTCAATTCGAACATTAAATATTGTGTCTTTGAATTAAATATAAGCTGAAAATTATTTGCAAATCATTGTACTCTGTTTTTATTTACAAATTACACAACGTGCCAACTTCACTGGTTTAGGGTGTTGTACATAAATCCGGTATGAAACTGTATTGACACCACATAAGACATTGTATGTTTTCCTTTTTATTTGTTTTTAAAGAGCGAACCCATGAAAAACCCGAAACATCTTTATTGTCTGGTTAGATCTTCACACGTGGACATTCAGAAAAGAACAACAACAACAACAAAAAAAGACAATGACACCGTTAAGAGCAGTTTTATCAGAAT
>NC_084551.2:49312500-49357500 GCF_033978685.3 Nerophis lumbriciformis
TATATATATATATACACATATATATATATATATATACATACATACATACATACATATATAGATACATACATACATATATATATACATATATACAGTATATACTGTATATACATATATATCAGTATATATACATATATATATATATATATATACACACGTAGATACATACATACATATATACAGTACATATATATACATACATATATATATATACATACATATATATATATATATATATATATATATATACATACATACATACAAACATACATAAACATACACATACACATACATACATATATACATACATATATATATATATATATACATACATACATATACACATACATACATATATATATATATATACATATATAGATACATACATACATATATATACATATATACATACATACATACATATATACATACATATATATAAATACATACATATACATACATACAAACGTACATATATATGTATATATATATACAAACCTCGTTTCCATATGAGTTGGGAAATTGTGTTAGATGTAAATATAAACAGAATACAATAATTTGCAAATCATTTTAAACCCATATTCAGTTGAATATGCTACAAAGACAACATATTTGATGGTCAAACTGATAAAACTTTTTTTTTTTTTTTGCAAATAATCATTAACTTTAGAATTTGATGCCAGCAACACGTGACAAAGAAGTTGGGAAAGGTGGCAATAAATACTGATAAAGTTGAGGAATGCTCATCAAACACTTATTTGGAACATCCCACAGGTGAACAGGCAAATTGGGAACAGGTGGGTGCCATGATTGGGTATAAAAGTAGATTCCATGAAATGCTCAGTCATTCACAAACAAGGATGGGGCGAGGGTCACCACTTTGTCAACAAATGCGTGAGCAAATTGTTGAACAGTTTAAGAAAAACCTTTCTCAACCAGCTATTGCAAGGAATTTAGGGATTTCACCATCTACGGTCCGTAATATCATCAAAGTGTTCAGAGAATCTGGAGAAATCACTGCACGTAAGCAGCTAAGCCCGTGACCTTCAATCCCTCAGGCTGTACTGCATCAACAAGCAGCATCAGTGTGTAAAGGATATCACCACATGGGCTCAGGAACACTTCAGAAACCCACAGCCAGTAACTACAGTTGGTCATTACATCTGTAAGTGCAAGTTAAAACTCTCCTATGCAAGGCAAAAACCGTTTATCAACAACACCCAGAAACGCCGTCGGCTTTGCTGGGCCTGAGCTCATCTAAGATGGACTGATACAAAGTGGAAAAGTGTTCTGTGGTCTGACGAGTCCACATTTCAAATTGTTTTTGGAAACTGTGGACGTCGTGTCCTCCGGACCAAAGAGGGAAAGAACCATCCGTATTGTTATAGGCGCAAAGTTGAAAAGCCAGCATCTGTGATGGTATGGGGGTGTATTAGTGCCCAAGAATTTTGAAAAAAGATTTTGTGACGATAAAAAATATCGATGTAATCAAAGTAGTATCTACTACATACGCTCTTGTACTTGGTATCATTACAGTGGATTTCAGGTGTAGACCCACCAATGGCGTTTGTTTACATTGTGACGGCAGTGAGCTACGGTGTGTAGTGAAGCATGTTTAGCTATTCCTCGTCCTGCAGGGATGATACTTGTAAGAAACGTACTTTATTTGTCGCCATGGAGACATATAGCGCTATCTAAGTTACATTTAAACCAGTGTGGGTGGCACTGGGAACAGGTGGATAAAATGTCGACAGTGACTAGCTTGCTGTTATAGGTTAGCTATTGTATCCTCCTACGGTGTGTAGTGAAGCATGTTTAGCTATTCCTCGTCCTGCAGGGATGATACTTGTAAGAAACTTACTTTATTTGTCGCCATGGAGGCGAGGATTAGTGATTTAGAAGTAGCTAAAACACTGTGGAGGGGCGTTAGCCGCTAGCTAGCTATGTTTTAAAGCAGTGTTTATAGGTTCATCTTTATCGTTAGCTTTTAAGCCAAAATATGTCCATAGTCCCTCTTCTATCTCCAGCCTGTTTCTGCTTGTAAGTGCTCTGTGTGTGTGTTGACTCACATGTGCCTCGGCTCTTATTACCGGCAATGTCACCGTGGCACGCCATCATGTCCATTTTTATTATTTTTTAAAGTACCGGTATTTTTGAAAGGCAGTACAGTACTTTTTTTAAATTCGTTAGTTTAGTTCATTTATTTATTTCATTTATTAAAAAAACAAACAAAGGAAGAAAAAGAAAAATTAAACGATCAACATAACATTAAAGTACCGTACTTTCCGGACCATAGGGCGCACCGGATTATAAGGCGCACTGCCGATGAATGGTCTATTTTTGAATTTTTTTTCATATATTAGGCGCACCGGATTAAAGGAGTCATATTATTATTGTTTTTTTCTAAATGTAAAATATTTCCTTGTGGTCTACATAACATGTAATGGTGGTTCTTTGGTCAAAATGTTGCATAGATGATGTTTTATAGATCATCTTCAAGTCGCTTTCTGACAGTCACTTCCGAATGCGCCGTTTTGTGGGCGGTCTTATTTACATGGCTCACCTTCGGCAGCGCCTTCTCCCCGCCATCTTTGTTTGTATTGGTGTAGCGTGCAAGGACGGGAGTGGAAGAAGTGTCAAAAGATGGCGCTAACTGTTTTAATGACATTCAGACTTTACTTCAATCAATAACGGAGCAGCATCTCCTCATCCGGAAACAACAACACCGGAAATGTGTCCCGTGAAAAAACGTCAGACCGGAACTCTTTAATAACTAAAGTTCCTTGAGTGAATAATGTAAACTCACTACACCGGTATGTTTTATCGCTTTCATGGCGAGTGTACTGACGGATATAAGTAAGAACTTTACACTACTTTATATTATAAATGGCAACAGTGGAGGATGAATGTCACATCAGAAGATAGAGAAAAAGAAGAAGCTTATTCGACTACGGTGTCGGCACGGACTACAAAGGCGGACGTGCAGTTTTTCAGGGTTTATGCAGATCCCAAATACAAATCAGCGGGTACCAGAAGGTAAGAAAAGTTGCTTTTGCATAATGTTGCGAAACAAAACGCCAGATAATATATCTTACCTTATACACACACCATAATAATACTCCTTTGTTTAATGCGTCGACAATTATTCAAGCGGTGCGGCTTCATAGCATACCAAAGTCCTAGTAAAACATTTTGCTATATTTTTGAGCGCCGTGTGTAATGCTCTATATTTTCAATGGAACATTTAAAATGTTGGTGTTGTTTCCTTGAGTCATATTGCAATCATAATGCAGTCTACACATATCTCTTATGTTTGACTGCCATCTACTGCTCACACTTATCATTACAACATGTACCATATAAAATAGTTTCGAAGTGAGTAAGCTCAACTAAACGTATTCCTTACATTAGGTGCACCTTACATTACCCCCCAAACCCCTCCACATCTCATCCCCCGGATTGTAAAAAATTCTCTGATGATTAACTTGTATGACGACTGTATTATGCTGATAGTATATATTTGTACCATGAATTGATTAACGTGGACCCCGACTTAAACAAGTTGAAAAACTTATTCGGGTGTTACCGTTCAGTGGTCAATTGTACGGAATATGTACTGTACTGTGCAATCTACTAATAAAAGTTTCAATCAATCAATCAATCAATCAATCAAACCGGGTTATAAGGCGCACTGTCAAGATTTGAGGAAAAAAAAAGGATTTTAAGTGCGCCTAATAGTCCTGAAAATACGGTAAATTATTATTCATTAGTACCGTAATACCGGTATACCGTACTAGCCTATTATCATGTATTTATTAATTATTTGCTTTGGGTGAATTTCCATTGAAAAAAACCTAAAAAAAATATATAACTTTTTTTTTAAAATCAAAAATCTACAAATTTGCAAAAAAAAATGCTGATTGTGTGTCGCCCACCCTTAGTGACAGCCAGCTCATATGTGTGAGAAAATGCAGGGTAAACACTTTGCTGTGACCGCATTCTGCAGAATTCCTGTCCTCTCACTCTGTGTGTGTGTGTGTGTGTGTGTGTGTGTGTGTGTGTGTGTGTGTGTGTGTGTGTGTGTGTGTGTGTGTGTGTGTGTGTGTGTGTGTGTGTGTGTGTGTGTGTGTGTGTGCGTGTGTGATATTTTTCTAAAAACAAAATCTGGTTTAGTGTTCCTTAGGATGACATTTTCATATAGCATGATTATAAAACATTATTACCTTAAAGTATGATTCACATTCAGAATTGTCCATCCTTCTACAAACCCCGTTTCCATATGAGTTGGGAAATTGTGTTAGATGTAAATATAAACGGAATACAATGATTTGCAAATCCTTTTCAACCCATATTCAGTTGAATGCACTACAAAGACAAGATACTTGATGTTCAAACTCATAAACTTAATTTTTTTTTTGCAAATAATAATTAACTTAGAATTTCATGGCTGCAACACGTGCCAAAGTAGTTGGGAAAGGGCATGTTCACCACTGTGTTACATGGCCTTTCCTTTTAACAACACTCCGTAAAAGTTTGGGAACTGAGGAGACACATTTTTTAAGCTTCTCAGGTGGAATTCTTTCCCGTTCTTGCTTGATGTACAGCTTAAGTTGTTCAACAGTCCGGGGGTCTCCGTTGTGGTATTTTAGGCTTCATAATGCGCCACACATTTTCAATAGGAGACAGGTCTGGACTACAGGCAGGCCAGTCTAGTACCTGCACTCTTTTACTATGAAGCCACGTTGATGTAACACGTGGCTTGGCATTGTCTTGCTGAAATAAGCAGGGGCGTCCATGGTAACGTTGCTTGGATGGCAACATATGTTGCTCCAAAACCCGTATGTACCTTTCCGCATTAATGGCGCCTTCACAGATGTGTAAGTTACCCATGTCTTGGGCACTAATACACCCTCATACCATCACAGATGCTGGCTTTTCAACTTTGCGCCTATAACAATCCGGATGGTTCTTTTCCTCTTTGGTCCGGAGGACACGACGTCCACAGTTTCCAAAAACAATTTGAAATGTGGACTCGTCAGACCACAGAACACTTTTCCACTTTGTATCAGTCCATCTTAGATGAGCTCAGGCCCAGCGAAGCCGACGGCGTTTCTGGGTGTTGTTGATAAACAGTTTTCACCTTGCATAGGAGAGTTTTAACTTGCACTTACAGATGTAGCGACCAACTGTAGTTACTGACAGTGGGTTTCTGAAGTGTTCCTGAGCCCATGTGGTGATATCCTTTACACACTGATGTCGCTTGTTGATGCAATACAGCCTGAGGGATCGAAGGTCACGGGCTTAGCTGCTTACGTGCAGTGATTTCTCCAGATTCTCTGAACCCTTTGGTGATATTACGGACCGTAGATGGTGAAATCCCTAAATTCCTTGCAATAGCTGGTTGAGAAAGTTTTTTCTTAAACTGTTCAACAATTTGCTCACGCATTTGTTGACAAAGTGGTGACCCTCGCCCCATCCTTATTTGTGAATGACTGAGCATTTCATGGAATCTACTTGTATACCCAATCATGGCACCCACCTGTTCCCAATTAGCCTGCACACCTGTGGGATGTTCCAAATAAGTGTTTGATGAGCATTCCTCATCTTTATCAGTATTTATTTCCACCTTTCCCAACTTCTTTGTAACGCGTTGCTGGCATCAAATTTCTAAAGTTAATGATTATTTGCAAAAAAAAAAAAAATGTTTATCAGTTTGAACATCAAATATGTTGTCTTTGTAGCATATTCAACTGAATATGGGTTGAAAAGGATTTGCAAATCATTGTATTCCGTTTATATTTACATTTAACACAATTTCCCAACTCATATGGAAACAGGGTTTGGATATATGGTAGTTGGAGTTGCAGACAACTTCATTACTGCTAAATAGCAGTTTTCAGTAATGTCACAGAAGATGCAGGATTTGCTTTAACATTTAAGTGGTGAAACTTCCTATAAGAGGACAGCTGTAGTGCGGTATTCTGAGGATCATGTCATATTTAATTTGAACTTAAAAAAAAAAATAAAAATAAAAAAATAATAATAATAAATTGTCCTCAGTAGTCACGTACAAATTTGTGTGAATTATGCAAAATTATTTAAAATTGGTCCCCATGAACCATATTACCGGTAACTCTTTTTCCACAGGGTGCCCAGTAAGAATGATCGGCACATTACTTCATCAATCCAGAGATTTAAAGACATGTATGAGCTAACTAAAGCTTGGTACCCATTCCAAATGATAACCAGTACGTGTGTGTGTGTGTGTGTGTGTGTGTGTGTGTGTGTGTGTGTGTGTGTGTGTGTGTGTGTGTGTGTGTGTGTGTGTGTGTGTGTGTGTGTGTGTGTGTGTGTGTGTGTGCAGTGTGCAAATGGATTAGACTGTTATTGCTTTTTTATTGCCCAAAAGAAGCCTCCAGCTGGAAAGCGAGGAAACGTAGGAGGAAGAGGGAAGCGCACGTGTGCGACGTTCATTTACCGACGAAGCGCCCCGAGTGGCTGTAGAGAGCAAAGATCCGCTTCATGCGGCGTTCTCCGGCATTCCCGCTCGCTGCTGCTTTCACGTGGAGCGTCGACGCTCTTCGGCACGCTCAGCTGCAACACAGTCCCGCTTCCGGCGGCGGCGTTTCCGTCGGCTGGAGTCGCCGCCCCCCTTCGACCCCCGGCGCCTGTTGGTGCGGTTGCCATGGAAACGCGAGGAGAGACCCCCTCGGGTGGGAAACGGCCGTAATAGGCGAGGGGTCGTGTTATTTTATGGCCTGTGGAGTCTGACACCAGCAGAAGACCTCCCTCATGCTCTTTACCTTCAATAAACGTCACATATTTCTCGACAAGCGTGCTGTAGACATCTCGTTCACGACTGCTTAAGGTGCACACGTTCATCCGACACACAGATGGGAGGTTGCCTAGCAACACTGGACAGAGTCTGGCAGGCAATGAGGAGGGAAGCTCGTTCTCCGCAGTGTGATTCTGCAAGGACAGCAAACGTCGAGTTTAACGCGGACGCACTCCATCAGCTGACCTCAATTCTCTCGACTTCCTCCGAGCGGGGAAGGATTCCTTCTACGTTAACAACTCCACACCGAAGGCGGCGTTACGCAATTGCCCGACAGCAGTTATGCTCCTGTAAACATTTTCTCATACGGATCTTGTTGAGAAAAATACTACAGGAGGTAATCCTGAATATACTGTAAAGTAGTCAGTGTATAGCTTGTGTAGTGGGAATTATTTACTATGCACTGAAAATGAATCAACGCAAACGTCGTTGCGTAAATAGTGCTCAAGTGGATGGAAGAAAAAAAAAGGAAGCAAAGAAAGAGGAAAAGTAAAGAATAAAGGAGTGAGGAAAAGAAAGGCAGAGGTAAATAAAGAAAACAGCTAAAGGAAGGAAGAAAAGAAGGACAGAGAGGAAGGAAGAAAGGAAACAAGAAAGGAAGGTAGAAAGGAAAAAGAAGGAAGGGGAAGGAAAGAAATGACGGAAAGAAAGACGACAGAAGGGAAGAAATTAAGAAAAATGAAGGCAGGAAGAAAAGGAGGACAGAGAGGAAGGAAGAAAGAAAAGAAGACAGAAAGGAGTGAAGGAAAAAAGACGGAAGGGAAAGGAGAGAAGGAAATAAATGACAGAAACAAAAAAGGAAGGGTGAAGAAACAAGGTAAGGGAAACAATGAAAAAAAGAAACAAGAAAGGAAGGAGGTAAGAAAAAAGAAGGAAGGGGAGGAAAGAAATGACGGAAAGAAGGACGACAGAAGGGAAGAAAAAAATTAAGGAAGAAAAGAAGGAGAGAAGGACAGAGAGGAAGGAAGAAAGAGAAGAAGACAGGAAGGAAGGAAGAAATGACTTAAAGAAGGAAGTAAGGAGGAAGAAATAAGGAAAGAAAAAAGGGAAGAAAAGAAGGAGAGAAGGACAGCGAGGAAGGAAGGAAGAAAAGAACAAAGGAAGGAGGGAAGGAAAAAAGAAGGAAGGGAAAGGAGAGAAGGAAATAAATGACAGAAACAAGGAAGGAAGGGTGAAGAAAGAAGGTAAAGGAAAAAATGAAAAAAAAAGAAACAAGAAAGGAAGGCGGAAAGGGAAAAAAAGGAAGGGGAAGTAAAGAAATGACGGAAAGAAGGACGACAGAATGGAAGAAAAAAATATGAAAGAAGAAAATGAAGGAAGGAAGAAATGAAGAAGAGAAGGACAGTGAGGAAGGAAGAAAGAAAAGAAGAAAGGAAGGAGGGAAGGAAAAAAGAAGGAAGGGAAAGGAGAGAAGGAAATAAATGACAGAAACAAGGAAGGAAGGGTGAAGAAAGAAGGTAAAGGAAAAAAGGAAAAAAGAAACAAGAAAGGAAGGAGGTAAGCAAAAAGAAGGAAGGGGGAGGAAAGAAATGACGGATAGAGACGACAGAAGGGAAGAAAAAATGAAAGAAGAAATTGAAGGAAGGAAGAAAAGAAGGACAGAGAGGAAGGAAGAAAGAGAAGAAGACAGGAAGGAAGTAAAGAAGGAAGAAATTACTTAAAGAAGGAAGGAAGTGGGAAGAAAGAAGGAAAGAATGAAGGGAAGAAAAGAAGGAGAGGGACAGAGAGGAAGAAAGAAAGAAGAGAAGAAAGAAAGGAGAGAAGGAAATAAATGATAGAAACAAGGAAGGAAGGGTGAAGAAAGAAGGTTAAGGAAAACATTAAAAAAAGAAACAATAAAGGAAGGCGGGAAGCAAAAAGAAGGAAGAGGGAGGAAAGAAATGACGGAAAGAAGGATGACAGAAGGGAAGAAAAAAATGAAAGAACAAAGAAGGAAGGAGGGAAGAAAAGAAGGAGAGAAGGACAGCGAGGAAGGAAGAAAGCAAAGAAGAAATAAAGGAGGTAAATAAAAAAGAAGGAAGGGAAAGGAGAGAAGAAAATAAATGACAGAAACAAGGAAGGAAGGGTGAAGAAAGAAGGTATGGGAAAAAATGAAAAAAAGAAACAAGAAATAAAAGAGGAAAGCAAAAAGAAGGAAGGGGGGAAAGAAATGACGGAAAGAAGGACGACAGAAGAGAAGAAAAAAATGAAAGAAGAAAATGAAGGAATGAAGAAAAGAAGGAGAGAAGGACAGCGAGGAAGGAAGAAGGAAAAGAAGAAAGGAAGGAGGGAAGTAAAGAAGGAAGAAATTACTTAAAGAAGGAAGTAATGGGGAAAAACAAGGAAAGAAGGAAGGGAAGACATGAAGGAGAGAAGGACAGAGAAATGAAGAAAGAAGAGAAGAAAGAAAGGAGAGAAGGAAATAAATGACAGAAACAAGAAAGGAAGGGTGAAGAAAGAAAGTAAAGGAAAACATGAAAAAAATAAACAAGAAAGGAAGGAGGAAAGCAAAAAGAAGAAAGGGGAGGAAAGAAATGACGGAAAGAAGGACGACAGAAGGGAAGAAAAAAATGAAAAAATAAAATGAAGGAAAGAAGAAAAGAAGGACAGAGAGGAAGGAAGAAAGAAAAGAAGAAAGGAATGAGGGAAGTAAAGAAGGAAGAAATAAAGAAGGAAGGGGAAGAAACAAGGAAAGAAGGGAAGAAAAAAGGAAGGAAAGGGAAAAAAGAAAGAAGGATGTGTAACAGCTGCAGAACGGCGCCGCCTCTGTCGCGGAATCTTTCCGTTTTCATTTTAGTCAATGTGTTCTTTTTTAATGCCGGCGGACCCTCTGTGTCCCGAAATATATGCAGAGCTTCTATTGTTGCCGGTCGCCGCAAAATGGCGGATGATCCTGCATGTTTGAAAACATAGCAATTAGAGCATGATGACACCAATGTGCAGCAAATGAGTGTCTTCATGGTATTGCCCCACATAGTACAGGCAAATTCCTCATTTATTTAAATAAGGCGGTCTGCACCACAGTAAATCGCACAAAACACGCTCACTAATAGTAGACGCAATTGTATTGTTTACACACGCTGTTTACCGCGCGGGGTCTGGATTTTAGTAAATTAGGCCCTTAGTGGGTGTGTTTGTGTGATAATTAGTTCAAGTTAAAGTTAAAGTACCAGCCATGCTTCCGTCAGCCTACCCCAGGGCAGCTGTGGCTACGAAAGTAGCTTACCACCACCAGGTGTGAATGAATGATGGGTTCTCACTAGAGATGTCCGATAATGTTTTTTTTGTCGATACCCGATATTGTCCAACTCTTAATTACCGATTCCGATATCAACCGATACCGATATATACAGTCGTGGAATTAATACATTATTATGCCTAATTTTATTGTGATGCCCCGCTGGATGCATTAAACAATGTAACTTTACCATGAATTGATTAACGTGGACCCCGACTTAAACAAGTTGAAAAACTTATTGGGGTGTTACCATTTAGTGGTCAATTGTACGGAATATGTACTGTACTGTGCAATCTACTAATACAAGTTTCAAGCAATCAATCAAAAACAAGGTTTTCCAAAATAAGAGAACAACTTCAACTCCAGTTATGGAAAAAAGTGCCAACATGGCACTGCCATATTTATTATTGAAGTCACAAAGTGCATTATGTTTTTTTAAACATGCCTCAAAACATCCATCCATCCATCCATTTGCTACCGCTTATTCCCTTCAAAACAACAGCTACAAAAACAATGAAGGCACACAGCTTCAGTCCAGAGTATACTAGAGCATACTTGCCAACCTTGAGACCTCCGAATTCGGGAGATGAGGGGGCGGGGTTTGGTGGTAGCGGGGGTGTATATTGTAGCGTCCTGGAAGAGTTAGTGCTGTAAGGGGTTCTGGGTATTTGTTCTGTTGTGTTTATGTTGTGTTACGGTGTGGATGTTCTCCCGAAAAGTGTTTGCCATTCTCGTTTGGTGTGGATTCACAGTGTGGCGCATATTTGTAACAGTGTTAAAGTTGTTTATACGGCCTCCCTCATTGCATACTTGCCAACCCTCCCGGATTTTCCGGGAGACTCCCGAAATTCAGCGCCTCTCCCGAAAACCTCCCAGGACAAATTTTCTCCCGAAAATCTCCCGAAATACAGGCGGAGCTGGAGGCCACGCCACCTCCAGCTCCATGCGGACCTGAGTCCGCTTTCCCACAATATAAAGAACGTCTACAGTAAAGCAGTCCGTCTGCCGTAAACAGCAATGTTGTGACAATCTTAAACAGGACAATACTGCCATATAGTGCATTTGATGAAAGCACTTTTGTGCGTGCCACACAGCAATGCATAATCAGAGAGGGTGTTCAGCATGGTTAGAAATATAGTGACAGAGAATAGAACAAGGATGGACAATTCAACCCTTAACTCAACAATGAGTAGATGAGTGTTATGTGTGTGTATACGTGTAAATAAATGAACACTGAAATTCAAGTATTTCTTTTATTTATATATATTTATATATATATATATATATATATATATATATATCCATCCATCCATCCATTTTCTACCGCTTATTCCCTTCGGGGTCGCGGGGATATATATATATATATATATATATATATATATATATATGAAATACTTGACTTGGTGAATTCTAGCTGTAAATATACTCCTCCCCTCTTAACCACGCCCCCCGCGCCCACCCCCCGAAATTGGAGGTCTTAAGGTTGGCAAGTATGCCTCATTGCATACACTTATGTGTGTGTAAAAGCCGCATATATTATGTGACTGGGCCGGCACGCTGGAAGAAAAGCGGACATGACGACAGGTTGTAGAGGATGCTAAAGGCAGTGCCTTTAAGGCACGCCCCCAATATTGTTGTCTGGGTGGAAATCGGGAGAAATTCGGGAGAATGGTTGCCCTGGGAGATTTTCGGGAAGGGCACTGAAATTCGGGAGTCTCCCGGAAAAATCGGGAGGGTTGGTAAGTATGGCCTACGTCCGTGTTTTACCGGATATGTCCCGCTCCGTACAGCGGCGTTTTAAAAAGTCAGTACCGTATTTTTCAGAGTATAAGTCGCACCGGAGTATAAGTCGCACCTGCCGAAAATGCATAATAAAGAAGGAAAAAAACATACATAAGTCGCACTGGAGTATAAGTCGCATTTTTTGGGGAAATGTATTTGATAAAACCCAACACCAAGAATAGACATTTGAAAGGCAATTTAAAATAAATAAAGAATAGTGAACAACAGGCTGAATAAGTGTACGTTATATGAGGCATAAATAACCAACTGAGAACGTGCCTGGTATGTTAACGTAACATATTATGGTAAGAGTCATTCAAATAACTATAACATATAGAACATGCTATACGTTTACCAAACAATCTGTCACTCCTAATCGCTAAATCCCATGAAATCTTATACGTCTAGTTTCTTACGTGAATGAGATAAATAATATTATTTGATATTTTACGGTAATGTGTTAATAATTTCACACATAAGTCGCTCCTGAGTATAAGTCGCACCCCCGGCCAAACTATGAAAAAAACTGCGACTTATAGTCCGAAAAATACGGTAATTTAAAAAAAAAAACGTCCAATTTCTTGCCACTTTCGCATCTTTGGGCCACTGGTGCAATTTAAATCCGTCCCTGTTCGTGTTGTTACACCCTCCGACAACACACCGACGAGGCATGATGTCTCCAAGGTACGGAAAACAGTCGAAAAAACGGAAAATAACAGAGCTGATTTGACTCGGTGTTTGAGAAAATGGCGGATTGCTTCCCGATGTGACGTCACAACGAGAGCGAATAATAGAAAGGCGTTTAATTCGCCAAAATTCACCCATTTAGAGTTCGGAAATCGGTTAAAAAAATTTATGGTCTTTTTTCTGCAACATCAAGGTATATATTGACGCTTACATAGGTCTGGTGATAATGTTCCCCTTTAAGGGTTGAATTGTCCATCCTTGTTCTATTCTCTGTCACTATTTTTCTAACCATGCTGAACACCCTCTCTGATGATGCATTGATGTGTGGCACGCACAGAAGTGCTTTCATCAAATGCATTCTGGAAAAGAGTCTGGAATCTTCCATCTCTCCCTAGCATGGCCCAAAACCGGTCAATCTTTGCTTCCTGAGGAAGATCTTCAGTGCCAAGCACTTGGTAGTCCACTACTTCTTCCCGGAAGCTATCCAGGTCCAATCGCAGCTGCGACTTGGAACTTACAAGCTGTTATGAGAGTAGCGTATGTGTGTGTGTGGCCCTTTAATAGGTGAGCATGTGAGGTGATTGACGTCAGTGAGTGTGTGGGCGAGAGAAGAGAGGGAGCGGTAGCGTGAGTGCGGGCGGGGACTAGTTTGTTTTGTGTTGGATTGGCTGTGTGCAAGCAATCAATAAAGCAAGATTTGCAACTAATCGCCGGACTCAGGCAGGAAAGGTGCAACAAAGCGTATTTCTTCATCTTACTCGTCGTCAGCGTCGCCATGGCTGTATCTTCCTCGTTCTTCTGCTTCGTCTCCTTGTTGTGTGCGCAGTTGTGCACTGCACTCTCTAAAAGCTGTATATGTTATTGATGTTATAGATGGCAGTATTGTCCTGTTTAAGAGTGTCACAACATTGCTGTTTACGGCAGACGAACTGCTTTACGGTAGACAAAAACATGACTGCTGTTGTTGTGTGTTGTTACCGCGCTGGGAGGACGTTAATGAAACTGCCTAACAATAAACCCACATAAGAAACCAAAAACTCGCCCTCGATCATTCTACAGTTATAATGTGTTTGGGCAGGCACACTGTTTATATCGTGGGAAAGCG
Organism: Nerophis lumbriciformis; assembly: GCF_033978685.3. NCBI lineage: Eukaryota > Metazoa > Chordata > Actinopteri > Syngnathiformes > Syngnathidae > Nerophis > Nerophis lumbriciformis. The sequence goes on from NC_084551.2 coordinate 49,326,127, forward strand.
GACTCAGGTCCGCATGGAGCTGGAAGGGGGGTGGCCTCCAGCTCCGCCTGAATTTCGGGAGATTTTCGGGAGAAAATTTGTCCCGGGAGGTTTTCAGGAGAGGCGCTGAATTTCGGGAGTCTCCCGGAAAATTCGTGAGGGTTGGCAAGTATGATTGTCACACACACTAGGTGCGGTGAAATGTGTCTCTGCATTTGACCCATCCCTTTGTTCACCCCCCTGGGAGGTGAGGGGAGCAGTGAGCAGCAGCGGTGGCTGCGCCCGGGAATCCTTTTTGGTGATTTAACCCCCAATTCCAACCCTTGATGCTGAGTGCCAAGCAGGGAGGTAATGGGTCCCATATTTATAGCCTTTGGTTTGAACTCACAACCTCCCGATCTCAGGGCGGACACTCTAACCACTAGGCCACTGAGTAAGTGTAGTAGTAATCACACACTACTGAAAGTGTCAATACACAGCAGAATAGTCGTGTTGCTTGCAGGGTTTTTGTGTATTTGGCTCACACACACACACAAGACAACCACACTGAGGTTGTTCACTTTTATTGAGATTATCACAACAAACTTGATTTTTGGGGGATTTATCTGTTTGCTTTTGGGTTTAACAACACCCACCGGCGTCCCGTTCTTTTCTACCCTGACTCTGTGCGCGCATGTGTGTGTGTGTGTGTGTGTGTGTTTCCCTCTATTGTAACAGCTTATGCAAGGCCTCTTTGATTAAGTAACTGAGCAGAAGAAGCGCTCAAAGCTTATTGGAACCCAGCTAACGTTAAACTTGTGTTTATCTTTGCTGGGGCTCTTCTTTTCTCAAGGATGGACGTATTTGCGCTGATGTGATGGATCACTGCGACAGTAACCATCCTGTTGATGTTAAAGAGGGGACCGGGTTTGCAGTGACCCACTTCCTCTGCGACGCTGCACGCACAGACGCCATTGAGGTGGTTTCGTCTGCTCAACCTTCACCTTGGTCAGCTTGCCACCTGGTTCTGATCCAAGAAGAATTAATATTGTTTGGCTTTGTCGAGCCAAAGATTGGCTGATTGTGTTGTTTGTCCTCTCACTGCTGTCTGCGAGCAGAAGTGGCGACTGCCAAGGAGGCGTTTGTCAAGCGGGGCTCGCACAATGTGTGTAACAATAACAGTTACATCACATCCTGGAGAGCAGCGCAGCTTGAAAAGATGTTAGGCAGAAGCAGAAGCGGAAGCCGAGCTCCAAATAGCATCTTGTTTAGTTTTAGTGTTTTAGAAGCACGGTCATTGAGAAAGATGAGCCAGACAGTTTTTTAAGCCAGTGTTTTTCAACCTTTTTTGAGCCAAGGCACATTTTTTGCGTTGAAAAAATCCGGAGGCACACCACCAGCAGAAATTATTAAAAAAACGAAACTCCATCCATCTTCTTCCGCTTATCCGAGGTCGGGTCGCGGGGGCAGCAGCCTAAGCAAGGAAGCCCAGACTTCCCTCTCCCCAGCCAATTCGTCCAGCTCCCCCCGGGGGATCCCGAGGCGTTCCCAGGCCAGCCGGGAGCATACTTGCCAACCCTCCCGATTTTCCCGGGAGACTCCCGAATTTCAGTGCCCCTACCGAAAATCTCCCGGGTCAACCATTCTCCCGATTTTCCCCCGGACAACAATATTGAGGGCGTGCCGTGATGGCACTGTCTTTAGCATTCTTCCCTGATGATTATCTTGTGTGATGACTGTATTATGATGATAGTATATACAATAGTATATATCTGTATCATGAACAAATTTAAGTAGACCCCGACTCAAACAAGTTGAAAAACGTATTCGGGTGTTACCATTTAGTGGTCAATTGTACGGAATATGTACTGTACTGTGCAATCTACTAATAAAAGTCTCAATCTCAAAACCTCTACAACCTGTCGTCGCGTCCGCTTTTTCTACACACAAACAGCGTGCTGGCCCAGTCACATGTTGTTTGTGGTTTTTACAGACACACGTTAGTGACTGCAAGACATACTTGATCAACAGCCATACAGGTCACACTGAGGGTGGCCGTATAAACAACTTTAACCCTGTTAAAAATATGCGCCCACACTGTGAACCCACACCAAACAAGAATGACAAACACATTTCGGGAGAACACCCGCACCGTAACACAACATAAACACAACAGAACGAATACCCAAAACCCCTCGCAACCCTAACTCTTCCGGGACGCTACAATATACACCCCCTGCTACCACCAAACTCCGCCCCGCCAACCCCGCCCACCTCAACCCCAACCCCCATCTAAAACCCCCCCTACCCCTTCCCCCATCTCCCGAATTCGGAGGTCTCAAGGATGGCAAGTATGGCCGGGAGACATAGTCTTCCCAACGTGTCCTGGGTCTTTCCCGTGGCCTCCTACCAGTCGGACGTGCCCTAAACACCTCCCTAGGGAGGCGTTCGGGTGGCATCCTGACCAGATGCCCGAACCACCTCATCTGGTTCCTCACGATGTGGAGGAGCAGCGGCTTTAGTTTGAGCTCCTCCCGGATGACAGAGCTTCTCACCCTATCTCTAATGGAGAGCCCCGCCACCCGGCGGAGGAAACTCATTTCGGCCGCTTGTACCCGTGATCTTGTCCTTTCGGTCATAACCCAAAGCTCATGACCATAGGTGAGGATAGGAACGTAGATCAACCGGTAAATTGAGAGCTTTGCCTTTCGGCTCAGCTCCTTCTTCACCACAACGGATCGATACAGCGTCCGCATTACTGAAGACGCCTGTCGATCTCACGATCCACTCTTCCCTCACTCGTGAACAAGACTCCGAGGTACTTGAACTCCTCCACTTGGGGCAGGGTCTCCTCCCCAACCCGGAGAAGAACGAAACGAAACGAAACTCCATTGACAGTAAAAAGTCGTATAACCAAGCATGCATCACTATAGCTCTTGTCTCAAAGTAGGTGTACTGTCACGACCTGTCACATCAGGCCGTGACTTATTTGGAGTTTTTTGCTGTTTTCCTGTGTGTAGTGTTTTAGTTCTTGTCTTGCCCTCCTATTTTGGTGGCTTTTTCTCTTTTTTCTGGTATTTTCCTGTAGCAGTTTCATGTCTTCCCGCATCTACTGTGTTTTAGCAATCAAGAATATTTCGGTTGTTTTTAATTCTTCTTTGTGGGGACATTGTTGATTGTCATGTCATGTTCGGATGTACATTGTGGACGCCGTCTTTGCTCCACAGTAAGTCTTTGCTGTCGTCCAGCATTTTGTTTTTGTTTACTTTGTAGCCAGTTCAGTTTGTTGGTATTTTCCTGTAGCAGTTTCATGTCTTCCTTGGAGCGATATTTACCGCATCTACTGTGTTTTAGCAATCAAGAATATTTCAGTTGTTTTTAATCCTTCTTTGTGGGGACATTGTTGATTGTCATGTCATGTTCGGATGTACATTGTGGACGCCGTCTTTGCTCCACAGTAAGTCTTTGCTGTCGTCCAGCATTCTGTTTTTGTTTACTTTGTAGCCAGTTCAGTTTGTTGGTATTTTCCTGTAGCAGTTTCATGTCTTCCTTGGAGCGGTATTTCCCGCATCTACTTTGTTTTAGCAATCAAGAATATTTCAGTTGTTTTTAAATCCTTCTTTGTGGGGACATTGTTGATTGTCATGTTCGGATGTACATTGTGGATGCCGTCTTTGCTCCACAGTAAGTCTTTGCTGTCATCCAGCATTCTGTTTTTGTTTACTTTGTAGCCAGTTCAGTTTGTTGGTATTTTCCTGTAGCAGTTTCATGTCTTCCTTTGAGCGGTATTTCCCGCATCTACTTTGTTTTAGCAATCAAGAATATTTCAGTTGTTTTTAATTCTTTTTTGTGGGGACATTGTTGATTGTCATGTCATGTTCGGATGTGCATTGTGGACGGCGTCTTTGCTCCACAGTAAGTCTTTGCTGTCGTCCAGCATTCTGTTTTTGTTTACTTTGTAGCCAGTTCAGTTTTAGTTTCGTTCTGCGTAGCCTTCCCTAAGCTTCAAAGCCTTTTCTTAGGGGCACTCACCTTTTGTTTATTTTTGATTTAAGCATTAGACACCAAGCATTAGAGATAGGGTGAGAAGCTCAGAGGAAAGCCACTGTTCCTCCACATTGAGAGGAGCCAGATGAGGTGGTTCGGGCATCTGCTCAGGATGCCACCCGAACACCTCCCTAGGGAGGTGTTTAGGGTACGTCCGACCAGCAGGAGGCCACGGGGAAGACCCAGGACACGTTGGGAAGACTATGTCTCCCGGCTGGCCTGGGAACGCCTCGGGATCCCCCGGGAGGAGCTGGACGAAGTGGCTTGGGAGAGAGAAGTCCTTAGGCTGCTGCCCCCGCGACCCGACCTCGGATAAGCGGAAGAAAATGGATGGATGGATGGATGGCATTAGACACTTTTTTACCTACACGCTGCCCCCCGCTGTTTCCGACATCTACAAAGCAATTAGCTACCGGCTGCCACCTACTGATATGGAAGAGTATTACACGGTTACTCTGCCGAGCTCTAGACAGCACCGACACTCAACAACAACACATCATTTGCAGACTATAATTACTGGTTTGCAAAAAATATTTTTAACCCAAAAAGGTGAAATGAGATAATCTCCCACGGCACACCAGACTGTATCTCACGGCACACTAGTGGTTGAAAAACACTGACTTAGAGTCTGCACTCAAGTTCTCAGCACTTTATCATCACTGAATGAAGACCTCAAAGCATATTAATGACAAAGTTAATGACAGAGAAACTTTAAACACCAGAGAGTCTGTTAGTCCCGATGGCGACGGCGCCCACTCAAACTGAAGCTTTTAATTAAAACAGTCCACTGCTGACGTGAACTAAGCACTTGTGACTTTTACTTCCGTTTTATTCTCAAGTGCAAATGACACGGAAAGTTTTATATACTTTTATTTTGGCTAGCACGGGGATCGGCAACCTATTTGCTCCATGGAGCTTTTTGAAAAATGTATGAAAATGGAAAGATATGGGGGGGAAAATATATATTTTTTGTTTTAATACGGTTTCCGTAGGAGGACAAAAACACAAAAAAACGTCCTAATTGTTAGAAAGCCCACTGTCTAATATGTTTGTGCTTCACTGATAAGAGAGCTTGGCGAGCGCCGTTTTGTCCTACTAATTTCGGCGCCCCTTGAACTCACCGTAGTTTTTTTACATGTACAACTTTCTCCGACGCTGCCACAGAAAGACGTGTTTTATGCCACGCCTTCTTTGTCTTATTTTGTCCTCCAAACGTTTTATGCTGTGTGTGAATGCACAAATGTGAGCTTTGTTGAGTGCTAATCAGGCATATTTGTTCAGTGCATGACTGCAAGCTAATCAATGCTTACGAGGCTATTATGTACATATTGCATCATTATGCCTCGTTGGTAGGTATATTTGAGCTCCTTTACTAATGTCCTCTGTGTATTTAATTCATATTTGCATGTCTCATGATACATTATCTGTATGTAATATTGGCTGCATTTCTGATAGTTGTTTGTGTGCCATGTTGTTCCAGACCACAGCAAACGTTACCCAGCTTGCAAAGATTGTAATAAATCCATTAGTAGAAGACAGCCTGCCGTTTCCTTTAAGTTGGACACACACATCTATGGCTTTGGTCATTCTAAGCCAGTAATTTCCAGGAGTTATTTCACCCTTTGAGAAGCCTCAATGTATTATATTACATTTCAACAATTCTGCCAACAAAGATTTGCATCAGCCTGCAACACACAGTCATTTTGATAGTAGGCTAATGTAGCTAATATAGACACTTAAATGATGTGTTGCCTTCATTATAAGACTTATATATGGCTTTTAATTTTTTCCGGCTCCAGACAGATTTGTTTTTTGTATTTTTGGTCCAATGTGGTTCTTTTAACATTTTGGGTTGCAGACCCTTGGGCTAGTAGATTATGTTGTATAGCTTGATTTGCAACATCTTTAGATGAATATCAAAATACTAAATGGTAAAACATCATGCATTAAAAACACTGTCTTTCAAAACGGCAAATAAAAAAATAAAAAAATTAGATATCTTCTTTTAATTGTTCAAATGTGGTCATATTAAAAAATATTCTCAGTAGTTGCCAGACTAACATTACTATTCGGACAATAAACCAATATTTTAAAACTACTATACAGTAAAGGCAAATATGTAGATACATGCGCAGATGTGCCTACATACAACAGGAAGTGAACCCACAGAAGTGAAGCACGCCCTTTTGCCTATATCATTAGAAAACTCTCTAAAACGTTTATACATTAAAACGGAAGGTAAACATATTTAAGAATTCAAGCAACAATAGAACGGCTCTTAAAAGGGAAATTTTCTTAAATTTGTATCTATCATTTTTAATCCCTATGCAAGACAAGAGCATGTTTTTTATTTTTTGAAGCATTCTAAATCGTAAATCAACGCTAGCAAAATTCAGCTAATAATGGAGGTAATAGAATGTGCTATATTTTGCCTATAAGGCACTGTACAAAACAAATCCCAAAATCTCCATCAACGTTTTATATAGATACTGTAAGTATACATGTTATGTAGTTAAATTCATAATAACACGTACTATTAACGTGTTTTGCTCATTTTAAGCATACGATGGCATATTAATTTGGGACTACTTTGGGACAAATGATGATCCAGAACCTTATATTTTTGAGGCTGAGTATAAGGAGGATGATCTACAAATTTTAGAAGCTGTGTGCTAAACAGATGCAGCTTTAGTGATACACTAAGTATCATGTAGCAGTATTGCTAAGTGCTAAACAAGAAATACAAACTACAAACACAATAAAACAATAACTTACTGTATAATGTCTGTTTTCACTTGGATGCCGAGTGATGGGATGTTTATATCTTCCCGTTTAGATGAAGAATTAATCATAATCCTCACATGCATTAAAAAAAAAAAGGGGGGCGCAAAAGCGTATTTTTTATGTCTTTCTCGCTATCTACGGGTAAAAGTTTACTAACTTCTCGGTTTATGACCACAACTTTCTACTATCCAGGTGTGACGCATGATTTATAACTGAGAATTAACTTTCACTTCCTCAGACGCGATGCAGCAGCTCACCGGCTCAATATGTCAATATAGCAGCATAAGCTAGTTAGCTCTCTTTGTTCCTCTTATACTACCAATATCAGTAATACTTGGTTAATGTTCAGGTCAGAAGATGTAAATGGAGTATTGTTGGCGGTTATTGGATGTTCCTTTAGAACATGGGTGTCAAACTCTGGCCCGCCGTGTAATTTCACTTGGCCCTTGAGGCGATATCAAATTAACACTAGAGCTGGCCCGCCGATTATATTCAGCCGCGGTAACACCGCATTCACCGCTAATTCTCATACTTGCCAACCCTCCCGGGAGACTCTCAAATTTCAGTGCCCCTCCCAAAAATCGTCACGTCCGCTTTTCACCCAGTCCAGCGAATGCTGGCCCAGTCACATTATATGTGCGCCTTCAGCACGCACACACACGTGAATGCAACGCATACTTGGCCAACAGCGATACAGGTTACACTGAGGGTGCCCGTATAAATAACTTTAACACTGTTAGAAATATGCGTCACACTGTGAATCCACACCAAACAAGAATGACAAACACATTTCGGCAGAACATCCGCATCGTAACACAACATAAACACAACAAAACAAATACCCAGAATCCCATGCAGCCCTAACTCTTCCGGGCTGCAATATACACCCCCGCTACCACCAACTCCCCCCGTCCGTCCGTGCGTCGGTTGAGGTGGGCGGGGTTGGGGGGGCGGCAAGGTTTGGTGGTAGCGGGGGTGTATATTGCATTTTCAATTTCAGACAGGTCTGGACTACAGGCAGGCCAGTCTAGTACCCGCACTCTTTTACTATGAAGCCACGTTGATGTAACACGTGGCTTGGAATTGTCTTGCTGAAATAAGCAGGGGCGTCCATGGTAACATTGCTTGGATGGCAACATATGTTGCTCCAAAACCTGTATGTAGCTTTCAGCATTAATGTTGCCTTCAAAGATGTGTAAGTTACCCATGTCTTTGGCACTAATACACCCCCATACCATCACAGATGCTGGCTTTTCAACTTTGCGCCTATAACAATCCATCCATCCATCCATTTTCTACCGCTTATTCCCTTTGGGGTCGCTGGAGCCTATCTCAGCTACAATCGGACGGAAGGCGGGGTACACCCTGGACAAGTCGCCACCTCATCGCAGGGCCTTATAACAATCCGGATGGTTATTTTCCTCTTTGGTCCGGAGGACACGACGTCCACAGTTTCCAAAAACAATTTGAAATGTGGACTCGTCAGACCACAGAACACTTTTCCACTTTGCATCAGTCCATCTTAGATGAGCTCAGGCCCAGCGAAGCCGACGGAGCTTCTGGGTGTTGTTGAAAAACGGTTTTCGCCTTGCATAGGAGAGTTTTAACTTGCACTTACAGATGTAGCGACCAACTGTAGTTACTGACAGTGGGTTTCTGAAGTGTTCCTGAGCCCATGTGGTGATATCCTTTACACACTGATGTCGCTTGTTGATGCAGTACAGCCTGAGGGATCGAAGGTCACTGGCTTAGCTGCTTACGTGCAGTGATTTCTCCAGCTTCTCTGAACCCTTTGATGATATTACGGACTATAGATGGTGAAATCCCTAATTTCCTTGCAATAGCTGGTTGAGAAAGGGTTTTCTTAAACTGTTCAACAATTTCCTCACGCATTTGTTGACAAAGTGGTGACCCTCGCCCCATCCTTGTTTGTGAATGACTGAGCATTTCATGGAATCTACTTTTATACCCAATCATGGCACCCACCTGTTCCCAATTTGCCTGTTCCCCTGTGGGATGTTCCAAATAAGTGTTTGATGAGCATTCCTCAACTTTATCAGTGTTTATTGCCACCTTTCCCAACTTCTTTGCCATGTGTTGCTGGCATCAAATTCTAAAGTTAATCAGTTTGAACATCACATATGTTGTCTTTGTAGCATATTCAATTGAATATGGGTTGAAAATGATTTGCAAATCATTGTATTCCGTTTATATTTACATCTAACACAATTTCCCAACTCATATGGAAACGGGGTTTGTAATACACATGCGCAGTAGCACTGTTGAACATCTCGTCAGAACACTGCAAATGAGCAACTGGAACATGAATTCATTGCTAATTGCATTTATGCTAATAGGTGTTTATCAGCTCTACCTGGTCTCCCATGTGTTTGTTCATAAACACGGCGCTGCGGCAGGGAAACCGAGCATGAAATGAATGTGAGCACTTTTCACTTAGTTTGCACTCCTCTGTCAGGGCACCGTTCCTCTCACCTGCTTTCTGAGTTTGCAGGATCATCTCGTAGACCCCTTCGGAGTTCTCTAGCAACGTCTTGCTGGTCTGGATCACCTGTGGCGAGACCAAAACAGAGTGTTCGCATTAGCCTTGCGAGCCAAGTAGTCTCGCTGTGGTTTCCGGGAGTCTCTGCGCAGGGAGGTCTCACAGACACCGGCTGCTATTACAGGAAGGTCTGTGGGCGAGGTTGCTGTGGAAAGCCAAAATTAGAAGGGAGGCTCAAGAGGCTTCTATTCAAGGCTACCAGTCTTCCTTTTTCACCGTCGACGCCAAAACACGCGTCTTGATTTGGCCCGAAACTTTTCAAAAAGAAAATGCACTCAAGGTAATTTTAGAACAAGAGGAGCGAAAGTCAAACATCAGAGTGAGTCAGAGAAGCACGTCATGACGCTGACATCTGTGGATGATGCTAAGTTTAGCTCCGCCGGTGCAGTGCGCAGACTTGCAGACAGCTACTAATGTGACGGTTGCGTTGAGGTCTTTGGAGAAATCGCAGCTACACGGCGGCATAGTGTTAGTCAAGGTGTTGTACCGCGGGCCGTCACACATGCAGGTGAACACACGCTTCAGTGCTGATGTCGGTCACAGATAGTGTGAGATACTCGCTAGAAAAACACACCGAGCATCCTCTCGGGAGCATAATCAGAGGGGGAGATGCCAATGCGGATTGCAAGGACGATGTGCAAAACTGTACGTGTCGAATATTGCGCTTGTCAGCTCATTTAAAGAGTGACAACAAAAGCACAGCAGAGTACTTTTGTTTGTCATTACCAGGGGTCGGCAACCCAAAATGTTGAAAGAGCCATATTGGACCAAAAATACAAAAAACTAATCTGTCTGGAGCCGCAAAAAATTAAAAGCCATATTACATACAGATAGTGTGTCATGAGATATAAATTGAATTAAGAGGACTTAAAGGAAACTAAATGAGCTCAAATATACCCACAAATGAGGCATAATGATGCAATATGTACATATAGCTAGCCTAAATAGCATGTTAGCATCGATTAGCTTCCAGTCATGCAGTGACCAAATATGCCCGATTAGCACTCCACACAAGTCAATAACATCAACAAAACTCACCTTTGTGCATTCACGCACAACATTAAAAGTTTAGTGGACAAAATGAGACAGAAAAAGAATTGGCATAAAACATGTCCTAGAAAGTCGGAGAAAGTTATACATGTAAACAAACTACGGTGAGTTCAAGGACCGCCAAAATTAGTAGGACAAAACGGTGCTCGCCAAATACTTGAATCAGTGAAGCATGTTTAATATAAACGGTGTACTTTATAACAATTAGGGAGGTTTGTGTCGTTTGTCCTCCTACAGAAACCAGTACTAAAACAAAAATGATATATTTTTTCCCCCTCATCTTTTTCCATTTTTCATACATTTTTTAAAAAGCTCCAGAGAGCCACGAGGGCGGCGCTAAAGAGCCGCAGTTTGCCGACCCCCGGTCATTACGATGATCATTTCGGTCAGGCCTGGGCAACTATTACGACTCGAGGGGCCAAATTTAGAGTAAAGCAGGGGGCTGGTATATCTATTTTTAGGAAGTGTGTGAAGTGAAGTGAATTATATTTATATAGCGCTTTTCTCTAGTGACTCAAAGCGCTTTACATAGTGAAACCCAATATCTAAGTTACGTTTAAAGCAATGTGCATACTTGCCAACCTTGAGACCTCCGATTTCAGGAGGTGGGGGGAGGGGGGTGGGGTGGACGTGGTCGGGGATGGGACGGGGGCGTGGTTAGGGGCGTGGTTAAGAGGGGAGGAGTATATTTACAGCTAGAATTCACCAAGTCAAGTATTTCATATATATATATATATATATATTAAACCAGTTGATCTGCCGTTTCTTTTCTTTTCTCCTCTGCTCCGCTAACCCTTGTGGAGGGGGGGGGGGGCCACAGGTCCGGTGGCCATGGATGAAGTGCTGGCTGTCCAGAGTCGGGACCCGGGGTGGACCGCTCGCCTGTGCATCGGCTGGGAACATCTCTGCGCTGCTGACCCGTCTCCGCTCGGGATGGTGTCCTGCTGGCCCCACTATGGACTGGACTCTTACTATTATGTTGGATCCACTATGGACTGGACTCTCACAATATTATGTCAGACCCACTCGACATCCATTGCATTCGGTCTCCCCTAGAGGGGAGGGGGGGGTTACCCACATATGCGGTCCTCTCATAGTCATTCACGTCGACGTCCCACTGGGGTGAGTTTTTCCTTGCCCTTATGTGGGCTTTGTACCGAGGATGTCGTTGTGGCCAGTGTTGGGACTAACGCGTTACAAAGTAACGCGTTACTGTAACGCCGTTAGTTTCGGCGGTAACTAGTAATCTAACGCGTTATTTTTTTTTATTCAGTAATTTAGTTACCGTTACTACATGATGCGTTACTGCGTTATTTTACGTTACTTTTGATGTAGTATCGGCTAGAAACAGAAGCGCTGCGGTGTCGTTCTTCTGAATCTTCCTCTGTCACAAGCCGGAGAGAAGAAAAGAGGCGCGGTCTATGTGTGTGTGTGTGTGGGTGTGGTGAGGCACACAACTGATCCGCGGTTTGATACATGAAACAAAAAAAAAGAGTTGTTGGCACGTTCAGTCCACACACAGCGTGGTCATGGCGAGCGGAGTAACGGAGGAGCTTGAACGCCCCGCGCCATTTAATCGGTGTGTTTATAAGTGCAGACTCGGTTGTGCAAAACGAGGGTTTTAAACACATGCTGAACGTGCTTGAACCACGTTACGACATCCCGTCGCGCACCCACTTCAGCAATAAGATTGTGCCAGATCTTTATGAGCAGGAGAAGAAAAAAGTTGTGGATGAACTATCCCGAGCATCAGCTGTTGCGCTCATGACAGACGGGTGGACGTCCAGCGGAACTATAAGCGCTCACTTCATCACAGCAGACTGGGAGATGAGAAGACACGCCCCCTCTACGAGAGTCACCTTGCGCAGGTACTGACACAAGCAGTGGAGGAATGGAAGATAAAGATATCCCAGTCACACGTGATAATGCCAAAAATCAAATAATTACAGAGAATGAGGCAGGACTGGGACCACAGATAGGTGCTTTGCACATGTAGTGAATTTGGCATCACAGAAGATTGGAATCTCAGTCAATAGGATGGAGCGCCTCTTTGGGAGGATCAGGAAGGTTTCCTACTTCCACCCAAGCACAACAGCTGCTCATGTGCTTAAGACAAAGCAAGAAATGCTAAAGCTGCCTGCTCATACATGATGTCCCAACGAGGTGGAACTCCACTTATGATATGTTGGAGCAGCAGGCAGCTATATACTCTGCATTGACCCACAACACCCTGAAGACAAATGTCACCCTGTTTGATGATGATGTGAGAGTGGCAGATGAGGTCCTCTAGGTGCTTAAACCCCTCAAAAGTGTTCCATCTCTACTGAGCACTGAAACTTCACCATCTGTGTCAATGATCCTGCCACTGAAAACAAGTATTCTACAATCCATGGCTCCAAGTGTGGAAGACAGCAGCATCACTCCAGATGTCAGGCTTTATTTCACTACCTATGTTTCAAGGAAGATGATGTTTCTTCTTATGTTGCACTTAAACGTGTTTTTTATTAATGGTCATTGGTCCAAGTTTAAAGAAAGGAGGAATGCCTTTTTATGTTGCACTGTTTTTCATTAATTATGTTAAAAGGAAAATAAAAATGCATGTCAAGTTGATCAACAGATTGTATTATTCTCCAGTGCAATAACAGTACTGAAATGAAGGCAAAAAGGGCATTAATGGGAGCTTTAAAAAAAAAAGAAGTAACTAAATAGTTACTTTTCACAGTAACGCATTACTTTTTGGTGTAAGTAACTGAGTTAGTAACTGAGTTACTTTTGAAATATAGTAACTGTAACTACTGTAACTGTAACTGTTAACTAACTAACCCAACACTGGTTGTGGCTTGTGCAGCCCTTTGAGACACTTGTGATTTAGGGCTATATAAATAAACATTGATTGATATATATATATATATATATATATATATAAATATAAATATATATATATATATATATATATATATATATAAATAAGAAATACTTGACTTTCAGTGAATTCTAGCTATATATATATATATATATATATATATATATATATATATATATATATATATTTATTTTATTATATATATATATGTATATATAAATAAAAGAAATACTTAAATTTCAGTGTTCATTTATTTACACATATACACACACATAACACTCATCTACTCATTGTTGAGTTAAGGGTTGAATTGTCCATCCTTGTTCCATTCTCTGTCACTATTTTTCTAACCATGCCGAACACCCTCTCTGATGATGCATTGATGTGTGGCACGCACAAAAGTGCTTTCATCAAATGCATTAGAGTCTGGAATCTTCCATCTCTCCCTAGCATGGCCCAAAACCGGTCAATCTTTGCTTCCTGAGGAAGATCTTCAGTGCCAAGCACTTGGTAGTCCACTACTTCTTCCCGGAGGCTATCCAGGTCCAATCGCAGCTGCGGCTTGGAACTTACAAGCTGTTATGAGAGTAGCGTATGTGTGTGTGTGGCCCTTTATTAGGTGAGCATGTGAGGTGAGTGACGTCAGTCAGTGTGTGGGCGAGAGAAGAGAGGGAGCAGTAGCGTGAGTGCGGGCGGGGACTAGTTTGTTTTGTGTTGGATTGGCTGTGTGCAAGCAATCAATAAAGCAAGATTTGCAACTAATCGCCGGACTCAGGCAGGAAAGGTGCAACAAAGCGTATTTCTTCATCTTACTCGTCGTCGGCGTCGCCATGGCTGTATCTTCCTCGTTCTTCTGCTTCGTCTCCTTGTTGTGTGCGCAGTTGTGCACTGCACTCTCTAAAAGCTGTATATGTTATTGATGTTATGGATGGCAGTATTGTCCTGTTTAAGAGTGTCACAACATTGCTGTTTACAACAGACGAACTGCTTTACGGTAGACAAAAACATGACTGCTGTTGTTGTGTGTTGTTACCGCGCTGGGAGGACGTTAATGAAACTGCCTAACAATAAACCCACATAAGAAACCAAGAACTCGCCCTCCATCATTCTACAGTTATAATGTGTTTGGGCAGGCACACTGTTTATATCGTGGGAAAGCGGACTCAGGTCCACATGGAGCTGGAGGGGGCGTGGCCTCCAGCTCCGCCTGAATTTCGGGAGAAAATTTGTCCCGGGAGGTTTTCGGGAGAGGCGCTGAATTTCGGGAGTCTCCCGGAAAATCCGGGAGGGTTGGCAAGTATGGCAGTGTGGGTGGCACTGGGAGCAGGTGGGTAAAGTGTCTTGCCCAAGGACACAACGGCAGTGACTAGGAGACGGAAGCGGGGATCGAACCTGGAACCCTCAAGTTGCTGGCACGGCCACTCTACCAACTGAGCTATACCCATCCATCCATCCATTTTCTACCGCTTAATCCCTTCGGGGTCGCGAGGGGCGCTGGAGCCTATCTCAGCTACAATCGGGCGGAAGGCGGGGTACACCCTGGACAAGTCGCCACCTCATCACAGGGCCAACACAGATAGACAGACAACATTCACACTCACATTCACACACTAGGGCCAATTTAGTGTTGCCAATCAACCTATCCCCAGGTGCATGTTTTTGGAGGTAGGAGGAAGCCGGAGTACCCGGAGGGAACCCACGCAGTCACGGGGGGAACATGCAAACTCCACACAGAAAGATCCCGAGCCCGGGATTGAACCCAGGGTTCTCCTTTTTTCGGAGTATAAGTCGCTCCGGAGTATAAGTCGCACCTGCCGAAAATGCATAATAAAGAAGGAAAAAAACATATATAAGTCGCACTGGAGTATAAGTCGCATTTTTGGGGGAAATGTATTTGATAAAAGCCAACACCAAGAATAGACATTTGAAAGGCAATTTAAAATAAATAAAGAATAGTGAACAACAGGCTGAATAAGTGTACGTTATATGAGGCATAAATAACCAACTGAGAACGTGCCTGGTATGTTAACGTAACATATTATGGTAAGAGTCATTCAAATAACTATAACATATAGAACATGCTATACGTTTACCAAACAATCTGTCACTCCTAATCGCTAAATCCCATGAAATCTTATACGTCTAGTCTCTTACTTGAATGAGCTAAATAATATTATTTGATATTTCACGGTAATGTGTTAATAATTTCACAAACTATGAAAAAAACTGCGACTTATAGTCAGAAGAATATGGTAAGTCAATTTACCAAAAGTGTATTTATTAAACAGTTATTAAGAAGTGACACAAACAAACATTCATGTCATTTCCAAAACAGAAAGTGCAAGATTGTCAGAGACATTTTAAAACAAGCTATTAGTGCACTTTTGTGCATGATGTCACTAAGATGACACATCAAAACAACACTAAATTAAAGTGCACTTTTTGTACAGAACGCAACTACAATAGTTTAAAACAAATAAAGTGCACTTTTGTGCATGATGTCACACAAGATATTTCAATAAGTGTCAAATAAAAATGAGCTGCATAATAGGAAATCAAATAGTGTATGTCCTTCGCTATGTGGTAGGTTCCTGCGGACGTTATCTCCTTCTGTTGTTGACTAATTTTTTCATACGGTGTTGATCTGGTTGCATTTTGTTGATGTGGCACCGAACGGAGATGTTGACATGCGGAGTTTCAAGCACTCTTCATTCTCTAGCGGGTGACTTTTCAAATGATGCTAGAAGTTAGCAGTACGTGCTACTTTTTGTAGCAACGCTTTTGCCGCATACTTGTTCGACATATTCCCGCTTGAAGCCAAACCACCGCCAGACGATGGACCCCGTGCTATTTTGTGTAGTTCAAGACTTTCGGTAATTTGAAAACACCGCTGCACATCATAATGGCAGTTCCGATCTTAAAGGGGAACATTATCACCAGACCTATGTAAGCGTCAATATATACCTTGATTTTGCAGAAAAAAGACCATATATTTTTTTAACCAATTTCCGAATTCTAAATGGGTGAATTTTGGCGAATTAAACGCCTTTCTATTATTCGCTCTCGGAGCGATGACGTCACAACGGGAAGCAATCCGCCATGTTCTCACTTTCGTCGGTGTGTTGTCGGAGGGTGTAACAACACGAACAGGGACGGATTCAAGTTGCACCAGTGGCCCAAAGATGCAAAAGTGGCAAGAAATTGGACGAAATTTGTTCAAAATACGAGGCTGTGGGGAAAGCCGACGAAATGGTCAGTCGTTTGTTCCGTACACTTTACCGACGAAAGCTATGCTACGACAGAGATGGCAAGAATGTGTGGATATCCTGCGACACTCAAAGCAGATGCTGACATCAACTCCAAAACTGGACAGATCAGCTTTCAGGAAAAGAGAGCGGATGAGGGTATGTCTACAGAATATATTAATTGATGAAAACTTTATTCATTACTCGCGGTTTTACAAAAATTATTATACATAAACTGTGTTTACCAATAATTTAGCTTAAAAACATTTATTTTTTTCAATCATTCGAGTACATTCGGGTAGTCTTGTGTAATGCAGTATTTTGTGTCTATTTAGGTATGGTTAACCTGAGTGCTGAAATCGTGGAAAAATATATGTTCTTAGCGCGCCTGAAATGGGCTGTCTGCACTCTCAAAGTGCATGTTGTTGCCAAATGTATTTCATATGCTGTAAACATAGTTCATAGTTGTTAGTTTCCTTTAATGCCAAACAAACACATACCAATCGTTGGTTAGAAGGCGATCGCCGAATTCCTCCTCGCTTTCTCCCGTGTTGCTGGCTGTCGTGTCGTTTTCGCTTGCATACGGTTCAAACCGATATGGCTCAATAGCTTCAGTTTCTTCTTCAATTTCGTTTTCGCTACCTGCCTCCACACTACAACCATCCGTTTCAATACATGCGTAATCTGTTGAATCGCTTAAGCCGCTGAAATCCGAGTCTGAATCCGAGCTAATGTCGCTATACCTTGCTGTTCTATGCGCCATGTTTGTTTGTATTGGCATCACTGTGTGACGTCACAGGAAAATGGACGGGTGTTTATAACGATGGTTAAAATCAGGCACTTTGAAGCTTTTTTTAGGGATATTGCGTGATGGGTAAAATTTTGAAAAGAACTTCGAAAAATAAAATAAGCCACTGGGAACTGATTTTTAATGGTTTTAACCCTTCTGAAATTGTGATAATGTTCCCCTTTAGGGTAATTTGAAAACACCGCTGCACATCATAATGGCAGTTTCGAGCTTAAAGATCTAAAAAAAAATCTTTGGGAATGCGACATGCGGCCATCCGGCCTTATTTTACCTAGGTCTGATTTAGGTGAATGCACAGCGTATAACAGGACATATTCTCGCAGCAATCACTGCACATCTTGTACATTTGTGGTTACATTTCTGTGTACTACTATCATGTAAATGTTGTACATCTGAATTTGTACTTTCTTTCTTTTCCCAGTTAGCTGACACCGCGGTTCAGAGGGAACATTTTTTTTTCCGATGTTCTTTCATGTCCAGCACATGTGGAAACATTGACAATAACGATGACTTATATGGATCAATTTGCCCTCCCCTTAAATGCACGCCTGGCTGCTCAACAGCATGTCCAGCGTGCCAGCGCGCACACACTCACAGAGCGCACAAGCAGTAACAGCGAGTAGAGGAAAACTGGCAAATAAAGGGAATTCCACTGGTTAAAAAAAGAGGGTGCGTGAAGCGCAATATTGAGGATTTGGGCTTCAAAACTGTCGATGAAGGTGACGCTTTAAACGCGGAAGCGCCACGCAGCAGGCAGTGCTTTAAAACATGCCTGGCCAAAGGTGGCAAGACCACCTGAGCTTCAAACTTAAGTAAATATTGAAATAACAAGAATCCAGACCTGCATAGTAAGTTTAAAGGTAATATAGTTAACTAGCTCTGCTGCTTGGCTTGATGCCAAATATTGCCGGAGTCCAAACCACCCACGTAGCGCAAACTAATGCAAGTAAAATGACTGAATTTTGTAACAAATTGCGAGACTTTGTGTTTTATCTTTTACAATGTGTGTCCTATTTGTGCACTTTTAGCTATAGTATTGGTTTTAGTATTTACTAATGATTTTATTTGCTTTAAAGCACAGACCAAGAGTGGCAACCATAAATCAAATAGCATTTAATACAACGTCAATTAACTATTGTATTCTATTCTAACCTAATCTTAGATTATGGCAGACTACCATATTTTTCGGAGTATAAATCGCACCGGAGTATAAATCGCACCTGCCGAAAATGCATAATAAAGAAGGAAAAAAACATATATAAGTCGCACTGGAGTATAAGTCGCATTTTTGGGGGAAATTTATTTGATAAAACCCAACACCAAGAATTGACATTTGAAAGGCAATTTAAAATAAATAAAGAATAGTGAACAACAGGCTGAATAAGTTATATGACGCATAAATAACAAACTGAGAACGTGCCTGGTATGTTAACGTAACATTTTATGGTAAGAGTCATTCAAATAACTATAACATAAAGAACATGCTATACGTTTACCAAACAATCTGTCACTCCTAAATGCTAAATCCCATGAAATCTTATACGTCTAGTCTCTTACGTGAATGAGCTAAATAATATTATTTGATATTTTACGGTAATGTGTTAATAATTTCAAACATAAGTCGCTCCTAAGTATAAGTCGCACCCCCGGCCAAACTATGAAAAAAACTGTGACTTATAGTCCGAAAAATACGGTATATGCAATATATAAAATTGTAAATAGTTCTTTGAGTGCAACAAGAAAAGCCCAATGTGTTAAAAGCCTTTAATTTTTTGTTTTAATCTTCTAAAATGGTTATTTGTGTGCAATAACAACCATATGTTTAATGTATTGTAAAAATAACACATTTTTGTGGTCTCCTTTATTTTGACAAGTATCAAAATACATTTTTGTACTGGTACGAAATTATTGGTATCGGGACAACCCTTGTCCCAATACAATACTAACATTGGAGCCTTGAGACTAGGGATGTCCCGATACGATATTTGGATCGGATCGGCTGCCGATATTTGCCAAAAATTGCGTATCGGCAAGGCATGGGAAAATGCCGATCCAGATCACAAAAACATCCGGTCCGTGTTTTCCAACGCACTTATTTAAATAATACATTCCACTTTTCTGCTGCTCCGTAATTTCCGTTCCGCATTTTCCAGCACACCTTCAACACATCCACAATTCTCACGCAGTTGCTTTTAGCTGCTGGCATTACACGACAGGCTCTTCACTCTTTCCTGTGTCTCCCTCTCACAGACAGCAAGCGCACCTTCTTACACACGTCATATACTGTCACGACATACGTCACATACTGTCACGACATACGTCACATACTGTCACGTCATACGTCACATACTGTCACGTCACACGTCACATACGTATACGTCGTCCCCGAGCAGAGAGGTAGCAGCATGGCTAACGTTAGCTGTGATGCTAGCACAGCCGCTAAGGTGCGCGCTGCTCAAGCGTCCTCTGCGCATAGCAATTATATGCCACGCACAAAATCAAATAAAAAATAAGCGCATAACAATTTTCGACACACGGACACGACAGAGACAACAGTTTTCGTCATCATTGTTCAAATATTGTGACGTCTGTCGAGACGCTTATCTCTATTCGGTGCCACACGTCCACACCATCAAAATGCAAGGCAAAAATTTCCGGATCAACACCGTATGAAAAAATTAGTGATTTTTTTAGTTGTGATTTCCTTCTCTGCGTGAAAGTTTAAAAGTAGCATATATTAATGCAGTATGAAGAAGAATGTTTTAATGTAGACATGCAAGCCTTGAAAGAACATTTTGAAAATCAAGACTACATTTCCTGCAAATGGGTGCATTTCTACCCTATATTTTAACTTTAGATTTGTCCTCATATCAAACTCTTATGGCTGTCTTTTTGACACTTACATCAGGCGCCCCCCTCCACACCCTGGATTATAAATAATGTAAATAATTAAATGTGATTATCTTGTGTGATGACTGTATTATGATGATAGTATATATCTGATAGTATATATCTGTATCATGAATCAATTTAAGTGGACCCCGACTTAAACAAGTTGATAAACTTATTCGGGTGTTACCATTTAGTGGTCAATTGTACGGAATATGTACTTCACTGTGCAACCTACTAATAAAAGTCTCAATCAATCAATCAAAACACATAGAATCATCATACTGCTGTGATTATATGCATCAAGTGTTCATTCAAGGCTAAGGCAAAATATCGAGATATATATTGTGTATCGCAATATGGCCTTAAAACATCGCAATATTAAAAAAAAAGGCCATATCGCCCAGCCCTAGTTCAATGATGCCATTTCTGTTTGTCATGTATAATTTTGTCTATTTTGTGTTTATCCTTGAATAAACAGGTCAGTTTCTTGTTACCAACCATTGTGTATTATTCAAACTCCCCTAATTCAGCTGGCTAGTTGTTATCAAGAGTACTAAAACCCTTTTCAACATGATTCTGACAACTAAGTAGGCTAAATAACTTTAAACTTTAATACATGCTCGGATAGGCCAGTATCGGTCAGTATCGGTATCGGTCAGTATCGGTATCGATCGGAAATGCAAAAACAATATCGGATCGGAAGTGCAAAAACCTGGATCGGGACATCCCTACTTGAGACCGATATTAATCCAATACAAAATCAGCAGGAATCGTAAATATCTATATTATTTTTTTGATCAAGTGAAATTAGTTGAACGGAGAACAATGAAAAACACTGTGCTGTTTATTACAATATATACAAAAAAAGACCAACCGTGTGTGCTTATTGGAGGACATTTAGATGTTAACAGGTTGTCGAGCTTTGTGCAAATAGGACTGCTTTTATCGGAGTTTATATCAATAATTTAGATGAAAGCCGATATAATCCCATGCATGTTATTTTTGCGGATATCGCATATTAATATCAGATCAGGACACCCCTGGTGTTTGGCCATTTGGGAAGGCACTCTTTGGAGGGCCTTTCAAACGACTCTACGGACCAAATTTTACCCCGCGAGTCCCACTTTGGGCACCCCTGACCTAGAAATGTATTTTGTTGTTTTAAACTAGCTTAGTGGCTTGCTTAGTGATTAGCAAGTCTTCTTGTCTGCTCCTGCTTGCTTTCACTCGGTGTGAACATGTTAAGAGATTGCAAAGGCATCTCCACCAATTCCCTTCGCAGCACACACACAGAGATGGATGGAGACCCAGATGCTATTTTTGCCAAATAGGAAGCAGGATCCCGGTCACTCCCAGTGGTGGCTCAAAGTGCCTCTTATGATGTTTCTCTTTACGTTATTTGCATGTCTGTGCCTCAGCCAGTTTCACGGAGGCCTCAATTCTTCACCATCAACCTTAAGAAAGTCAATGACTTCACTATAAAAGTGGGTGACACCAGGAAAGATGAGGTCACCTACCTAGGTTCCATTCTAGAGGCTCATCTTTCCTGTGATAAAATGGCAACCAAGGTAATCAAAAAGGTCAACCAACGAACGAGATTTCTCTATAGAATCTCCTCTCTGGTCAACAAAAGCACCATGAGGATTCTGGCGGGAACTCTCGTTCAACCCTTTTTCGATTACCCCAGCACCTCCAAAACCCTCAAATCTAAACTCCAAACATCCCAAAACAAGCTAGTCAGATTACTTCTAGACCTCCACCCCAGATCCCACCTCACTCCTACCCACTTCTCCAAAGTGGGCTGGCTCAGGGTGGAGGACAGAGTAAAACAACTTGCACTGAGCCTAGTCTATAAAATCCGCTACACCTCCCTGATACCGAAGTACATGTCAAACTACTTCCTGCCATAACCACAACACCAGGGGGAGCTCTACTAACCACGTTAAACCCAGATTTCGATCTAACAAAGGTCTTAACTCATTCTCTTTCTATGCCACATCAATGTGGAATGCGCTCCCAACAGGTATAAAAGAAAGGGCATCTCTATCCTCCTTCAAACCCGCAATAAAAGTACACCTCCAGGCAACTTCAACCCTAAACTAACACCCTCCCTGGATTGTTAATAATCAAATGTAAACAATCAAATGCAGATATTTTTCTTATGCCTTCTGATCTCTCTCTCTCTTTCTCTATGTCCACTACTTGCTGTACATATCCTACCAAGTCAGACCTACACTGTTCCAATATCCATTTCTCTGTTCTCAATTGTTGATGACTGATGATAACAACCAAACCTAACCCCCCCCCCCCCCTCCACACCCCGAATTGTAAATAATGTAAATAATTCAATGTATACACCCTGATGATTATCTTGTGTGATGACTGTATTATGATGATAGTATATATGATAGTATATATCTGTATCATGAATCAATTTAAGTGGACCCCGACTTAAAGGGGAACATTATCACAATTTCAGAATTGTTAAAACCATTAAAAATCAGTTCCCAGTGGCTTATTATATTTTTCGAAGTTTTTTTCAAAATTTTACCCATCACGCAATATCCCTAAAAAAAGCTTCAAAGTGCCTGATTTTAACCACCCGTCCATTTTCCTGTGACGTCACATAGTGAAGCCAACACAAACAAACATGACGGAAAGAACTGCAAGCTATAGCGACATTAGCTCGGATTCAGACTCGGATTCAGACTCGGATTTCAGCGGCTTAAGCGATTCAACAGATTACGAATGTATTGAAACGGATGGTTGTAGTGTGGAGGCAGGTAGCAAAAACGAAATTGAAGAAGAAACTGAAGCTATTGAGCCATATCGGTTTGAACCGTATGCAAGCGAAAACGACGAAAACGACACGACAGCCAGCGACACGGGAGAAAGCGAGGACGAATTCGGCGATCGCCTTCTAACCAACGATTGGTATGTGTTTGTTTGGCATTAAAGGAAACTAACAACTATGAACTAGGTTTACAGCATATGAAATACATTTGGCAACAACATGCACTTTGAGAGTGCAGACAGCCCAATTTTCATCAATTAATATATTCTGTAGACATACTCTCATCCGCGCTCTTTTCCTGAAAGCTGATCTGCCCAGTTTTGGAGTTGATGTCAGCAGGCCAGGGAAGCTAGGGTCGATAGCTCGCTCGTCTGCGGGAACAAACTGCCGCCATTGCTTGCCGTGCTTGCGATGTCCTTTGTCCCTAAATTGCTCACACACTCCGGCAGATTCAATGGGGGTCTGGCGGCAGATTTCTTTGACTTTATCATTGGAAATGCATCTGCTTTGAGTGTCGCAGGATATCCACACATTCTTGCCATCTCTGTCGTAGCATAGCTTTCGTCGGTAAAGTGTGCGGAACAAACGTCCAATTTCTTGCCACTTTCGCATCTTTGGGCCACTGGTGCAACTTGAATCCGTCTCTGTTCGTGTTGTTACACCCTCCGACAACACACCGACGAGGCATGATGTCTCCAAGGTACGGAAAACAGTCGAAAAAAAGGAAAATAACAGATCTGTTTTGACCCGGTGTTTGAGAAAATGGCGGATTGCTTCCTGATGTGACGTCACGTTGTGACGTCATCGCTCCGAGAGCGAATATTAGAAAGGCGTTTAATTCGCCAAAATTCACCCATTTAGAGTTCGGAAATCGGTTAAAAAAATATATGGTCTTTTTTCTGCAACATCAAGGTATATATTGACGCTTACATAGGTCTGGTGATAATGTTCCCCTTTAAACAAGTTGAAAAACTTATTTGGGTGTTACCATTTAGTGGTCAATTGTACGGAATATGTACTTCACTGTGCAACCTACTAATAAAAGTCTCAATCAATCAATCAATCAATCAATCAAACCAGTGTTTTTCTCTCAAACATACCTGGCCTGTGCTCTTCAATTATTTGATTGTTGGTGCACAAATGTCCGTCTCCCCGCTCTCCCCCACCACACTCAATCTTCCTCACACTCTTTCCATCAGGACTGATTACTAAGATTTCCATTCCAATACTGAGCCGAGGGGTCACCTTAATCGTGTGGTGAGCACAAACGCCCTTTCAGATGCTCTAATGTTATGCAACGCTTGCTTGATGCATACTGTACGCATCACGCGATGCTCTGATGAAAGCCCGACTTAACAGCCAAGTCATGCATTGTGCATTTGATTAATTACTAAATTATTCAACGTAGCGGACTTGTTACGTTGCATCTGACAGAACATCCGCTCGCTCGTATTGTGCCA
Source organism: Nerophis lumbriciformis (assembly GCF_033978685.3). NCBI lineage: Eukaryota > Metazoa > Chordata > Actinopteri > Syngnathiformes > Syngnathidae > Nerophis > Nerophis lumbriciformis. The sequence goes on from NC_084551.2 coordinate 49,350,588, forward strand.
ATAATCTCTGGAAGAGAATCAGACGTGTAAAAAGGGAGACGGGAAAGCCTCAGCGGCTTGTTGCATAATGTGCAAGCATTGATTTGTATTACTTAACAAAGCCCCGGCACCATTAGCTGAACCATGTCTGCTGTCCCCGTTAAGAGCAGCAAAGTCAAGCTATCGATTTGACTGTAGCGCCCGCAGGTTGGTATATGAATGGATGCATTCTGCACACAGATGGATTCTCCCTCAAAGTAGTTGTGTGTGTAATGTGAAACAACCTTGGGTTTGCATAGACCTTCTCTGACTGCTACTCACCATGTCATAGTTGGTGACCACTTTCTTGAGAACCTCTGGCAGCAGGCCTTGGGGCTCCATGACGGGAAAGTGGTCAGCGAGGTTGAACACCAGGATGGGGCTGCTATCAGGACCGCTCAGTCGAGGGGCGAGGGCCAAGATGCACTGCTTGAGATTAGCCACGGCTGAAAGGCCACACAGCTCTTTAAAGGACACTATGGCATTCTGCAGGAGGAGAAGGAAACGTGATGAAATTACATATGTGGCAAGGAAACCCTCCCTCAAAATTTAATTTTACTTAGTAAATACTCTCTATGTGTGATTTGGCACTCTGTATTTCAACTAATACTAAAAAAATGTAAGGAACGCAACTAAAATGACCTTAGTGGTTCACATGTTGGCTTCACAGTCAATAGATTGACGGTTTAAATTTCCGTTTCAGCATCTCTGTGCGGAGTTTGCGTTTGCATGTGTGGGTTGTTTTCTTTGGTACTCCGGCTTCCTCCCACATTCCAGAAACATGCATAATATATTGTTTACTCCAAATCAGTCATAGGTGTGAATGTTGTTTTGTATTGTATATAAAGGTGAGACTCAAAAAATGTGAGCATCGTGCAAAGGTTTGTTTATTCCAGCATTTAGATTTACAAGGTGAAATTAATTTATGACATAGGCTCATAACATGCAACTCAGTGTATTTCAAGCCTTAATTGTATATCATTTTAATGATTATGGCTTACAGTTTATGAAAAATGTCTAATTGAAAACCTGTTTCAAAAACCTTATGGTCATGACCATCAACATTATAGGAAATAAAGGCTTGACATATCTCACATTGCATGTTAAGAGTGTATATATCATATTAGTTTCAAATTTTAAGTTGAATTGCTGACATGAATGGATTTTTGCATGATACTCCAATTTTTGGAGTTTCACCTGTATAGTCTGGCAACCAGTCGAGGGGGTGCCCAAAGGCTTTAGCTCACCCATGACACTAATGAGGACAAACTGTATAACAATGATTGGATAGTCAATTTAAATGATATAAATGCTTTGTTTGAAGCTATACAAGACGAAGTGATAAACGCAAGGAAAATTCAAGGTGTGCAATTGCTTTAAAGTATTATTTAAGGTAGTGCTTGACCTGAAAGTCTTACCTGCATGTTTTCTCTGAGGTCTGTAGCCTCTCTGAGTGGCAGCAAGGCCGTTTTAAAGACGTCATCCAGAGCCTTGATCAGCAGCACTCTCATGCTGGCGTACTCCCTGCTCTTCTTGCCCTTCCTCACCGACAGACCTCTTTTGTGGGGTTTGCCGCCTCCTCGTCGATTGGTTATGGCCACATGAACGAACAACAGGGTATGTGGCAGAACCTCGCCCGTGAGAGACTGGAGCGGAACGTGGCGGAAGCCCGGCTGCAGACACTCGAAAGGGATGGTATACTGGCCGATGAATTCGTCGCCTATGTAGTCATCATCCAGCACCACGAAGCGCAACATGGCGAGCTCGGGTAGGTTGATCTGAAACTCAAAGCTCTCATCAAACAGAGGATTGTCTCCGTTCTGGTTCACCGTCTTAGTCCTTTGCTCTGCACAGTCAGCTGGAATGCCGTGTATTTCTACATACACGTAAGGATCTACAACATCTCCTTTGGCACCGGAACCTTTGGGCTTGGGGAAGTTCTGTCCACTGATAATTTTAATGTGTAAAAGTTGCGGAGAAACACCAGGCACGGAATCTTTTGTGTTGGCACTAAAATAGGAAACCTGCTCCCGCATAATGGCTGGACGCAGGACATAACCACAATTGCCATTTTGACGGAACCAGCCAATATTTAGATCCATCATCAGGCCGGGAGTCTGGTAGTTCATTGCCACAATCTGGCAACCGCACTTCCAAAAGTCTTGTGGGTTCATGTTGCTGGAGTCAATCCTCATTGGACTGGGGTACACACGTGCTAGAAAGTTCTTGTTATAATTGACAAAGTCTCCCGGAAAGTCACTAGCACAGCGACTGGCAAAGACCTCATTGAAAGAGCAGAGCTCCCAATGCTTCTGGCCCTGGAATGACGTCGGGAAGTCCTTAAACTCCACAGACTTACACAATGTGACGAGATCAGAAAGGTCTTTTGACAACTGGAACTTTTTGGTTGCGACAGTTTGTTGCTCCGGAGAATCAATGCTCATTCTCTGAGACATCTCTGCCCCCTCATCCTCATCCGTCACCTCCCCCTCAGAAGCAGTGCAATTAGTGCCGAGTTTCTTTCCCTTCAGCAGAATCTTTCCCTTCAGTTCTGAGGGAGATGGAAGGTAGCGATCTTCAGGGTTAGGAGGATCTAAGTTGATTTTATCTCCAAGGATCTTCTTTAAGTGCTGAAACATGACTTGTTGCTGCTTTAACGAGCAATGGTTTTCTAAACACAGCATAAGAGGGTACTCGGATGCAACAAACGCATATTTGTTGATGACTTCAATGACGCTGCGGAAAACAATCTGTGAGGTCATGGTGTGACCAGTGTAGATGACAGGTTCATTGTCAGATCCATCCCACACATCCAGTTCTACACTGCGACAGCCCATCTTGAGTGCGCGGATATAGCCCGTCACGTCAGAAGGACCTCTGAATTGATCTTCTATAAGGTACGTATTGTGGGAAGCATTGATGTAATAGTGGGACAATGGCTGGTTCATGTCTTGGCATACGGTTTTGTGTTCAGGTTCAAATATATGGCACTCTGAAGACAGAAGGTAATTGGTAAAGCCATCCAGAGAGAGCCAACCTTTGAGCCGGCCCTCTTTGGACGGTTCATACCTCTGAATGACTTCTATGCTGGTGTCCTCACTTACTTGCGCCATACCCTGCTCCGCCTCCAGAAAAATCATCAAGTCCTTTGTATCAAGAAACTCTTTGTTGCTGGAAAACTGAACAAAGAGAAAATAAATCTCTGGCCTTGTGCAAAGATCGTGAAAGACCTCGATAAACTCGTCTCTCGCTACATTAGACCCAACTTTGTCCTTCACTTTGTGAAGTTCCTTAAACTTCAGTTCAATTTTTACATTCTTAAGTCCCGGGTTCAATTTTTTGACGAGCTGCACAGCAGCACATATTGTTATTTGTTGACTGTTGTTACTGTCTGCTTCATTAAAAAGTTCCCCAAGCCAGGATGAACGCATATTATTTTGACAGCTCTCGATCATGTTTAAGGTATGTTTCCCATAGGAGATCAGGTATCGCAGTCCTGTGATCCAGGTGTTGGCTACATCTGCAGTGTTGGCCACCAAGTCCAAGGACTCATAGTTCTCACCAAAGATGATTGAGAAAGCACAGTCCTCAGATATCTGATCGTAGGTTCCATTAGTTCTAAAAGTGTCTGTGTTCTTCCCCGCCCGAACCTCCTTGATGGATTTCACATCAATCTTGGCCTTTTCCGACTCCTTCTTTGAGGGCTCCCATCTTAAGGACTGCATGTCGGCATCAAGCAGGAAGTAGCGGTGGTAAACCCGAGAGTTGGACCGCACCTTCTTCAGCTCGGAGCCGTCCACCATTGCAGTGATGCAATCGCTGGCACTGCTTATCTTCTTTTCAGTAGGCATGCTGCTGAAAGACACCGTCTTCTTTCTTTCCTTCCGCTGTCTCGAGGCATCCTGTGAACATTTTAATGCTGTTGTAAATACGTGCACACGATTATACAACTTTAAGATACATGCTAACTAATCTTGGAAAACACTTGGACTGCATGATTTTAAGAAAAAAATCTACTTGCGATTCGTCTGCCCAAAATTTCGATAGCAATTTGATTTGCGATTTTTTCGATATGTATTCATTTAAATGCATGAATGTATAAAACTGCTAAAATTATGAGTAAAGGAGGTCACGTCTGTATGTCGGTCAACATATTTTTGCCTCAAGTTGCCACACAGTAGAACGATATGCAATGTTATAATTCACTTTCAAAAACATTTGGGTTCATGTGTAAAGTGCTTACACTTGCCGTGGCCGCTTGTATCTTTAGCCCAGGGGTCGGCAACCTTTACCAGTCAAAGAGCCATTTTGACCAGTTTCACAAATTAAAGAAAACAATGGGAGCCACAAAAATCTTTTGAAATTTAATATGAAATAACACTGCATACAAAGGTTTTTTTTACTTTATGCTATGTATAAAGCAAGGGTCTCAGACACGCGGTCCACACCTTAATATGAAAATGGGATGTTAGTGCGGCCCGCGGGTTTTATATGAATGGTGCTTGACAGCGTCATTCTTGTCAACCCTCCCGATTTTTCTGGGAGACTACGAATTTCACACTGTTCTCTCGTACGTGCCGTGAAGGTACAGCATTTAACGCCCATTACAACCAGCGTGCCGGCCCAGTCACACGGTGTATGGGGCTTTTACTTACTCACGTAGATGACAGCAAGGCGTACTTGGTCAACAACCACACAGGTTACACTGACGGTGGAGGTATAAACAAATTTAACACTCTTACTAATAATGCGTCACACTGTGAACCGACACCAAACACAAATGACAAACACATTTCGGGAGAACATCTGCACCGTAACACAACATAAACACAACAGAACAAATACCCAGAATCCCATGCAGCCCTAACTCTTCCGGGCTGCATGGGATTCGCCATGCAGCCCCCCGCCCCCCGCCCCCAAACCCCGCTCACCTCAACCGACGCACAGAGGGGGGGGGGGGGGGGGGGGGGGTGATGTGTGAGGGAGCAGGGTTGGGGTGGGGGCGGGGTTTGGTGGTAGCAGGAGTGTATAATGTAGCCCGGAAGAGTCAGGGCTGCATGGAATTCTGGGTATTTGTTCTGTTGTGTTTATGTTGTGTTAAGGTGTGGTTGCTGGTTGTTCCATCTCCATCATTGGGGTCCCTGCGGGTGGGGTGGGTGGTTCCCGTGGCCCTGTGCCTGGGTGGTCCTGCGGCGGCCGATTTGGGTGGGGTGGCCGGGGTCTGGCCTCGCCACGCGAGGATTACTGCATCAATGCGGCGTGGCATGGAGGCAATCTGCCTGTGGCATTGCTGAGGTGTTATGGATGCCCAGGATGCTTCAATAGCGGCCTTTAGCTCATTTGCATTATTGGGTCTAGTGTCTTTCAGCTTCTTCTTCACAATACCCCACAAATTCTCTATGGGGTTCAGGTCAAGGGAGTTGGCAGGCCAATCGACGACAGTAATGCCATGGTCAGTACACCAGTTACTGGTGGTTTTGGCACTGCTGGATCATGCTGGAAAATGAAATCATCATCTCCATAGAGCTTTTCAACAGATGGAAGCATGTAGTGCTCTAAAATCTCTTGGTACACAGCTGCATTGACTCTGGACTTGATGAAATACAGTGGACCAACATCAGCAGCTGACATAGCTCCCCAAACCATTGCTGACTGTGGGAACTTCACACTGGATTTCAAGCAACTTGGATTTTGCTTCTCTCCAGCCTTCCTCCAGACTCTAGCGCCTTGACTTCCAAATGAAATACAAAACTTGCTTTCGTCTGAAAACAGGACTCTGCAACTGTCCAGTGCTTCTTTTCCATTGCCCAAGTCAGACACTTCTAGAGATTTTAGAGCACTACATGCTTTCCATCTGTTGAAAAGCTCTATGGAGATGATGATTTCATTTTCCAGCATGATCCAGCAGTGCCAAAACCACCAGTAACTGGTGTACTGACCATGGCATTACTGTCGTCGATTGGCCTGCCAACTCCCCTGACCTGAACCCCATAGAGAATTTGTGGGGTATTGTGAAGAAGAAGCTGAAAGACACCAGATCCAATAATGCAAATGTGCCAAAGGCCGTTATTGAAGCATCCTGGGCATCCATAACACCTCAGCAATGCCACAGGCTGATTGCCTCAAATGCCACGCCACATTGATGCAGTAATCCGTGCAAAAGGATTCCCAACCAAGTACTGAGTGCATTAATTGACATTTTCAAATGTTTGATTTTGTTTTGCTGTTATAAATCTTTTTCTTTTTACTTGGTCTGAGGAAATATTCACATTTTTTGAGATACGATTTTTGAGTTTTCTTAATCTGTATGCCATAATCAGCAATATTAAAATAATAAAAGGCTTGCAATATTTCAGTTGATGTGTAATGAATCCGGAATGTATGACATTTTTGTTTTTTTAATTGCATTACAGAAAATAAAGGACTTTATCACAATATTCTAATTTTCTGAGACAGTCCTGTTATTATGGTAAGAGTCATTCAAATAACTATAACATATAGAACATGCTATACGTTTACCAAACAATCTGTCACTCCTAATCGCTAAATCCCATGAAATCTTATACGTCTAGTCTCTTACGTGAATGAGCTAAATAATATTATTTGATATTTTACGGTAATGTGTTAATAATTTCACACATAAGTCACACCTGAGTATAAGTCGTACCCCCAGCCAAACTATGAAAAAACTGCGACTTATAGTCCGAAAAATACGGTACTATTAAAAGCAAAAGAAGTACCGTATTTTTCGGAGTATAAGTCGCACCGGAGTATAAGTCGCACCTGCCGAAAATGCATAATAAAGAAGGAAAAAAACATTATGCAACTTTCATAAACTATGAAAAAAAACTGCGACTTATAGTCCGAAAAATACGGTACATCTATGTTATCTGTC
>NC_084551.2:49362500-49375000 GCF_033978685.3 Nerophis lumbriciformis
AATGTCCAAAACAAAGTGCAGTTCCCCTTTAAGGCACTCATTGGTGCAATTACATTATGTTACAACATGATTATGCTTTGACCGCTGAAAATTGTGCAAACAATGTATTGCACCAATAAATGTAAGTTTTTTTTGTTAGTTTTTTCATTTAATTAACATACATTCACTCTTTCCCTTTATGTTGATGGTATTTAAAGTGGTTATAAGGATTTTGTGTTGACACTAATTCAACAGTCAGCGCTTCTGGAGCCGTTTGTAGCTTGTATCTCATAAGATATTTTAGTTAGAACCACAACTGATCAATTGTCATGGTGGATGTGGAGGGAGGTGTGGCTAGCGCGCCTGCAGGAGCAAAGGTCACCGCCTCTGTCTATGGTGCTGAGGACGAGGACCATCGGATGGGGCCGGGGCATGTGCTGACGGCGAGACACAGCTGACATTTGATTAGATTTCCCAGGTGGTACGTGTTAATCTAATCATCTGTTGTCTTTAACAGTGAGCAGCCGAGAGCAGAGGGGGAGAGAGGATACGGACGTGACTGAAAAGTCACGTTCTGGGGGAGAAAGACTTTTGATAAAAACCTATGTATATTAAAACCTTTGTAAAAACTGCACGCTTAGCTCTTGTGCCGTGTCTACAGTGGATCTGCTAGGAAGCAACCTCCACAGTGGATTATTGGGATATATGGTAATCTCAAAAAGTACTGCACTTTTTGGCGCAAAGTTCAAAAGCCAGCATCTGTGATGGTATGGGGGTGTATTAGTGCCCAGAGCATGGGTAACTTACACATCTGTGAAGGCACCATTAATGCTGAAAGGTACATACAGGTTTTGGAGCAACATATGTTGCCATTCTAGCAACGTTATTATGGACGCCCCTGCTTATTTCAGCAAGACAATGCCAAGCCACGTGTCACAACAGCGTGGCTTCATAGTAAAAGAGTGCGGGTACTAGACTGGCCTGCCTGTAGTCCAGACCTGTCTCCCATTGAAAATGTGTGGCGCATTATGAAGCCTAAAATACGACATTGGAGACCCCGGACTGTTGAACAACTTAAGCTGTACATCAAGCAAGAATGGTAAAGAATTCCACCTGAAAAGCTTCAAAAATTGGTCTCCTCAGTTCCCAAACGTTTACTGAGTGTTGTTAAAGTAAAGGCCATGTAACACAGTGGTAAAAATGCCCATGTGCCAACTTTTTTGCAATGTGTTGCTGTCATTGAATTCTAAGTTAATGATTATTTGCGCACAAAAAAATAAGTTTCTCAGTCCGAACATCCAATATCTTGTCTTTGCAGTCTTTTCAGTTAAATATAAGTTGAAAAGGATTTGCAAATCATTGTATTCTGTTTTTATTTACGAATTACACAACCTGCCAACTTCACTGGTTTTGGGTTTTGTACATTCGTTGTCTTGTCTTTTATAATGATTGTAAACGATAGGCAAAATTCCCCCCCCAAAAAATTGCAGTTCCCCTTTAAAAAGAACAACAATGTACACCGAACTGAAAAACGCGGCCACAAAGCAGTGAGAAGATTCGAACCAGGGGATTTGTGAATCGTTCCCCCTAGGGCTGGGCGATATATCGATATACTCGATATATCGCGGGTATGTCACTGTGCGATATAGAAAATGACTATATCGTGATATATACGAGTATACGTTCTCACGCAGTTGCTTTTAGCTGCAGGTATTACACTACAAGCTCTTCTCACTCTGTCTAGTCTCTCCTTCTTACAGAGACTTAAACAAGCGCACCTTCTTACATGCGTCACATACGTATACGCCCTCACGGAGCAGAGAGGTAGCAGCATGGGTAACGTTAGCTGGTAATGCGAGAGAAAGAAGGTGCGAATCTGGTAACAAATGAAGGAATAATTCATTCCCAAGAAAAACAGCACGGGGTCCATCGTCTGACGGTGGTTTGGCTTCAAGTGGGAATATGTCGAACAGACAACCGTAATTTGTCAAGTGTGGGGCAAAAGCGTTGCTACAAAAAGTAGCATTACTGCTAATATGTAGCATCATTTCAAAAGTCACCTGCTAGAGAATGAAGAGTGCTTACTCCGCATGTCAACATCTCCGTTCGGTGCCACACCAACAAAATGCAGAGGCAACCATTTCCACATCAACACCGTATGAAAAAAATAGTCAACTACAAAAGGAGATAACGTCCACAGGAACCTACCACATAGCAAAGGACGTACACAATTTGATTTCCTATTATGCAGCTCATTTTTATTTGATAGTTATTGTTTATTGTTTATTGAATTAGCTGACGCCAAGGCGACTGCTAGTCTTCCTGGGGTCCATATAGGAGCATACAAAATTAAAATACAAAGAATACATGCATTACCAGACATTATACAATGGAAAAATACAACATAAGATAAAAAGCTAGTTAAAACCAGTATTAAAAATGCATGTCATGTGGGCAGCTGCAATAGATGTATCTTCAAAGCTGTCTTGAATGACAATTTACTTTGTGAGAGATTAATGGGAGATGGCAACCCATTCCAGAATGATGTACATCTATACATGACTGTATGTTTGAAGAGATTGGTCCTGGGAGCAGGAAGTGCCAAATAGCCATTGCTGGCATTCCTAGTGTCATGAATATGTGTGTTAGTTGATTTTAAAAACTGTTTGTAAAAGTAATCTGGTGATTGATCTAAAATGATAGTTCTAAAGAACATACTGAGACTACAATGCATCTTTTGTTCAACAGACAACCAGGACAGGCGTGAATGCATAAATGAAATATTAGTGCGCAAAGAACATTTAAGTACCAGTCTAGCTGCTCTGTTCTGAACAAGTTGTAGTTTGTTCAGGTCAGTCTTAGTCGTAGCGGACCATATTATAGGACAGTAATGAAGATGACAGAAAACCAAGGATTGTATGACTTGAGCCATTGTTGAGGATGTCAAGAAGGTAGAGCACTTACTGACCATGGCTAAACCTCTTCCCATGTTCATTGAAATACCATCAATATGATGGGACCATGACAGTTGACTGTCTAATAGCACACTAGGGATGTCCCGATCCGATATTTGGATCGGATCGGCCGCCGATATTTGCCAAAAAATGCGTATCGGCAAGGCATGGGAAAATGCTGATCCAGATCCAGTTTAAAAACAAACTCCGGTCCGTGTTTTCCAACGCACCGATTTAAAAAATACATTCCACTTTTCTGGTGCGCCCTAATTTCCGTTCCGCATTTTCCAGCACACCTTCAACACATCCACAGGTCTGTGGATTCTCACGCAGTTGCTTTTAGCTGCTGGCATTACACGACAGGCTATTCTCACTCTTTCCTGTGTCTCCCTCTCACAGACAGCAAGCGCACCTTCTTGCACACGTCACATACTGTCACGACATACGTCACATACGGTCACGTCATACGTCACATACGTATACGCCCTCTCCCAGCAGAGAGGTAGCAGCATGGCTAACGTTAGCGCAGCCGTGTGACCAACGTTCCCTATAAGGTGTGCGCTTGTGCAATTGCGCACTGCCAAAGCGTCCTCTGCGCATAGCAATTATATGCCACGCACAAAATCAAATAAAAAAATAAGCGCATAACAATTTTCGACACACTGACAAGACAGAGAAAACAGTTTTCGTCATCATTGTTCAAATATTGTAACGTCTGTCGAGACGCTTATCTCCATTCGGTGCCACACGTCCACACCATCAAAATGCAGAGGAAAAAATTTCCACATCAACACCGTATGAAAAAATTAGTGATTGTTTTAGTTGTGATTTTCTTCTCTGCATGAAAGTTTAAAAGTAGCATATATTAATGCAGTATGAAGAAGAATGTTTTAATGTAGACATGCTAGCCTTGAAAGAAAATTTTGAAAATCAAGACTACATTTCCTGCAAATGGGTGCATTTCTACCCTATATTTTAACTTTAGATTTATTCTCATATCAAACTCTTTTGGCTGTCTTTTTGACACTTACATCCGGCGCCCCCCTCCACACCCCGGATTATAAATAATGTAAATAATTCAATGTGATTATCTTGTGTGATGACTGTATTATGATGATAGTATATATCTGATAGTATATATCTGTATCATGAATCAATTTATTAAGTGGACCCCGACTTAAACAAGTTGAAAAACTTATTCGGGTGTTACCATTTAGTGGTCAATTGTACGGAATATGTACTTCACTGTGCAACCTACTAATAAAAGTCTCAATCAATCAATCAAAACACATAGAATCATCATACTGATGTGATTATATGCATCAAGTGTTCATTCAAGGCTAAGGCAAAATATCGAGATATATATTGTGTATCGCAATATGGCCTTAAAATATCGCAATATTAAAAAAAGGCCATATCGCCCAGCCCTAACTCAATGATGCCATTTCTGTTTGTCATGTATAATTTTGTCTATTTCGTGTTTATCCTTGAATAAACAGGTCAGTTTCTTGTTACCAACCATTGTGTATTATTCAAACTCCCCTAATTCAGCTGGCTAGTTGTTATCAAGAGTACTAAAACCCTTTTCAACATGATTCTGACAACTAAGTAGGCTAAATAACTTTAAACTTTAATACATGCTCGGATAGGCCAGTATCTGTCAGTATCGGTATCGGTCAGTATCGGTATTGGATCGGAAGTGCAAAAACAATATCGGTATCGGATCGGAAGTGCAAAAACCTGGATCGGGACATCCCTATAGCACAACAAGCAGTTTTGCTTTTTTGACCTGCTCAATACGTATGTCTGACATTGAAATATGAAGCTGAGGGTCATCAACAAGCATATGCCTGGATTCAAAAAGAATGCTTTTTGTTTTGTCAAGATTCACAACAAGTTTACTATCATTTACCCAGCGTGACACTTTCTCCAGGTCCTGATTTAAGTTATTTAAATATCTTGTGTGACATCATGCACAAAAGTGCACTTTATTTGTTTTAAACTATTGTAGTGGCGTTCTGTACAAAAAGTGCACTTTAATTTAGTGTTGTTTTGATATGTCATCTTAGTGACATCATGCACAAAAGTGCACTAATAGCTTGTTTTAAAATGTCTCTGACAATCTTGCACTTTCTGTTTTGAAATGACATGAATGTTTGTGCCACTTTTTAATAACTGTTTAATAAATACAGTTTTGGTCAATTGACTTAGTTGTGATTTCCCTCTCTGCATGAAAGTTTAAAAGTAGCATATATTAATGCAGTATGAAGAAGAATGTTTTAATGTAGACTAGGGATGTCCCGATCTAGGTTTGTGCACTTCCGATCCGATACCGATATTGTTTTTGCACTTCCGATCCGATACCGATACTGACCGATACCGATACTGACCGATACTGGCCTATCCGAGCATGTATTAAAGTTTAAAGTTATTTAGCCTACTTAGTTGTCAGAATCATGTTGAAAAGGGTTTTAGTACTCTTGATAACAACTAGCCAGCTGAATTAGGGGAGTTTGAATAATACACAATGGTTGGTAACAAGAAACTGACCTGTTTATTCAAGGATAAACACAAAATAGACAAAATTATACATGACAAACAGAAATGGCATCATTGAAACTAGGGCTGGGCGATATGGCCTTTTTTTAATATTGCGATAATTTAAGGCCATATTGCGATACACGATATATATCTCGATATTTTGCCTTAGCCTTGAATGAACACTTGATGCATATAATCACAGCAGTATGATGATTCTATGTGTTTTGATTGATTGATTGAGACTTTTATTAGTAGGTTGCACAGTGAAGTACATATTCCGTACAATTGACCACTAAATGGTAACACCCGAATAAGTTTTTCAACTTGTTTAAGTCGGGGTCCACTTAAATTGATTCATGATACAGATATATACTATCAGCAGTGTTGGGTTAGTTACTGAAAAGCAGTAACTAGTTACAGTTACTAGTTACTTCATTTCAAAAGTAACTCAGTTACTAACTCAGTTACTTACACCAAAAAGTAATGCGTTACTGTGAAAAGTAACTATTTAGTTACTTCTTTTTTCTTTCTTTTTTTAAAGCTCCAATTAATGCCCTTTTAGCCTTCATTTCAGTAACTGTTATTGCACTGGAGAATAATACAATCTGTTGATCAACTTGACATGAATTTGCATCACTCAACTCTGCTAAGCCATGTGGTCTACATACAACACACAAAGACAAAGATATGTTACAAAGGCCAATTTGTTTCTGGCCAGAACAAATTGACAAAACTATTTTAAATAGCTGCAACATAACATACATAAGTAACAAACAGCATAATAACAGCATAGATGTAAACCAAGAAAGGCACACACTACATACACAAAGTCTAACCAGGCATTTTCTTCCTCAAGTAATTCTTATACAAAATCATGTCTGAAACCCAGAACACTACACATTTCCCCAGTTTTAGTTTAGAGATAAGGAAAGATTGGCCTGGCCCACTAAGATCCCTCTTTATGTTTGTGAACTTTATAGTCAATACATTTAGAGTGATGTGATAATCAAACACTCTAGAAGTCTAGAATGAAAGAGTATATAAGAGAATTGACAGCAACGTTCCCTCTCAGGAGCGCGCATGTGCAATTGCGCACTGCTCAAGCGTCCTCTGCGCACGGCAAATCTATGCCATGCACAAAATCAAATAAAAAAATAAGCGCATAACAATTTTCGACACGACACGGACACGACAGAGAAAACCGTTTTCGTCATCATTGTTCAAATATTGTAACGTCTGTCGAGACGCTTTGAGGACATGAATTCCATCCATCACTTTACTGAGCAAAACTCTTTACTGTCGGCCATAAACACATCACCAAAACATTAGTAAAAAAAAATGATATCTAGCAAAACTGGTCATTTTCTGCAGTACAAACCAGACCAAAAGCAACTTTGTTATATCAACAGCAGCCGCTCGCTCTCTCACATGCGCCAACACTTGCACATATGGCACTTAGCCAGTGATGCGTTTACAGCCACACAAAAAGTCGGACAACTCCAACACCACACATAAAGTGTCATTCCAGGTCGTTACACTATGATTTACCAATCAAATGTGTGCTTATTCTAGTGTCATTTATTAGGAATCTTAATTTATTAATATTAATCATTAAATGCTGTTAGTATATTAAATAAATACTAATAAAAATATATTTTTTACAAACAGGAAGTTGCAGGAATGTACACATGATCCCCTGCTTACATCTCATTGTGCAACATGTGAATGTTTTAATGGGAACTAAATGCAATGTCTGAAAGGGGTACAAATTATTTCCAAAGCAGGACCTCCACCCAGACAAACAATACAAGTACACAGTTCATGAAAAACAATATTTTTTGTTATTGTCATTATAAGTGGGCCTAAACACTTATATTAGAAATGGAAATGACTGCTGTCATTTGATTCTAATAATAAGAGAATGTTGTCTGTCTATCTGTGTTGGCCCTGTGATGAGGTGGGGACTTGTCCAGGGTGTACCCTGCCTTCCGCCCGAATGCAGCTGAGATAGGCTCCAGCGACCCCGAAAGGGACAAGCGGTAGAAAATGGATGGATGGATGGAGATGTAAGTTGTTATTTAGTGAGGTTTGGGACAGGTGTGCTGCTGGTGTAGCCACAGTGTGCACGTCTAAAGTTGCTCACATGGACTCCACTCAATGCTCAGGGACTTTTTGCATTTGCTCACACATGAACAATTAGAGGGAACATTGATTGACAGAGTGTGTACCTTCAGCGGTGAATGGTGGTGGTGGTGGTGGAGGTGAAGTGGCATCAGAGTCTCTGTCTCTCTTTACTAGCTTCGTCGAAGCATGTTGCTATGTAGCTTGTTTCAGCAGATTTGAATTGCTGTTTTGGGCAGTAGATGGCATCTTTGATCCAAAGCACAATTTACATTTAACTAAAATGTTATTTTCTTTGTGCTCGACAAAAGAAAAGTAGTGAAAATATCTCCATGTTAGCAAACTCGACTTCTGGCTCCGCCATGATCAGACACGCCCCCCCCCCCCCCTCGCTCCCCACACTCACACTCAGACACACCCACACAGAGCGCATGTCTCTCTCTCTTCTCCGGCTTGTGACACAAGAAGAATCAGAACGACACAGCAGCCCTCCGATAAAACACACTTTATACTACATAAAAAGTAACGTAAAATAACGCAGTAACGCATCATGTAGTAACGGTAACGGAGTTACTGAATATAAAAAAATAATGCGTTAGATTACTAGTTACCGCCGAAACTAACGGCGTTACAGTAACGCGTTACAGTAACGCGTTACTTTGTAACGCGTTAGTCCCAACACTGACTATCAGATATATACTATCATCATAATACAGTCATCACACAAGATAATCACATTGAATTATTTATAATCCAGGGTGTGGAGGGGGGCGCCTGATGTAAGTGTCAAAAAGACAGCCAAAAGAGTTTGATATGAGAATAAATCTAAAGTTAAAATATAGGGTAGAAATGCACCCATTTGCAGGAAATGTAGTCTTGATTTTCAAAATGTTCTTTCAAGGCTTGCATGTCGACATTAAAACATTATTCTTCATACTGCATTAATACATGCTACTTTTAAACTTTCATGCAGAGAAGGAAATCACAACTAAAAAAATCACTAATTTTTTCATACGGTGTTGATGTGGAAATTTTTGCCTCAGCATTTTGATGGTGTGGACGTGTGGCACCGAACGGAGATAAGCGTCTCGACAGACGTTACAATATTTGAACAATCATGACGAAAACTGTTTTCTCTGTCGTGTTCGTGTATCGAAAATTGTTATGCGCTTATTTTTTTATTTGATTTTGTGCGTGGCATAGATTTGCCGTGCGCAGAGGACGTTTGAGCAGGCGCGCACCTTAGCGGCTGCGCTAGCATCACAGCTAACGTTAGCCATGCTGCTACCTCTCTGCTGGGAGAGGACGTATACGTATGTGACGTGTGTAAGAAGTTGCGCTTGCTGTCTGTGAGAAGGAGACAGAAGAAGGAGTGGGAAGAGTCTCTAGTGCAATGCCAGCAGCTAAAAGCAACTGCGTGAGAATCCATAGACCTGTGGATGTGTTGAAGGTGTGCTGGAAAATGCGGAACGGAAATAGGGAGCAGCAGAAAAGTGGAATGTATTATTTGAATCTGTGCGTTGGAAAACACGGACCGGAGTTTTTGTTTAAACTGGATCTGGATCGGCATTTTCCCATGCCTTGCCGATACGCATTTTTTGGCAAATATCAGCGGCCGATCCGATCCAAATATCGGATCGGGACATCCCTAATGTAGACACATACAATCCTCATACTGCTGTGATTATATGCATCAAGTGTTCATTCAAGGCTAAGGCAAAATATCGCGATATATATCGTGTATTGCGATATGGCCTAAAAATATCGAGATATTAAAAAAAGGCCATATCGCCCAGCCCGAGTTCCACCTCTACAGGGAATGTGACAATAGGATAACAATAACAACAAAACATTGTGTTAAATAATGAGTCATATCTGTATGCTGCTTAGTGAGTATAGTACATGTACATGGCATTTAAAAGTCAAATGCATGACTGCACATAATCCTTATGAGCGGGGAGCGGCGGCCTCCCGGGTCTGCTTCCTGTTGGGTCGGGCCGGCGTCTTCTCAAGATGAACCCCCACTTCCTCAGGTTATAGTAAGCGCAGCACAAACCGCCTCAAGTTCCCGCAACCAGTCGTGCTTTCTTTGGCTGCGGGACATTTGAGCAATCCAGGAAACAAACTGGGTGAGGCGAGCAACACTTCAGCAATGCTCCGGCTGACGCAAGACGCGGCAATGTGCGCAAGATAGAAAATCTCACTTGGAGGGACACACACGGGCAAGTGATGCTTGGTAGCAGATCTTCTAGGTGCCGGCGGCGATGGCCCCCGGCACCTGGCGGGTGTACGCCCACGCGCAGGAAGTCACAACGAGTGGAAAAAAACAACTTGTGGCTGAATATACAAAACACCTGTGTCTCGCTCGCAGACGCGATGGTCGCGTGAGATTAGCCAACGGACAAGAGCCGACTGTTTGACTTTCGAACAAATACTCAAGTGTGGCCCCCGCTCCACGGCGTTTGTGTATTTAAAACGAAACAAGACGGGGGCTGTGATGGTTCACTGCAGTCCTATTCCATAAGGACATTTGACTATTCAAATATTAAACTGACATTTTTTTAAATGTTCTGAACTCTTGTTCAAATACCAGTGTTGTACCTGCCTCCAGGCTTCTCATAGCTAACGGGATGTTTCTTTTTACCACCATTAATACAAATTAAAAGCCTACTGAAACCCACTACGCAGTCTGATAGTTTATATATCAATGATGAAATCTTAACATTGCAATACATGCCAATACGACCGGGTTAGCTTACTAAAGTGCAATTTTAAATTTTGCGCGAAATATCCTGCTGAAAACGTCTCGGTATGATGTCGTCTGCGCGTGACGTCACGGATTGTGGAGGACATTTTGGGACAGCATGGTGGCCAGCTATTAAGTCGTCTGTTTTCATCACAAAATTCCACAGTATTCTGGACATCTGTGTTGGTGAATCTTTTGCAATTTGTTCAATGAACAATGGAGACAGCAAAGAAGAAGGCTGTAGGTGGGAAGCGGTGTATTGCGGCCGACTTCAGCAACACAAACACGGCCGGTGTTTCATTGTTTACATTCCCGAAAGATGACAATCAAGCTTTACCATTGGCCTGTGGAGAACTGGCACAACAGAGACTCTTACCAGGAGGACTTTGAGTTGGATACGCAGACACGGTACCGTGAGTACGCATGCAGCTGCGGCTTCCAAACATTAGATCGCTTGCCCGTACGTGCGTGCCGCTATGTGCATGTCACGTACGTAACTTTGGGGAAATATATGTGTTGTATGAACTTTGGGGAGGTGAACGGTACTTTGGGCTGTGGGATTGAGTGTGTTGTGCAGGTGTTTGAGTTGTATTGGCAGGTTATATGGACGGGAGGGGGGAGGTGTTTGTTCTGCGGGATTAATTTGTGGCATATTAAATATAAGCCTGGTTGTGTTGTGGCTAATAGAGTATACAGTGTTTCCCACAGGACAGGCATCTATTTGTGGTGGTGTGGTCAGGGGGCGGGGGGTGGTGGCGGCAGCGGCAGCGGCGATGACCAAGAAGAACGCGGAGTTGGAATATAATTACAACATTTTATGTACATATTTATATACAGATTTGAACAATTAGTGATTGCAATATTCAGTGTTGACAGCTAGATTTTTTGTGGACATGTTCCATAAATATTGATGTTAAAGACTTTTTTTTTTTGTGAAGAAATGTTTAGAATTAAGTTCATGAATCCAGATGGAGCTCTAATACAATCCCCAAAGAGGGCACTTTAAGTTGATTATTACTTCTAGGTGTAGAAATCTTTATTTATAATTGAATCACTTGTTTATTTTTCAACAAGTTTTTAGCTATTTTTATATCTTTTTTTCCAAATAGTTCAAGAAAGACCACTACAAATGAGCAATATTTTGCACTGTTATACAATTTAATAAATCAGAAACTGATGACATAGTGCTGTATTTTACTTCATCTTTTTTTTTCAAACAAAAATGCTTTGCTCTGATTAGGGGGTACTTGAATTTAAAAAAAATTCACAGGGGGTACATCACTGAAAAAAAGGTTGAGAACCACTGACCTAGTATATACAATAATATAAACCAAGTCATTGTATTTCATTTAGGATTATTTCATAACTTCATTTAAATAAAAATATATTTTTTGTCTTTTTTAGATACAGTCAATAAATAATGTGAACATGTATCATAACATGGAAATCTAAGAGAACGTGTTGTGAATGAGGATGCTTGTGGACCTGGAAATTATTATTATTTTTTTTTACACATTTTTATTTTTTTTTTTAAACAGTTTTTCCAACGTATTCAATTTTAGACGCTTTCTCTTCTTAGTTATTATTTCTCCGGCTGTAGAAAAGACCCGCTCACAGGGCACAGAGGAGGCGTCAGTGCGACACAGTTCGCTTATTGGTCACGTGACCAAAACAGCTCATGATCGGTCACGTGACTTTCTAAAAGCGGTACGCGCACCGACACAGGGTTTTGCTCTATGAGCTCGACGCATGCGCCGATGCATCGGTGTTGCCGGACCCATCACTACTATCTACCTATAACACCTGTAAAAATGAAGCAATGCTACCACGCTAGCAAGCGTTAGCTAGCCGGCTATGAGCCACCAAGCTGCTAACTATCGCCAAAAGGCACCATTTAAGTTTTTTTTCCCCATGGCATCCTGGATCAAGGCTTTCAGCAGATTTTGGATGTTTGAGGTAGAAACGTAGGAAGCGCCATCATTATGAAAAGTAGCCGGCGAATATTTTGATCCCGTCCGTCCATCCGTCCCTCTTCTTCTTCTTCTTTTTCTTCTTCTTCTGGCCCACCAGGTGAATTAAGTGCTATTGGCGGAGTTACCGCCACCTACTGCACCGGAGGTGTAACTACAAGCAACATTCACAGACAGTCCCATTGCTTT
>NC_084551.2:49380000-49397500 GCF_033978685.3 Nerophis lumbriciformis
CCACCCCCACCCACACCTCCACTAACTTTTGTGCATGATGTCACACAAGATATTTCAATAAGTGTCAAATAAAAATGAGCTGCATAATAGGAAATCAAATAGTGTATGTCCTTCGCTATGTGGTAGGTTCCTGCGGACGTTATCTCCTTCTGTTGTTGACTATTTTTTTCATACGGTGTTGATGTGGAAATGGTTGCCTCGGCATTTTGTTGGTGTCGCACAGAACGGAGATGTTGACATGCGGAGTTTCAAGCACTCTTCATTCTCGAGCGGGTGACTTTTGAAATGATGCTACATATTAGCAGTAATACTACTTTTTGTAGCAACGCTTTTGCCCCACACTTGACAAATTACGGTTGTCTGTTCGACATATTCCCACTTGAAGCCAAACCACCGCCAGACGATGGACCCCCCGCTGTTTTTCTTGGGAATTAATGATTCCTTTATTTGTTACCAGATTCGCACCTTCTTTCTCTTGTATTGGCACTCCCACCACAGCTAACGTTACCCATGACGCTACCTCTCTGCTCCGCGGGGGCGTATACGTATGTGACGTATGTAAGAAGGTGCACTTGTTTTATCTCTCTGTGAGAAGGAGAGACAAGAAAGAGTGAGAAACGCCTGTAGTGTAATACCTGCAGGTAAAAGCAACTACTCGAATATCACGATATAGTCATGTTCTATATCGCACAGAGACAAACCCGCGATATATCGAGTATATCGATTTATCGTCCAGCCCTAGTAGTTGTACTATCAATCCTGATGTGCTGCATGTATCATGATCAATATTACATTACACTCGATGCACAGTTGTCTATTTGGTCTAGCTGCCGAGGACGTTTCCAGTTGATTTTGGGAAAGCCCTCCATTTCTGTCATCACAGCTTGGCTACAAGCTCCACATTTACACCGTGACTCTGTCGGCTTCCGTCTGCTCCAAAGTTTCGTGCTCGCTTAGCTTATATAACCAGTGTCTCATCCTCCGTGTATTCAGCTTCAAAAATATAAGGTTGTGAATCCTCATTTGTCAAAAAAATTGCCATCTTTGTCGTCTATTACGAAGTCTACCATAAATAAAACGCACACATGTGTGTTGCCGGAAGTAGAAAGTGCCTTGCTAAGTTCCGGTCATGCTTAAATTGACCAAAATACGGTAAATATTGTACATATTACTATGTAAAAATTTACTTGCAGTGTGCATATAAAACATTGGAGGGTTTTGAAGTTGTTTTAAAAGGGCTTTGAAGGCTACAACGGGGACGAGTACGTTTTTGTTTTTATCTTCATCTTTTATCTTTAGAATCATAAAAAAAAAAGACATATGTGTTCTTGTGTCTCATAAGGATTGTTTGTGAATGAAAAGCAAAAGAGAAATAGGACTCACTCTGAGCATGTTTATTTAACTAAACAGAGTGAGGCTTCTTTTAAGTAATTCACAATCTTTGTCCTTGTGGGCGAGGAGCAAGACCGCTCGTTCACTCACACACACACACACACACACACACACACACACACACACACATACACACACACACACACACCCACACACACACACACATACATACATACACGCACAAACACGCACACGGGAAGTGCGACAAACAGAGAGCCTCACTCCTCAATGGTGACAAGTTCTGCAAAGTAACAAAAAATTGGAAGAAAATAATATGATTACAAAGCCGAATATCCTGTTGTAGGGAATATTTCAGCTTAAAGGGGAACATTATCACCAGACCTATGTAAGCATCAATATATACCTTGATGTTGCAGAAAAAAGACCATATATTTTTTTAACCGATTTCCGAACTCTAAATGGGTGAATTTTGGCGAATTAAACGCCTTTCTATTATTCGCTCTCGGAGCGATGACGTCATTGGGAAGCAATCCGCCATTTTCTCAAACACATTACAAACACCGAGTCAAATCAGCTCTGTTATTTTCCGTTTTTTCGACTATTTTCCGTACCTTGGAGACATCATGCCTCGTCGGTGTGTTGTCGGAGGGTGTAACAACACGAACAGGGACGGATTCAAGTTGCACCAGTGGCCCAAAGATGCGAAAGTGGCAAGAAATTGGACGTTTGTTCCGCACACTTTACCGACGAAAGCTATGCTACGACAGAGATGGCAAGAATGTGTGGATATCCTGCGACACTCAAAGCAGATGCATTTCCAACGATAAAGTCAAAGAAATCTGCCGCCAGACCCCCATTGAATCTGCCGGAGTGTGTGAGCAATTCAGGGACAAAGGACCTCGGTAGCACGGCAAGAAATGGCGGCAGTTTGATCCCGCAGACGAGCGAGCTAAACCCCCTGGATGTCTTGGCTCACACCGTCCCTTATGCCACCGAAGATGATCAAGAGAAGAATATCGACCCTAGCTTCCCTGGCCTGCTGACATCAACTCCAAAACTGGACAGATCAGCTTTCAGGAAATGAGGGTATGTCTACAGAATATATTCATTGATGAAAATTGGGCTGTCTGCACTCTCAAAGTGCATGTTGTTGCCAAATGTATTTCATATGCTGTAAACCTAGTTCATAGTTGTTAGTTTCCTTTAATGCCAAACAAACATACCAATCGTTGGTTAGAAGGCGATCGCCGAATTCGTCTTCGCTTTCTCCCGTGTCGCTGGCTGTCGTGTCGTTTTCATCGGTTTCGCGTGGTTGGGGGGCGTGGTTAAGAGGGGAGGAGTCAAGTATTTCATATTTATATATATATAAGAAATACTTGACTTTCAGTGAATTCTAGCTATATATTTTTATTTTATTGTGTGTGTGTATATATATATATATATATTTATATACGGTATATAAAAATAGGAGAAATACTTGAATTTGAGTGTTCATTTATTTACACATATACACACACAACACTCATCTACTCATTGTTGAGTTAAGGGTTGAATTGGCCATCCTTGTTCTATTCTCTGTCACTATTTTTCTAACCATGCTGAACACCCTCTCTGATGATGCATTCTGCTTCGTCTCCTTGTTGTGTGCGCAGTTGTGCACTGCACTCTCTAAAAGCCGTAATGTTATTGTCACATGTGCATGTACAGTAGATGGCAGTATTGTCCTGTTTAAGAGTGTCACAACATTGCTGTTTACTGCAGACAAATTGCTTTACGGTAGACGAAAACGTGACTGCTGTTGTGTGTTGTTGCCGCGCTGGGAGGACGTTAATGAAACTGCCTAACAATAAACCCACATAAGAAACCAAGAACTTGCCCTCGATCATTCTACAGTTATAACGTCATTGGGCAGGTACGCTGTTTATATTGTGGGAAAGCGGACGTGAAAACAGGCTGTCGACACGTCACTCAGGTCCGCCTGAATTTCGGGAGATTTTCGGGAGAAAATTTGTCCCGGGAAGTTTTCGGGAGAGGCGCTGAATTTCGGGGGGTTGGCAAGTATGAGTTAAATTGTCTGCATATTTTGATGTAAAAAAAAATTGTTCACAAAATTTAAACGCAAGCAATTCAATTACATAAGTTCAGTGTTAAAAAGAAAGACAAAAATTAACCTCCATATCAAACTTCCTACTTGAACTTTCTGCTGCTTACGACTGAACTGGAATCAGCAATATCACCCTAATACGGTTGTACGTACGGCTGGGCGATATATCGAATATACTCGATATATCGCGGGTTTGTCTCTGTACGATATAGAAAATGACTATATCGTGATATTCGAGTATACGTTCTCACGCAGTTGCTTTTAGCTGTGGGCATTACACTACAGGCTCTTTCTCAGTCTTTCTTGTCTCCTTCTCAGAGACATAAAACAAGCGCACCTTCTAACATACGTCACATACGTCATACGCTCTCGCGGAGCAAAGAGGTAGCGGCATGGTAACGTTAGCTGCGATGCTAGCGGAGTGGTGCGAGTGGTAATACGAGAGAAAGAAGGTGCCAATCTGGTAACAAATGAAGGAAGAATTTATTCCCAAGAAAAACAGCAGGGAGTCCATCGTCTGGCGGTGGTTTGGCTTCAAGCGGAAAGATGTTGAACAGACAACCGTAATATGTCAAGTATGCGGCAAAAGCGTTGCTACAAAGAGTAGCAGCACTGCTAATTTGTAGCATCATTTGAAAAGTCACCCGCTAGAGAATGAAGAGTGCTTGAAACTCCGCATGTCAACATCTCTGTTCAGTGCCACACCCACAAAATGTCCACGCAGCCATTATGTAAAAACTGAATGAAAAAAAAATAGTCAACAACAGAAGGAGATAACGTCCGCAGGAACCTACCACATAGCAAAGGACATACACTATTTGATTTCCTATTATTCAGCTCATTTTTATTTGACAGTTATTGAAATATCTTGTGTGACATCATGCACAAAAGTGCACTTTATTTGTTTTAAACTATTGTAGTGGCGTTCTGTACAAAAAGTGCACTTTAATTTAGTGTTGTTTTGATAAGTCATCTTTGTGACATCATGCACAAAAGTGCACTAATAGCTTGTTTTAAAATGTCTCTGACAATCTTGCACTTTCTGTTTTAGAAATGACATGAATGTTTGTGCCACTGCTTAATAACTGTTTAATAAATACACTTTTGCTAAATTGACTTAGTTGTGATTTCCCTCTCTACATGAAGTTTTAAATGAGCATATTGTATGAACAAGAATGTTTTAACGTAGACACATAGAATCATCATACTGCTGTGATTATATGCATCAAGTGTTTAATTCAAGGATAAGGCAAAATATCGAGATATATATAGTGTATCGTGACATGGCCTAAAAATATCGAGATATTAATAAAAGGCCATATCGCCCAGCCCGAGTTGTACGGCATACATATAGTACCGCGATACTAAAGGATCATATTCGGTACTATACCGCCTCTAAGAAGTACCGGTCCGCCATCCGTCGTCGTCATCACGTTGTGTCATGCAGACGAGCATGTTCGCGGCGAGCATGTTCGGCAGCGCACAATCACAGAGTACTTACAAGCAGAAACAATGTGTAGACAGAAAAGGGAGAACGGACAAATTTTGGCTTAAAGGGGAACATTATCACCAGACCTATGTAAGCGTCAATATATACCTTGATGTTGCAGAAAAAAGACCATATATTTTTTTAACCGATTTCCGAACTCTAAATGGGTGAATTTTGGCGAATTAAACGCCTTTCTATTATTCGCTCTCGGAGCGATGACGTCACAACGTGACGTCACATCGGGAAGCAATCCGCCATTTTCTCAAACACATTACTAACACCGAGTCAAATCAGCTCTGTTATTTTCCGTTTTTTCGACTGTTTTCCGTACCTTGGAGACATCATGCCTCGTCGGTGTGTTGTCGAAGGGTGTAACAACACGAACAGGGACGGATTCAAGTTGCACCAGTGGCCCAAAGATGCGAAAGTGGCAAGAAATTGGACGTTTGTTCCGCACACTTTACCGACGAAAGCTATGCTACGACAGAGATGGCAAGAATGTGTGCATATCCTGGGACACTCAAAGCAGATGCATTTCCAACTGGACTAGACAGATCAGCTTTCAGGAAAAGAGAGCGGATGAGGGTATGTCTACAGAATATATTATTTGGTGAAAACTGGGCTGTCTGCACTCTCAAAGTGCATGTTGTTGCCAAATGTATTTCATATGCTGTAAACCTAGTTCATAGTTGTTAGTTTCAAACACATACCAATCGTTGGTTAGAAGGCGATTGCTGAATTCGTCCTCGCTTTCTCCCGTGTCGCTGGCTGTCGTGTCGTTTTCGTCGGTTTCGCTTGCATACGGTTCAAACCGATATGGCTCAATAGCTAAAGTTTCTTCTTCAATTTTGTTTTCGCTACCTGCCTGCACACTACAACCATCCGTTTCAATACATGCGTAATCTGTTGAATCGCTTAAGCCACTGAAATTCGAGTCTGAATCCGAGCTAATGTCGCTATAGCTTGCTGTTCTTTGCACCATGTTTGTTTGTGTTGGCATCACTGTGTGACGTCACAGGAAAATGGACGGGTGTGTATATAACGATGGATAAAATCAGGCACTTTGAAGCTTTTTTTAGGGATATTGCGTGATGGGTAAAATTTTGAAAAAAACTTCGAAAAATAAAATAAGCCACGAGGAACTGATTTTTAATGGTTTTAACCCTTCTGAAATTGTGATAATGTTCCCCTTTAAAAACTAAAGATAAAGGTGAAGTTGTAACACTGAAACGCCCTAGCCTAGCTGGCTACCGGCTAATGCCTATGTCTAGTGTTGTAACTACTTCTAAATCACTAATACTTGTCTCCATCATGGCGACAAATATGGTACATTTATTTCAATCAACATTCCTGTAAGAAGAGTAATAACTAGTCATGCTCCACTCCAAACCGCAGTACACCGGAGTCATAATATTGGATGGGTTAGAAATAGAAATGTCCGATAATATCGGCCGATAAATGCGTTAAAATGTAATATCGGAAATTATCGGTATCGGTTTTTTATTATCTGTATCGGGTTTTTTTTGGTTTTTTTATTAAATCAACATAAAAAACACAAGATACACTTACAATTAAGGCTGCAGCTAACGATTATTTTTCTATCGATTAATCTATAGATTATTTTTTCGATTAATCTGTTAATCTATAGATTATTTTTCCTTTTACCGAATATTTTTTTATTTAAAATGAAAATAAAAAAATAAATGTAGGCCAGTTTTTTTCAAAAGGCATGGCTTTTATTTACAAAAAAAAAAATTATGGCCACTCAGTCAACATTGACAACAACATGACAAAATATTCTGTAACAATGTAAACATTTAAAACTTTTAACATTTAACAAAATTAAAAGTAGCTTATTTGCTTTTTAATGTGCAAATATAAAATAAACATACAGTGCAAATCTTAATATTCTGCAATAGTATAAGCATTTCAAAAGTTAAAGTATTGCTTATTTTGCTTTAAAATGTGCAAAAATAAAGATAAACATCCAATACAAAAAAGTGCGTATTTCTTTGAATTGGCGCCGGGTATATAGTATTCGCATGCCTCGAATTATGCGAATACTTCGCAAAATAATTAGCGCATGCCTTACCGCCGGCTCAGGATTAACGCCGGATCAAACTCGTTTCGCAAAATATTAATTTTATTAGCGCATGTCTGGAATTTCCGCCGGGTCAAACTCGTTTCGCAAAATAACTAGCATATGTCTAGAACTTCCGCCGGGTCGAACTCGTCACGTCATGAGTGACACTTCACCTGTCATCATTTTCAAAATGGAGGAGGCTGATTTCAATAATTTGAAATCGCATAAAGGTAAGAAGATTAAGAGCTATTCAGTAGGATTTAAGGTCCAAGCTATTGAATATGCTAAAAAGAACAGTAAGCAGCTATGTTTCATTAATAAACCGTAGCTGCGTGTGTCAAATATGAGTCATTAAATGACTCCCGCCTCCTGGTGGTAGAGGGCGCTAGTGATCCTTCTTGCGACTACCGGTACTGCAGAAGACCGGTGCTGCAGAAGAAGACAACAAGCCACAAGAGTGAGCAGCGATTGTTTGCTTGCACTTTTAACATGGAGGATTACATATCTAAAATAAAACAGTTTTCTAAACTGGACTTTCAATCGAAGCAGGAGGTAATAATTAAAGGAAGATCTCCATCGAGACAGAGAGACTTTTAAAACTGAAGAAAGATAAGGAAGACTTCTATAAACAAGTTATCGATGCTTTTGATCAGAAGCAGCTGCGCATGGACTCATAAGTAAAGGTAAGACCATGATAACGTTTTTTTTATTAAATGTGCTTTTCATGATGGTATCCTTACATCACTCAAATTTATAAGCGCAGGCCTAAATTCACCCCACACCTTTTGGTAAGCGCAGGAGTGAGAAGAGGTTTTAAATTAATTAGCGCCCCGGCGGCTATTCAACGAAATACGGTATGCGACGCGTCGACGCACAAAAACGGCGCCGACGTATTTACGTAATCGATGACGTCGACGCGTCGTTGCAGCCTCACTTACAATTAGTGCACCAACCCAATAAACCTCCCTACCCCATTTACACTCATTCACACAAAAGGGTTGTTTCTTTCTGTTATTAATATTCTGGTTCCTACATTATATATCAATATATATCAATACAGTCTGCAGGGATACAGTCCGTAAGCACACATGATTATGCGTGCTGCTGGTCCACTAATAGTACTAACCTTTAACACTTAATTTTACTCATTTTCATTAATTACTAGGTTCTATGTAATTGTTTTTATATTGTTTTACTTTCTTTTTTATTCAAGAAAATGTTTTTAATTTATATATCTTATTTTATTTTATTAATTTAAAAAAAAAAGTAACTTATCTTCACCATACCTGGTTGTCCAAATTAGGCATAATAATGTGTTAATTCCACGACTGTATATATAGGTTGATATTGGTATCGGTTGATATCGGTATCGGTAATTAAAGAGTTGGACAATATCGGAATATCGGCAAAAAGCCATTATCGGACATCCCTAGTTAGAAATGATCTATAATTGACAATGTCAAGATGAGGTCCAATCATTAATCTTAACTTTGAACAAACTGCACACAAGTGAATGAAGGTCATACTTAGTCAACATACAAAAACAACATACATGTCACAATGAGGGTGGCCGTATGAACAACGCCAACACTGTCATAAATATGTGCCATATAGTGAAACCACAATAAACAACAAACACATTTTGGTAGAATATTTGTACCGCAACACAACATAAACACTACAGAACCAATTTCCAGAATTCCCAGCAATACCAACTCTTCCTGGACGCTACAATATAAACAAACGCCATTGGTGGATCTACACTGTAATGATACCAAGTACAGGAGAGTATCTAGTCAATATGATTACGTCGATATTTTTTTAACATCACAAAATCTTATTTTTATTTATATTTTATGTTTATGAACTCAGGAAATATGTCCCTGGACACATGAGGACTTTGAATATGACCAATGTATGATCCTGTAACTCCTTGGTATCGGATCGATACTCAAATGTGTGGTATCATCCAAAACTAATGTAAAGTATCAAACAACAGAAGAATAAATGATTATTACATTTTTACAGAAGTGTAGATAGAACATGTTAAAAGAGAAAATACCAGATATTAACAGTAAATGAACAAGTAGATTAATTATTCATTTTATACTCATGTGTTACACAGCAGTTAGGGAAAACGTCTGGAGGGGGTTTTGGAGTGTCATCATCTTTATTGCCTGTTTACAAAACACTCAGAGCATACTGCGTGGCCATTGGAAAATGACCAAAAGTGTCATGGAATAATCCAGGACACAGACAGTGGTTACATAGTGCAAACACAATCATGAGTAAAAGAGTCCCCTATGGCCTTTGTTCTATTGCAGTGTTTTCAACCACTGTGCCGCGCAACACTAGTGAAACACAGTCTGGTGTGCTGTGGGAGATTATGTAATTCCACCTAATTGGGCTAAAAACATTTTTTGCAAACCAGTAATTAAAATCCGCAAATAATGTGCCGTTGTTGAGTGTCTATGCTGTCTACCGCCCGGCAGAGTAACCATGTAATATTCTTCCATATCAGTAGGTGGCAGCTGGTAGCTAATTGCTTGGTAGATGTCGGGAACATGGTTTGTCGTGATCACAGTATGCGGTAGGCAGCATGCAGGTAAAAAGGTATCTAACACTTAAATAAAAAATAAACAAAAGGCGAGTGCCGCGGAAAAAAAGGCATTGAAGCTTAGGGATGGCTATGCAAAACAAAACTAAAACTGAACTGGCTGCAAAATAAACAAAAACAGAATGCTGGACGACAGCAAAGACTTACAGTGTGCGGAGCAGACGGCGTCCACGACAATCAACATTGTCCCCACAAATAATAATAATAATAACTGGGATTTATATAGCGCTTTTGTAAGTACCCAAAGTCGCTTTACATGTAGAACCCATCAATCATTCACACCTGGTGGTGGTAAGCTACTTTCATAGCCACAGCTGCCCTGGGGTAGACTGACGGAAGCGTGGCTGCAATTTGCGGCAACGACCACCACCTATCAGTCATCATTCAATTCACCCGTGTGAGTGGCACCGGGGGCAAAGGGTGAAGTGTCCCGCCCAAGGACACAACAGCAGCGATTTTTGGATGGTAAGAGGCGGTGAGCGAACCTGCAACCCTCAGGTTTCTGGCAGGGTTGCTCTACCCACTACGCCATGCCGCCCCAAAGAAGGATAACGTCCGCACCACTTAAATGGTCTTGATTAAGAAAACAAAGCAGGTGCGGGGAATATTAAAGGAAGACATGAGACTACTACCAACAAAAAAGGAAAAAGCCACCAAAATAAGAGCGCAAGACAAGAACTAAAACACTACACACAGGGGAAAACACCAAAAAACTCAAAATAAATCACGGCGTGATGTGACAGGTTGTGACAATACTTTGAGACAATAGCTATAGTAATGCATGCTTGGTTATGGTTTGAATTCATATCCAACTATTGCGAGAACGACTTTTTATTGTCAATAAAAGGTATCTAACACTTAAATAAAAAATAAACAAAAGGTGAGTGCCGCTAAGAAAAGGTATCGAAGCTTAAGGATGGCTATGCAAAACGAAACTAAAACTGAACTGGCTGCAAAGTAAACAAAAACAGAATGCTGGACGACAGCAAAGACTTACAGCGTGTGGAGCAGACGGCGTCCACAAAGTACATCCGTACATGACAATCAAAGATGTCTCCACAAAGAAGGATAACGTCCGCACCAATTAAATTGTCTTGATTGCGAAAACAAAGCAGGTGCGGGGATTGTTAAATCAAGACATGAGACTACTACCAACAAAAAAGGAAAAAGCCACCAAAATAAAAGCGCAAGACAATAACGAAAACACTACACACAGGAAAACACCAAAAAAACTCAAAATAAGTCACAGCGTCATGTGTCAGGTTGTGACAGTACTTTGAGACAATAGCTATAGTGATACATGGTTGGTTGTGGTTTTAAATTCATATCCAACTATTGCGAGAACAACTTTTTATTGTCAATAAAGGCTACTGAGTTTAATTTTTTTTTTGGTGGTGTGCCTCAGGATTTTTTCTATGAAAAAAAATGCACCTTGGCTCAAAACAGGTTGACAAACACTGGACTAACACACTGAAATAAACCAAGACACAGACAGTGGTTACATAGTGCAAAGGCAATCATGAGTAGAAGAGTCCCCAATGGCCTTCATTCTATTGCAATGTTTTTCAACCACTGTGCCGCGGCACACTAGTGAAATAAAGGCTGATGTAATTCCACCTAATTGGGCTAAAAACATTTTTTTGCAAACCAGTAATTAAAATCCGCAAATAATGTGCCATTGTTGAGTGTCAATGCTGTCTACCGCCCGGCAGAGTAACCATGTAATATTCTTCCATATCAGTAGGTGGCAGCAGGTAGCTAATTGCTTGGTAGATGTCGGGAACATGGTTTGTCGTGATCACAGTATGCGGTAGGCAGCGTGAAGGTAAAAAGGTATCTAACACTTAAATAAAAAATAAACAAAAGGCGAGTGCCGCTAAGAAAAGGCATCGAAGCTTAGGGATGGCTATGCAAAACGAAACTAAAACTGAACTGGCTGCAAAATAAACAACAACAGAATGCTGGACGACAGCAAAGACTTACAGTGTGTGGAGCAGACGGCGTCCATGACAATCAACAATGTCCCCACAAATAATAATAATAACTGGGATTTATATAGCGCTTTTGTAAGTACCCAAAGTCGCTTTACATGTAGAACCCATCAATCATTCACACCTGGTGGTGGTAAGCTACTTTCATAGCCACAGCTGCCCTGGGGTAGACTGACGGAAGCGTGGCTGCAATTTGCGCCAACGACCACCACCTATCATTCATCATTCAATTCACCGGTGTGAGTGGCACCGGGGGCAAAGGGTGAAGTGTCCCGCCCAAGGACACAACGGCAGCGATTTTTGGATGGTAAGAAGCAGGGAGCGAACCTGCAACCCTCAGGTTTCTGGCACGGTTGTTCTACCCACTACGCCATGCCGCCCCAAAGAAGGATAACGTCCGCACCACTTAAATAGTCTTGATTGCGAAAACAAAGCAAGTGCGGGGAATGTTAAAGGAAGACATGAGACTACTACCAACAAAAAAGGAAAAAGACACCAAAATAAGAGCGCAAGACAAAAACTAAAACACTATACACAGGAAAACACCAAAGAAACTCAAAATAAGTCACGGCGTGATGTCACAGGTTGTGACAATACTTTGAGACAATAGCTATAGTAATGCATGCTTGGTTATGGTTTGAATTCATATCCAACTATTGCGAGAACGACTTTTTATTGTCAATAAAGGTATCTAACACTTAAATAAAAAATAAACAAAAGGTGAGTGCCGCTAAGAAAAGGCATTGAAGCTTAGGGATGGCTATGCAAAACGAAACTAAAACTGAACTGGCTGCAAAGTAAACAAAAACAGAATGCTGGACGACAGCAAAGACTTACAGTGTGTGTGTAGCAGACGGCGTCCACAAAGTACATCCGTACATGACAATCAACAATGTCTCCACAAAGAAGGATAACGTCCGCACCACTTAAATAGTCTTGATTGCGAAAACAAAGCAGGTGCGGGGAATGTTAAAGGAAAACATGAGACTACTACCAACAAAAAAGGAAAAAGCCACCAAAATAAGAGCGCAGGACAAGAATAAAAACACTACACACAGGAAAACACCAAAAAAACAGTCACGGCGTGATGTGACAGGTTGTGACAGTACTTTGAGACAATAGCTATAGTAATGCATGCTTGGTTATGGTTTAAATTCATATCAAACAATTGGGAGAACGACTTTTTATTGTCAATATAGGCTACTGAGTTTAATTTGTTTATGTTTTCTGCTGGTGGTGTCCCTCAGGATTTTTTTTCAATGAAAAAAATGCGCCTTGGCTAAAAAAACAGGTTGACAAACACTGGACTAACCCATTGAAATAAACCAAGACACTGACAGTGGTTACATAGTGCAAAGGCAATCATGAGTAGAAGAGTCCCCAATGGCCTTTGTTCTATTGCAGTGTTTTTCAACCACTGTGCCGCGGCACACTAGTGAAATAAAGTCTGATGTAATTCCACCTAATTGGGCTAAAAACATTTTTTGCAAACCAGTAATTATAATGCGCGAATAATGTGCCGTTGTTGAGTGTCAGTGCTGTCTACCGCCCGGCAGAGTAACCATGTAATATTCTTCCATATCAGTAGGTGGCAGCAGGCAGCTAATTGCTTGGTAGGTGCCGGGAACATGGTTTGTCATGATCACAACATGCAGTAGTCAGCGTGCAGGTAAAAACGTATCTAACATTTAAATAAAAAATAAACAAAAGGCGAGTGCCGCTAAGAAAAGGCATCGAAGCTTAGGGATGGCTATGCAAAACAAAACTAAAACTGAACTGGCTGCAGAATAAACAAAAACAGAATGCTGGACGACAGCAAAGACTTACAGCGTGTGGAGCAGACGGCGTCCACAAAGTACATCTGTACATGATTGCGAAAACAAAGCAGGTGCGGGGAATGTTAAAGGAAGACATGAGACTACTACCAACAAAAAAGGAAAAAGCCACCAAAATAAGAGCGCAAGACAAGAACAAAAACACTACACACAGGAAAACACCAAAAAACTCAAAATAAGTCACGTGTGATGTGTCAAGTTGTAACAATACTTTGAGACAATAGCTATAGTAATGCATGCTTGGTTATGGTTTGAATTCATATCCAACTATTGCGAAAACGACTTTTTATTGTCAATATAGGCTAATTAGTTAAAAAAAAAATTGGTGGTGTGCCTCAGGATTTTTTCTATGAAAAAAAAATGCGCCTAGGCTCAAAACAGGTTGAAAAACACTGGACTAACCCATTGAAATAAACCAAGACACAGACAGTGGTTACATAGTGCAAAGGCAATCATGAGTAGAAGAGTCCCCAATGGCCTTCGTTCTATTGGATAAAGACTGAGGGGTTCAATGGAGCTCCACAGCCTGCATGGTGACTTCCGTCTTTCACCCACCTTGATGATGCTGCTCCTGCGAGGGATGTCGGTTCTGTTGTCGGGGTCGACGGAGGCTTCCGAGCCGACCGCCGCGTCGTTGTCGCACATGCCACAGTCGCCGTTTGACACCGAGCCCTCGCCGGGCGTCTTCCCCGAAATCTGCACGCCGTCCCCGGCGTGATAATCCCCGAACTCCGCCATGGGCGCAGCCAACACACAGAGACGGTCAAACAGCCTCCTGGCTCGGCTCTAGTAGTCCCGCTTCCTGTCGCGGATCATTGGGGCGGAACGCGGCTCGATCGTCTGCGGAGACGCTGGTGTCGGCGCTCATTATGTCACCGGAGCTAGCTGGCGCCGAGCGGGATGCTAACCGGTAACACCACACGAACACGCCTCGATGTAAACATGTCGGTCACGTGATCAGCCACTTTAGCGCCAGCTAGCTCGCCGAGCTAGCTAGCCTGGCTAACTTTACTTTTTACTCCCCTCCACCCCCGGCGCAACTTTCGTGGCTAAAAAGCGGCCCCGAATCCCGACTCGGAGTCCGAAATGCGGGGGAGGGGGAGAAGTTTTTTGTTGTTGTTGTTGAAATGTCGTCCGAAAGTGAGAAGAAGTGCGCTACGACGACAAAAAAGTTGGAGTCAGTGTCGCAACTGTCGTGAACGCGCACTGGCCAAAACAAGACGTGCTGTCAATCAAAGGAACTCTTCTTTAAACTGACAGGACCACTGTTGGTTTTTTTTTAAACCTACTGGCAAAAAAAGCTAATCAAAGATCATCTATATAACGGATCCTCAAAATGACAGGACCGCTACGATTTTTAAGAACCTAAAAAATGCCGCTCAAAGATCCTCTATAAGACAATTCCTCTATATGTCGGGAACACTGCCTTTTTTTTCAACTTACTGCCAAAAAAATCCTATCAAAGATCCTCTATACAACAGATTTTCCATTTGAGAGGACCGCTACCATTTTTAAGAACCTACTGCCAAATAGTGCTATCAAAGATTGTCTGTACAGATCTTTCATATGACAGGACCGCTGCTGTTTTTAAAAACTTACTGCCAAAAATTGCTGCTCAAAGATCCTTTATATGACAATTCCTCTATATGTCAGGACCACTGTTTTTTTTAAAAAAAGCTATTGCCAAAAAAATCCAATCAAAGATCCTCTATACAACAGATTTCCATTTGAGAGGACCACTGCCATTTTTAAGAACCTCCTGCCAAAAATGCTAATCAAAGATTGTCTGTACAGATCTTTCATATGACAGGACCGGTGCTGTTTTTAAAAACTTACTGCCAAAAATTGCTGCTCAAAGATCCTTTATATGACAATTCCTCTATATGTCAGGACCACTGTTTTTTTTTTAAAAAGCTATTGCCAAAAAAATCCAATCAAAGATCCTCTATACAACAGATTTCCATTTGAGAGGACCACTGCCATTTTTAAGAACCTCCTGCCAAAAATGCTAATCAAAGATTGTCTGTACAGATCTTTCATATGACAGGACCGGTGCTGTTTTTAAAAACTTACTGCCAAAAATTGCTGCTCAAAGATCCTTTATATGACAATTCCTCTATATGTCAGGACCACTGTTTTTTTTTTAAAAAGCTATTGCCCAAAAAATCCAATCAAAGATCCTCTATACAACAGATTTCCATTTGAGAGGACCACTGCCATTTTTAAGAACCTCCTGCCAAAAATGCTAATCAAAGATTGTCTGTACAGATCTTTCATATGAGAGGACCGCTGCTGTTTTTAAAAACCTACTGCCAAAAAATGCAGCTCAAAGATCCTCTATATGACAATTCCTCTATATGTGGAAACCACTACTTTTTTTTAAACCTACTGCCAAAAAATGCCGCTCAAAGATCCTCTATGTGACAATTCCTCTATATGTCGGGACCACTGCTTTTTTTTAAAACCTACTGCCAAGAAATGCCGCTCAAAGATCCTCTACATGACAATTCTTCTATATGTCGGGACAACTGCTTTTTTTAAAAACCTACTGCCAAAAAATGTGTCTCAAAGATCCTCTATATAACAATTCCTCTATATGTTGGGACCACTACTTTTTTTTAAAACATACTGCCAAAAAATGCCGCTCAAAGATCCTCTTTATGACAATTCCTCAATATGTCGAAACCACTACTTTATTGAAAAACCTACTGCCAAAAAATGCCGCTTAAAGATCCTCTATATGACAATTCCTCTATATGTCAAGACCACTGCTTTTTTTTAAAACCTACTGCCAAAAAATGCAGCTCAAAGATCCTCTACATGACAATTCCTCTATATGTCTCTACATGACAATTCCTCTATATTTCGGGACCACTGCTTTTTTTAAAAACCTACTGCCAAAAAAATGCGTCTCAAATATCCTCTATATGACAATTCCTCTGTATGTCGGGACCACTGCTTTTTTTTTAAAACCTACTGCCAAAAAATGTGTCTCAAAGATCCTCTATATGACAATTCCTCTATATGTCGGGACCACTACTTTTTTTTAAAACATACTGCCAAAAAATGCCGCTCAAAGATCCTCTTTATGACAATTCCTCAATATGTCGAAACCACTACTTTTTTGAAAAACATACTGCCAAAAAATGCCGCTCAAAGATCCTCTATTAGACAATTCCTCTATATGTCAAGACCACTGCTTTTTTTTAAAACCTACTGCCAAAAAATGCCGCTCAAAGATCCTCTATATAACAATTCCTCTATATGTCGGGACCACTGTTTTTTTTAAAAACCTACTGCCAAAAAAATGCCGCTCAAAGATCCTCTATATGAAAATTCCTCTATATGTCGGGACCACTGCTTTTTTTTAAACCTACTGCCAAAAAATGCCGCTCAAAGATCCTCTATGTGACAATTCCTCTATATGTCAAGACCACTGCTTTTTTTTTTAAACCTACTGCCAAAACATGCCGCTCAAAGATCCTCTATATAACAATTCCTCTATATGTCGGGACCACTGTTTTTTTTTTAAACTTACTGCCAAAAAAATGCGGATCAAAGATCCTCTATATGACAATTCCTTTATATGTCGGGACCACTGCTTTTTAAAAAAATCTGCTGCCAAAAAAATCCTATCAAAGATCTACTATACAACAGATTTTCCATTTGAGAGGACCACTACCATTTTTAAGAACCTCCTGCCAAAAAGTGCTAATCAAGTA
The DNA here is from genome assembly GCF_033978685.3 of Nerophis lumbriciformis. Lineage (NCBI taxonomy): Eukaryota > Metazoa > Chordata > Actinopteri > Syngnathiformes > Syngnathidae > Nerophis > Nerophis lumbriciformis. Next base: position 49,397,195 of record NC_084551.2, read on the forward strand.
TTGTCTGTACAGATCTTTCATATGACAGGACCGCTGCTGTTTTTAAAAACCTACTGCCAAAAAAATGCCGCTCAAAGATCCTCTATATGACAATTCCTCTATATGTCGGGACCAGTGCTTTTTTTTTTTAAACTTACTGCCAAAAAATTCTGCTCAAAGATTCTCTATACAACAATTCCTCTATACGTCGGGACCACTGCTTTTTTTAAAAACATACTGCCAAAAAATGCCGCTCAAAGATCCTCTATATGGCCAATTCCTCTATATGTCGGGACCACTGCTTCTTTTAAAAATCTGCTGCCAAAA
>NC_084551.2:49402500-49450000 GCF_033978685.3 Nerophis lumbriciformis
GTTGGCACGTTGTGTAAATAGTAAATAAAAACAGAATACAATGATTTGCAAATCCTTTTCAACTTATATTCAATTGAATAGACTGCAAAGACAAGATACTTAACGTTCGAATTGGAAAACGTTGTTATTTTTTGCAAATATTCGCTCATTTGGAATTTTGTTTCAAAAAAGCTGGCACACGTGGCAAAAAAAAAGACTGATAAAGTTGAGGAATGCTCATCAAACACTTATTTGGAACATCCCACAGGTGAACAGGCTAATTGGGAACAGGTGGGTGCCATGATTGGGTATAAAAGCAGCTTCCATGAAATGCTCAGTCATTCACAAACAAGGATGGGGCGAGGGTCACCACTTTGTCAACAAATGCGTGAGCAAATTGTTTAAGAACAACATTTCTCAACCAGCTATTGTAAGGAATTTAGGGATTTCACCATCTACGGTCTGTAATATCATCAAAAGATTCAGAGAATCTGGAGAAATCACTGCACTTAAGCGATGATATTACGGACCTTCGATCCCTCAGGCGGTACTGCATCAAAAAGCGACATCAGTGTGTAAAGGATATCACCACATGGGCTCAGGAACACTTCAGAAAACCAGTGTCTGTAAGTGCAAGTTAAAACTCTACTATGCAAAGCGAAAGCCATTTATCAACAACACCCAGAAACGCTGCCGGCTTCGCTGGGCCCGAGCTCATCTAAGATGGGTTGTACTTGTACTTGTATAGCGCTTTTCTACCTTCAAGGTACTCAAAGCGCTTTGACACTACTTCCACATTTACCCATTCACACACACATTCACACACTGATGGAGGGAGCTGCCATGCAAGGCGCTAACCAGCACCCATCCGGAGCAAGGGTGAAGTGTCTTGCTCAGGACACAACGGACATGACGAGGTTGGTACTAGGTGGGGATTGAACCAGGGACCCTCGGGTCGCGCACGGCCATTCTTCCACTGCGCCACGCCGATGGACTGATGCAAAGTGGAAAAGTGTTCTGAGGTCTGACGAGTCCACATTTCAAATTGTTTTTGGAAACTGTGGACATTGTGTCGTCCAGAACACTGAGGAAAAGAACCATCCGGATTGTTCTAGGCGCAAAGTTGAACAGCCAGCATCTGTTATGGTATGGGAGTGTATTAGTGCCCAAGACATGGGTAACTTACACATATGGGAAGGTACCATTAATGCTGAAAGGTACATACAGGTTTTGGAGCAACATATGTTGCCATCCAAGCAACGTTACCATGGACGCCCCTGCTTATTTCAGTAAGATAATGCCAAGCCACGTGTTACAACAGCGTGGCTTCATAGTAAAAGAGTGCGGGTACTAGTCTGGCCTGCCTGTAGTCCAGACCTGTCTCCCATTGAAAATGTGGGGCGCATTATGAAGCCTAAAATACCACAACGGAGACCCCCGGACTGTTGAACAACTTAAGCTGTACATCAAGCAAGAATGGGAAAGAATTCCACCTGAAAAGCTTCAAAAATGTGTCTCCTCAGTCCTCAAACGTTTACTGAGTGTTGTTAAAAGGAAAGGCCATGTAACACAGTGGTAAAAAATGCCCCTGTGTCAACTTTTTTGCAATGCGTTGCTGCCATTAAATTCTAAGTTAATGATTATTTGCAAAAAAAAAAAAAAAAATGTTTCTCAGTTGGAACATTAAATATCTTGTCTTTGCAGTCTATTCAATGGAATATAAGTTGAAAAGGATTAGCAAATCATTGTATTTAGTTTTTATTTCTGAATTACACAACGTGCCAACTTCACCGGTTTTGGGTTTTGTATTTTTTGGAGGAAAATATTGCATAAAATGTTGTGAGTTTGCCATATAAAAAACAGTTCACTTTGAGAAAAGGGCATACAACAAACGAACAAAAAACATGAAAAAATAATACAAACTTACAATTAACATATCTGAAGTTGGTATAGAGATTTTAGCGTTGAAAGTTAAAAATAAATACAACAATGACTTATTTTTAACACTTTAACGAGTGTGGTCCCAATATTTTAGTGGGACTTAAAAAAAAAAATGTCACTGCTAAAAAAATAACAATGAATCAAAATGAATGTTGTATGAATTATTGACCTCGTCCTCCAATTACTTTACATCAAATATTACACTTTGAGAATTTCTTGGGAAAATATTGCATATTTTGTGTGTTTTTCATATGAAAAACAACGTTTTGTATGACAAAAAGGGCATAAAAACAAACAAGCAAACAAAAAATATGACATATCTGAAGTTCATCTCGAGACTTAAGTGTTGAAAGTAAAATAAACAATAAAAACGTATGATCTTTGTTAACACATCATTCATATGGCAGGACCGCTGCTGTTTTTAAGAACTTACTACCAACAACCTAGTCAAAGATCCTCTTTAAGACAAGAGCACTCTGTTGTTTCTAAAAACCTACTGCCAAGAATTTTTTTTTTTACAGCAAAGATCGTCTATAAGACATATCGTCTATAGAGTTGGATCACTGCTGTTTTAGGGACCTCATGCCAAAAAGCCAATCAAAGATCCTCTATACAACAGATTGTCCATTTGAGAGGACCACTACCATTTTCACGAACCTACTGCCAAAAAATGTTAATCAAAGATTGTTTGTACAGATATTTCATATGACAGGACTGTTGCTGTTTTTAAGAACTTACTACCAACAACCTAGTCAAAGATCCTCTTTAAGACAAGAGCACTCTGTTGTGTCTAAAAACCTACTGCCAAGAATGTTTTTTTTGACAGCAAAGATCGTCTATAAGACATATCGTCTATAGAGTTGGATCACTGCTAATTTCGGAACCTCATGCCAAAAAGCCAATCAAAGATCCTCTATACAACAGATTTTCCATTTGAGAGGACCACTACCGTTTTTTTTTGTTTTTTTTGTTGTTTTTTTTTGTTTTTTTTATGTCCTGTCCAGCTTCTCAGGCAAATCATATAGTTGATGTAGATGCCCATGACGGCTGTTCAGATTTACTTTACAAAAGAGAAGTGTAGGATACTTCTCTTGTTGCCTTATTTGTATTTGACTTTATTAAATGTATTTATATTATCATTTAGTGCAGCCGGGCCGGAGCAGGAGGGGATAGAAAGAGAAAAAAAAAAGAAGACAGAGGGGGAAATTGTGGGGACAAGAGGGGGATTAGACAGAGAGACAAAAACAACAACAGCAAACAACAACAACAACAACAATAGAGCAACATCAGCAAATATGACATGTACAAATATGATGGTAAAAGTAATAGCAAATAAGCAGTTAGCGAAAAATAAAAAATAATACAGAAATGACAATGAGCATTATTACACTACAAATGGATCAATACAAATACCAATAGAAATAGCGCTATTGATAATGAACAATACCAATAATTTACCTTTATTATCATAAATACAGTTGTTTAAATGCAACAATACATATACGTAATGATAACTTGAGATACGAAAGAATGCAGAAAAATGGAGGGGGAGAAAGAGAAGCAACCTACATTAACCTTGTAGATTGTTATAGTCACAATAGGTTAAGCTTTGTCAGTGTGCCATGTGTTACACCCAGTTTACCCTAGGGCAACAACGTTAATATATGTTTGATGAAACGTGATTATGTGCATGAGTGTAAGTATGCATATGTACTTGTATATGTACAGAATGTGTATATGTGTTTGTACAATGAATGTATATGTACAGAATGTGTATATGTGTTTGTACAGTGAATGTATATGTACAGTATGTGTATGTGTATGTTTGTATATTGAATGTGCGTGTGGATGTACGAATATTAGGTAGGTAAATATGTACTGTATTTGTGTATGTATGTGGGAGCGTAGGTACCTATGTACGTATGTGAGCATATGTGAATTTGCATGTACAATACATTCGACTCCCAGAGTGCGTGGGAGCCAGAGCACGGCCCCATCACCCCCGAGAGCCCAACCCACAAACAGGAGGCGTGGTGCCCAGGGAACCAGGGACCACCGCCCCCACGCAGCCAAGCCGGCCAGCGACAGGAACCCCAGAGCCCGACCCACCGTACCGCCCACAAGGGCCAGCAGCAGGCCGCAGACAGACGCACCCGGCAGAGGACAGGGCACGAGAAAAGCAGGGGACAGCCAGACCCCAAGCCAGCGAGAGACTACACCCCACACGGGCAGAAAGGCGAGACGCCCCGCCCGAGGGACCCAGAGACTCCCCGCAACCGGACGGGAAGACCGCCCCCGCCCCACCGGCAACCGGGCCCCCACGAGCCCACCCCCCACCCCCGGAGAGCGCGGCGAGGCCAGCCCCCGGCCACCCCACCCAAACCGGCCGCCGCAGGACCACCCAGGCACAGGGCCACGGGAACCACCCACCCCACCCGCAGGGACCCCAACGATGGAGATGGAACAACCAGCAACCGCCCCGCCGAGCCCCCCCCCTGAGGGAGGGGAAAAATTAAAAAAAAAAAAAAAAAAATTAAAAAATCCAATCAAAGATCCTCTATACAACAGATTTCCATTTGAGAGGACCACTACCGTTTTTAAGAACACCCCGCCAAAAAATGCTAATCAAAGATTGTCTGTACAGATCTTTCATATGACAGGACCGTTGCTGTTTTTAAGAACTTACTAGTCAAAGATCCTCTTTATGAGAGGAGCACTCTGTTGTTTTAAAAAAATATACTGCCAAGAATGTTCTTTACATCAAAGATCGTCTATAAGACACATCGTCTATAGAGTTGGATCACTGCTGTTTTAGGGACCTCATGCCAAAAAGCCAATCAAAGATCCTCTATACAACAGATTGTCCATTTGAGAGGACCACTACCGTTTTTAAGAACCTCCCGCCAAAAAATGCTAATCAAAGATTGTCTGTACAGATCTTTCATATGACAGGACCGCTGCTGTTTTTAAGAACTTACAACCTAGTCAAAGATCCTCTTTATGACAGGAGCACTCCATTGTTTTTAAAAACCTACTGCCAAGAATGTTCTTCACATCAAAGATCGTCTATAAGACATATCGTCTATAGAGTTGGATCACTGCTAAAAAGCCAATCAAAGATCCTCTATACAACAGATTTTCCATTTGAGAGGACCACTACCCTTTTCAGGAACCTACTGCCAAAAAATGTTAATCAAAGATTGTTTGTACAGATATTTCATATGACAGGACTGTTGCTGTTTTTAGGAACTTAATACCAACAACCTAGTCAAAGATCCTCTTTATGACAGGAGCACTCTGTTGTTTTTAAAAACCTACTGCCAAGAATGTTCTTTACATCAAAGATCCAAGATCGTCTATAAGACATATCGTCTATAGAGTTGAATCACTGCTGTTTTAGGAACCTCGTGCCAAAAAGACAATCAAAGATCCTCTATACAACATATTTTCCATTTGAGAGGACCACTACCGTTTTTAAGAACTTCCCACCAAAAAATGCTAATCGGGACGATGGCTTTTAACCATTTTTTTTCTTTTTATGTATTTATTCATTTTACATTTTATATTAAATGTCTTGGTTTTTCCTCCCTCTGAAAATCCTATGAAATGTTTAACAAGCCATCCTATAACAATACAACAGCTATAAATGTAACAATACAATAAAACAAATATATTTAATGATGTTTTTTTCATTATTTTAACAATAGGCTAATGTATATTACTTTATATGGATTCTACAAGAAACACAAAACTTAAAAACTAAATTATTTACAATTGCAGACACAAGGTTTTGTGCAGCTTCACTCATTGTAAAGGAAGACGGAAGTCCACGCAGGAGAAAAATTACTACAAAGATGGTGTCTGGGTTTTTCTTATATATATATATAAATACATATTAATTCTTTCATACATATATATATATATGCATATATATATATCTATATATATATATATATATATATATATATATATATATATATATATATATATATATATATATACATACATATACATATATATAAAAGACTCAAAGGTATACGAGATAGGCTCCAGCTCCCCCCGCGACCCCAAAGGGAATAAGCGGTAGAAAATGGATGGATGGATAGAGGATGTTGTGGATCATGTTGACTATTGGTCCTCCTAATTGTCAATCATTCTGGTGATGTTACGTAAGGACATATATATATATATATATATATATATATATATATATATATATATATATATATATATATATATATATATATATATATATATATATATATATATATATATATATATAAATATATATATATATATATATATATATATATATATATATATATATATATATATACATATATATACATATATATACATATATATATAAAATAAAACAAATGGCTTTTCGATAAGCCATTCTTTATTTATTTATTTATTACAACGCCAAAATAGGCCTAACAACGCCAATGGTTGTAGTTCTGTAGCACTTTGAGATTTGGAATCAAATGTAAAGTAGATTACAAATACAATATATTATATAAATAAATTGTATATATATATATATATATATATATATATATATATATATATATATATATATATATATATATATATGTGTGTCCTTACGTAACATCACCAGAATTATTGGCAATTAGGAGGACCAATAGTCAACATGATCCACCCAGAAATAAATAAAACAAATGGCTTATCGATAAGCCATTTAAAAAAAAAATTGTTTTAATATTTATTTATATGTATCATTATTCTCCTACTCACCTTTCCAGTAGAGGCCTCTCCCCTCTCACTTTATGTGCTCCTCTGCCCTGACTCCTACAGGTCAATAGGGGTTGTGGAGTGATTATTATTATTATCTACTGATGATAGTCATACGTGAATGAGCTCAGCTCCTGTTCTCCTCCATGTGTAAAGTGAGAAACACAGCTGATGCTCCAGAAGGAAGTAACACCAAAGATAGCAAATGGTAAAAAAAGAGTGCACATTTAACTTTATAAATAACCAGGACCTTCATGATGCATTTCAGGCTAACTAGCTAACTAAGTAGCAGCATTGTTTTAGAGTGGGAATGTAACTTTTTGTCAAACACAGACCTGGTGTAAAGTGGAGCTAATACATTTTACTACAAGCAGTGATGAATACTTACTTTTTTGAAAAAGTTTCTTATGTCTATTTTGCATCTGTTCACGTTCTTGTTCTGCAGTGCTGTGTGCTAATGTGCTTCGGACGGCGTGGCGAAGTTGGTAGAGTGGCCGTGCCAGCAATCAGAGGGTTGCTGGTTACTGGGGTTCAATCCCCACTTTCTACCATCCTAGTCACGTCCGTTGTGTCCTTGGGCAAGACACTTCACCCCTTGCTCCTGATGGCTGCTGGTTAGCGCCTTGCATGGCAGCTCCCGTTTGAGAGGACCACTACCGTTTTTAAGAACCTCCTGCCAAAAAATGCCAATCAAAGATTGTCTGTACAGATCTTTCATATGACAGGATCGCTGCTGTTTTTAAGAACTTACAACCTAGTCAAAGATCCTCTTTATGACAGGAGCACTATGTTGTTTTTAAAAACCTACTGCCAAGAATATTCTTTACCTCAAAAGAGGTAAAGAACATATCGTCTATAAAGTTGGATCACTGCTGTTTTAGGAACCTCATGCCAAAAAAGCCAATCAAAGATCCTCTATACAACAGATTTTCCATTTGAGAGGACCACTACCGTTTCTAAGAACCTACTGCCAAAAAATGTTAATCAAAGATTGTCTGTACAGTAGAGATGCGCGGATAGGCAAATATTTCATCCGCAACCGCATCAGAAAGTCGTCAACCATCCGCCATCCACCCGATGTAACGTTTGATCAGAACTGCATCCGCCCGCCAGCCGCCCGCACCCGCCCGTTATATCTAATATAGACGATGCAAGGCATTAGTGAGGCACCTGCCAACTACTCCGGTTTTCCCGTAATTCGTACGGTTTTCATCAACCTATTCCGGGTTACGGGTGCAGTGATAAAAAATACGGTTTTTCATTAATTTAAAAAAAAAAAAGGGTGAAAACTACGCGAATTGCACCTTGTGCAGACAAGATTTTTCGATCGGACACGGAGGAATTAGCGATGTAAAAGACCACTTTGGGACAAAAAAACACAAGTCTATTGCCGTTGCTAGCGATACAAGTGGAAAACTTTCAACGTTTTTCGTCGCCCAAACAGATTCTTTGGATGTGATAAATGCCGAAGTTTTATTTACGGAGGCAATAATTGAGCATGGACTTCCAATCGCACTGGCTGATCACATGGGACAGTTACATGTTTGTAATGCAACCTTTAAAAATCATTACGCGGTGATCGCGGTCCCAAAAATAAACTTTTCTTGCATGATAATGTCCAGAAAAATTCGCTTTATATTACTATAGAGTCCTTTTAACGAATGAGTTTGATGGTTTATCACAAACCTTAAATGAAAGAAGTCCTTTGTTCTCTTGCACCAATCACGTCAATCACGCGCACAAATTTAAATTATACAATAACATATGTATGTCATCTCTATTTAAACAAAAATAAATTAAATAAATAATAATAATAAATTACCTGCAACTTATTGGCCAAGGCAAATAGCTGAAGGGGGGAAATCAAACCCATCAGACTGCACTTTATCATCAATCTTGAATTATAATGAAAATAGACGGTCGCGATAAACAAAGCAGGCTAAATAGCCTTACATTGTCGCCAATCGGAGATGCGCTTCACTTGAAAGCGAGGCCAAATAATTATTCACACATAGTAGTATATCTCCAATAGAAAAAAACCACAATAAACAACGCAATTGCCTTAATTCCTTTGCATTGTAGTGCGCCCAAACAACACGTAACCATCAAAACTATTTAGCTGACCGAACTCAATATAGGTTAGCAGGGGCGCCGCTAGGGATTTTGGGCCCCATGAAAAGAATCTTTACAGGGCCCCCAACACAGTGTCATTATTTTTTCTGTATTATAATTTCATCATCATTAAGGGCCTCTCTGGGCCCCCCTCCATCATGGGCCCCTAGAATCCGTCTCCTTTAACCCCCCTTTTCGGCGCCCCTGTAGGTCAGACATGGGCTTATTTGGTATAGCCTAGGTCAGTGGTTCTCAAATGGGGGTACACGTACCCCTGGGGGTACTTGAAGGTATGCCAAGGGGTACGTGAGATATTTTAAAAATATTCTAAAAATAGCAACAATTCAAAAATCCTTTATAAATATATTTATTGAATAATACTTCAACAAAATATGAATGTAAGTTCATAAACTGAACATCAAATCAAGTAGGCTATTCCATTCATTACAATGCAACAATGCATTATTCAGTGTTGACAGCTAGATTTTTTGTGGACATGTTCCATAAATATTGATGTTAAAGATTTCTTTTTTTGTGAAGAAATGTTTAGAATTAAGTTTATGAATCCAGATGGATCTCTATTACAATCCCCAAAGAGGGCACTTTAAGTTGATGATTACTTCTATGTGTAGAAATCTTTATTTATAATTGAATCACTTGTTTATTTTTCAACAAGTTTTTAGTTATTTTTAGTTATTTTTTTCCAAGAGCTTTGGGTTATGACCGAAAGGACAAGATCACGGGTACAAGCGGCCGAAATGAGTTTCTTCCGCCGGGTGGCAGGGCTCTCCCTTAGAGATAGGGTGAGAAGCTCTGTCATCCGCGGGGAGCTCAAAGTAAAGCCGCTGCTCCTCCACATGGAGAGGAGCCAGATGAGGTGGTTCGGGCATCTGGTCAGGATGCCACCCGATCGCCTCCCTCGGGAGGTGTTTAGGGCACGTCCGACCGGTAGGAGGCCACGGGGAAGACCCAGGACACGTTGGGAAGACTATGTCTCCCGGCTGGCCTGGGAACGCCTCAGGATCCCCCGGGAAGAGCTGGACAAAGTGGCTGGGGTGTTGTGTTTACTGAGAGAGGTGACGGCTCAGACACCAGGGGGCAGTATATACAATAATTTATTATATATAATAAATATATATAATAATAAACATTTACAACTAAACTATAGAAATAGAGTGTGTGACTAAAATACAAGAGTGTGTGTGTAGTGTAAGACTATGTGTGTAGATATCTGAAGTGTGTTACCAAGTGTTGATGAGAAAAGGCAGACAAGTCCAAAGAGGGCAAGGCAAAAGGGGTCCAAGTTCAGCGAGGGGTCCGTGGGGCAGAGAGAGACGTCAGAGTCCAGGGGCGAGTGAGGAGTCGGGAAACGAAGAAGGCAGTCCAAAACACCGGGGAAACAACGGGAGATCTCGAGGAGGGAAGACTCGGGAAGGCACTGCGGAAAAGCAACAGACGTCAGAATCACGGAGGGAAAAACAACACAGTAAGAGCGCATAAGGCTTACGGTACACCATGAGAAAAACTAAGTTCCCGCGACGATCCTTGGGTCCACTGGTCCTTTATTGATCTCGCTCTGATCAGTCGCAGGTGTGCAGATTGCCAGCGAGTGATTGCAGCTGGTGGCTGCAGCAGGGCGGAGACGCGCGCGGCGCGTCCCTGGATGTGCGCACCCGTGGGCGTGTCCCGAGGTGCGCACAGACGGATGAGCGGCGTTGGCAGGAGCCTGAGCCGTAACAGTATTCCCCCCCCTATGGACAGATTCCAGATGTCCAACATACTCACGAAACAAGGGAGGGTGGAGGGGAGAACTGGTGGTGGGTCGCCGGCCCCAGTGTCCCCGAATCCACCGAGGACGAGTCTGATGGCGGCGGCGAGAAGAACGCCGCTGAAGCCGGCGAGGCGGGCGACCAAGGGACGGCCACCATCTTGGCCGTCGGGAAGGCGGACGTGATTGGCGCCATGGTGCGTCTCGCCGGAAACGAGGATATGACATCGGCGGCGGTGTGGAGGAAGACGTCATCGGCGAGGCAGGCGTGGAGGAAGACGTCATCGGCGAGGCAGGCGTGGAGGAAGACGTCATCGGCGGCGTGGAAGCGGCAGACGTCATCGGCGGCGTGGAAGCGGCAGACGTCATCGGCGGCGTGGAAGCGGCAGACGTCATCGGCGGCGTGGAAGCGGCAGACGTCATCGGCGGCGTGGAAGCGGCAGACGTCAAAGCCGGAGACGAGGAGGGCAGCTGAGGAGCTGGCCGAGGTGCTGAAGTCGGCGGAACAGGCCGAGGTGCTGGAGTCGGCCGAGGTGCTGGAGTCGGCGGAGCAGGCCGAGGTGCTGAGGTCGAGGCCAGCCTGGGAGCTGGTGGAGACGTGGGGGCCAGCCTGGGAGCTGGTGGAGACGTGGGGGCCAGCCTGGGAGCTGGTGGAGACGTGGGGGCCAGCCTGGGGACTGGTGCTAGCTCGGAGACTAGCCGAGGGGCTGGTGCTAGCTCGGACGCTAGCCGAGGGGCTGGTGCTAGCTCGGACGCTAGCCGAGGGGCTGGTGCTAGCTCGGACGCTAGCCGAGGGGCTGGTGCTAGCTCGGACGCTAGCCGAGGGGCTGGTGCTAGCTCGGACGCTAGCCGAGGGGCTGATGCTAGCTCGGACGCTAGCCGAGGGGCTGGTGCTAGCTCGGACGCTAGCCGAGGGGCAGGTGCTAGCTCGGACGCTAGCCGAGGGGCAGGTGCTAGCTCGGACGCTAGCCGAGGGGCAGGTGCTAGCTCGGACGCTAGCCGAGGGGCAGGTGCTAGCTCGGACGCTAGCCGAGGGGCAGGTGCTAGCTCGGACGCTAGCCGAGGGGCAGGTGCTAGCTCGGACGCTAGCCGAGGGACAGGTGCTAGCTCGGACGCTAGCCGAGGGACAGGTGCTAGCTCGGACGCTAGCCGAGGGACAGGTGCTAGCTCGGACGCTAGCCGAGGGACACAGGTGCTAGCTCGGACGCTAGCCGAGGGACAGGTGCTAGCTCGGACGCTAGCCGAGGGACAGGTGCTAGCTCGGACGCTAGCCGAGGGACAGGTGCTAGCTCGGACGCTAGCCGAGGGACAGGTGCTAGCTCGGACGCTAGCCGAGGGACAGGTGCTAGCTCGGACGCTAGCCGAGGGACAGGTGCTAGCTCGGACGCTAGCCGAGGGACAGGTGCTAGCTCGGACGCTAGCCGAGGGACAGGTGCTAGCTCGGACGCTAGCCGAGGGACAGGTGCTAGCTCAGATGCTAGCTCGGGGACAAGTGCTAGCTCGGACGCTAGCTCGGGGACAAGTGCTGGTAGCGTGGTTGGTGGGTGCGGCCAGGCAAACTGAAAGATCGATGGTAGCGGTCTTGCTGGCCGCAGCTGTGCTACCTCACCAGCACGGCTGTCGGTACCATTCCCCCCCTCCAAAGGCGGATTCCAGACGCTTCCTGCTGACTGAGTCTCTAAGGGTGGGAGGAGGGTGTCCAGGCGACGAGAAAATTCCTCCTTGCTTATCTCGCTACTGAACATGCCTTTCCAAGACTGCTCGGCAGGACAAGACAAATCCTCTGGTTTGAAGCGAAAAAAAGAAAAAGACATGGTGAATGGGGCAAGAGGCAGAAAAGAAAAAAAATTCACAGGGGCGGAACTAAAGTCACTGGGGAGGGGCTAAGGAACTGTGCCGTCAGGTCCTTTAATAATTTTGGCGGGAACTTACTGTTGTGTTTACTGAGAGAGGTGACGGCTCAGACACCCGGGGGCAGTATATACAATAATTTATTATATATAATAAATATATATAATAATAAACATTTACAACTAAACTATAGAAATAGAGTGTGTGACTAAAATACAAGAGTGTGTGTGTAGTGTAAGACTATGTGTGTAGATATCTGAAGTGTGTTACCAAGTGTTGATGAGAAAAGGCAGACAAGTCCAAAGAGGGCAAGGCAAAAGAGGTCCAAGTTCAGCGAGGGGTCCGTGGGGCAGAGAGAGACGTCAGAGTCCAGGGGCGAGTGAGGAGTCGGGAAACGAAGAAGGCAGTCCAAAACACCGGGGAAACAACGGGAGATCTCGAGGAGGGAAGACTCGGGAAGGCACTGCGGAAAAGCAACAGACGTCAGAATCACGGAGGGAAAAACAACACAGTAAGAGCGCATAAGGCTTACGGTACACCATGAGAAAAACTAAGTTCCCGCGACGATCCTTGGGTCCACTGGTCCTTTATTGATCTCGCTCTGATCAGTCGCAGGTGTGCAGATTGCCAGCGAGTGATTGCAGCTGGTGGCTGCAGCAGGGCGGAGACGCGCGCGGCGCGTCCCTGGATGTGCGCACCCGTGGGCGTGTCCCGAGGTGCGCACAGACGGATGAGCGGCGTTGGCAGGAGCCTGAGCCGTAACATGGGGAGAGGGAAGTCTGGGCTTCCCTGCTTAGGCTGCTGCCCCCGCGACCCGACCTCGGATAAGCGGAAGAAGATGGATGGATGGATGGATGGATGGATAGTTCAAGAAAGACCACAACAAATGAGCAATATTTAGCACTGTTATACAATTTAATAAATCAGAAACTGATGACATATTGCTGTATTTTACTTCTTTATCTCTTTTTTTCAACCAAAAATGCTTTGCTCTGATTAGGGGGTACTTGAATTAAAGACATTTTCACAGGGGGTACATCACTGAAAAAAGGTTGAGAACCACTGGCCTAGGTAACGTAGACTAATTTGTTTAACATATCCAACCGTATGTAAATTACAATTTTTTTTTATTCGCACTATGTAGGAATAAAATGGCATCTACAGTGCCAGGATTCAGGCGAGAGCGCCTGGCCTCTAAAATGCGCCCTGCTGCGCTGAAGGAGCGCTCACTTGCAGCACTTGTTGCTGGGACGCATAAGATTCTCTTGGCAAGGTGTTGTAGTCGTGGGAATGATTGTCCTTGTGTCCCCCAAAAGGAAAGTAGATTTTCCTCTACTGATCCTTCCAGATGGAAGTTTGTAGAGGAATAATTGTCTACTTCATCAACGGGCACAGGTGTGTCCTCCTCCCATTCTGCGAAGTCAATTCTCTTCTTTTTTGGTGATGCGCCATCAGCTCCACCTAAAGGACCGATGAAATCTATTACAGCCTAATATTTTATATCTATAAAACAGACAATCCACATAACATAAACTTAATAGCCCAGGCAGGCAGGCAATGTATCAACTCACCTTGCTCTGTTGCTGATTGGGGCTCGGTGACAGGGTTTTCTTCTCCATCACGACTGACACAGACGCTTTCCTCTGGAAGAAGTTCTCGAACTTGCTTGATCACCTCTCGTCTGTCATCTTCTGCCAGCATTTTCAGCGACTTAAATTTCGGGTGGAGAAAAGTGGCAATTTTGTGAGTAGCAGTCGGATGCATCTTCTCATCAAGCAGAGCAGACGTGCGAGAGCGGAGAATTTTCATGTAAGGTGGGTCTCCAAACTTGGGCTCACAGTGTTTTTTCAGCTTGAAAAACCAGAGCAGAACCATCTGAACGGTTGGGTGATGTTCTCCTTCAAGCTCGCTGATTGCTGACTTGAAAAGGGTGAGAAACTCGATCAAGTGTGCGAGTTGATCCTGGTGAATGCCATCGAGGCGATGTTGTTGGTCTTTGCTCCGTAGCAGCTCTCTGATGTCTTGGTATTGTTTCTGGATTGATTCCAACATCAGGACTTTACTGTTCCATCGCACATCACATTCTTGATTCACGGTGTGCTTTAGGCCGGCGACGGCACCGGTTCTTTTCAGAAATGCAACAAGCTCTTTGCAGTAATCGATCATGTCCAGGACATCTTCAATGCCCTCAGAGTCACCCTTTCTACTGAAGGTGTGTCTCAGCACTGTGTTCAGGATATGTGCGGAGCACGGAATCCAGTGGTAGGAGCGGAGTGCGGCTTTTATGTTAGGGCCCTGGTCACTGACAAAAACTACTTTAGATGGTTGTATTCTGTAGGACGTCAGTACACTGGTTATCTGCTCATGAAGGTTTTCGCTGGTTTTTTTCAGTGTTGGGTCAAACTCCACTATTGCCAAAATACGATTTTCCAGCTTCCACTCCCTGATGTAGTGACACGTAAGGACTGTATATGCTCTCTTTTTAAATTCATCTGTCCACATATCGGTGGTTACAGAAATACCTCCGTTGTTGCTGATGGCTTTTTGGATGTCCTCCGAAAGTGTCTGCTTAGCAGTGGAAGCCTGCAGCTTTGCCCGGTCACACACAGTTTGCCGATGGGGCAGGATGGCACCAGCATCCACGGCACCGCACTTAGCGCCTATGTCAATCAGCGTCTGGGCCACTTGTTGAAACCCTTTACCCGAGACTATATCAAACGGGCGCATATCATTAGTGCACAGGTCCACACATGCATCTGTAAGCCTTGTTTTAACATCCTGTGGCACTCTTCTGGGATCACGGCGAACGAAACTGCTCATGCTGTTTGTGGAGATTCGGGGTTTTGCACAAATGTGATGCACCATGTTCGATGTCCCGGTTTTATGACTGTCGTAGACGTACACAGCGTCGCAGCTCTTGCAACTCACGTAGCCAGCATTGCTGTCATCCTGATTTACAACCTCATAAAAACGAGTCCACGCTGAACTTTTCTGGCCTTTTTTCCCCCTGGTCTTTAGTATTCCCTTTTTTAGTTTGTCGCGTACCACGTTTGCTGCCGGTGTTGCCATTTTTTTTTTCTTCTTCTGATGTGGCGTGCTGCAGGTGCCTGTGGCTGCTGCAGGTGCCTGATGATAAATAATTGCCTGTTTCAAAGAGTGCTGCTCGTTTTTCGTATGTGGCTAACAACATTTAACTATGTATATATATTTCCGAATTGGTTTAACTGCCACCCGCAAAAAAAAAAAAAATAAATAAAAAATATCTCATTAATCCGCCCGACCCGACCCGCGGCGCGGATAAAATCTTATTTATTTAAATTTCATCCGCCCGATCCGCGGATAATCCGCCGAATCCGCGGTTGTGTCCGCAAACCGCGCATCTCTACTGTACAGATATTTCATATGACAGGACTGTTGCTGTTTTTAAGAACTTAATACCAACAACCTAGTCAAAGATCCTCTTTATGACAGGAGCACTCTGTTGTTTTTAAAAATCTACTGCCAAGAATGTTCTTCACATCAAAGATCGTCTATAAGACATATCGTCTATAGAGTTGGATCACTGCTGTTTTAGGGACCTCATGCCAAAAAGCCAATCAAAGATCCTCTATACAACAGATTTTCCATTTGAGAGGACCACTACCGTTTTTAAGAACCTCCCGCCAAAAAATGCTAATCAAAGATTGTCTGTACAGATCTTTCATATGACAGGACCGTTGCTGTTTTTAAGAACTTACTAGTCAAAGATCCTCTTTATGACAGGAGCACTCTGTTGTTTTTAAAAACCTACTGCCAAGAATGTTCTTTACATCAAAGATCGTCTATAAGATATATCATCTATAGTGTTGTATCACTACTGTTTTAGAAACCTCATGCCAAAAATCCCATCAAAGATCCTCTATACAACAGATTTTCCATTTGAGAGGACCACTACCGTTTTTAAGAACCTCCTGCCAAAAAATGCCAATCAAAGATTGTCTGTACAGATCTTTCATATGACAGGATCGCTGCTGTTTTTAAGAACTTACAACCTAGTCAAAGATCCTCTTTATGACAGGAGCACTCTGTTGTTTTAAAAAAAACTACTGCCAAGAATGTTCTTTACATCAAAGATCGTCTATAAGACACATCGTCTATAGAGTTGTATCACTGCTGTTTTACAAACCTCATGCCAAAAAAGCCAATCAAAGATCCTCTATACAACAGAGTTTCCATTTGAGAGGACCACTACCATTTTAAAGATCCTCCTACCGAAAAATGCTAATCAAAGATTGTCTGTACAGATCTTTTGTATGACAGGACCGTTGCTGTTTTTAAGAACTTACTAGTCAAAGATCCTCTTTATGACAGGAGCACTCTGTTGTTTTTAAAAACCTACTGCCAAAATGTTCTTCACATCAAAGATCGTCGATAAGACATATCATCTATAGAGTTGGATCACTGCTGTTTTAGGAACCTCGTGCCAAAAAGCCAATCAAAGATCCTCTATGCAACAGATTTTCCATTTGAGAGGACCACTACCGTTTTTAAGAACCTCCCGCCAAAAAATGCTAATCAAAGATTCTCTGTACAGATCTTTCATATGACAGGACCGTTGCTGTTTTTAAGAACTTACTTGTCAAAGATCCTCTTTATGACAGGAGCACTCTGTTGTTTTTAAAAACCTACTGCCAAGAATGTTCTTTACATCAAAGATCGTCTATAAGATATATCATCTATAGTGTTGTATCACTGCTGTTTTAGAAACCTCATGCCAAAAATCCCATCAAAGATCCTCTATACAACAGATTTTCCATTTGAGAGGACCACTACCGTTTTTAAGAACCTCCTGCCAAAAAATGCCAATCAAAGATTGTCTGTACAGATCTTTCATACGACAGGACTGTTGCTGTTTTTAAGAACTTACTAGTCAAAGATCCTCTTTATGACAGGAGCACTATGTTGTTTTTAAAAACCTACTGCCAAGAATGTTCTTTACATCAAAGATTATCTATAAGACATATCGTCTATAGAGTTGGATCACTGCTCGGACTCCTGTCATTTAAAGAATCTCTACAGTTTTTATGAACTATTGCAAAAACACTCTAATAGAGGATCTTTGCAGTAGGTTATTATACCCGGTATACATGTATATACCATTTATGCCACAAAGATCCTCTATGTGACAAAAGAGCTTGCATTTTTCAAGAACATACTAATAAAAATGCTAGTCAAAGATCCTCTATATGACAGGAGTTGTGTGCTGTTTTAGGAACCTATTGCAACGATACTACTTGTCAAAGATCATCAAGCTTACCTTGAGGACCCACTTTCCACATCGGACACTAGAGGGCACTGCCACCTCATAAATGAAGATTGTAGTCACGTTCCAGAGCAAAGAGATGATCACTGGGCTGGTATTCTTCTGTTGGGACATAAACAAGAAATAAAAAACATGTGGAGTGAATGTTAGGATACAAGCTAATATTTTTTTTAAATTTACCTTTTCTTTCCAACTTTTTATCTGGAATTCCACACATCTTCAAAGATATATCGACCAGTATAGGACCAGACTATCAGCAGTTGTCTGGCTAACTTCCCGGTAGTCTTGCTAACTTTTAGATAGCTTAGCTAGCTTCCTGCACTTGAATCCTAGAATTGTGGCTAACTTTCTGGTAGCCTGGCTAACTTTTTGGTAGCCTGGCTAACTTCTAGCATTACATTTCTAGCATCGTGGCTAACTCCCTGGTAGCCTGGCTAACTTATTGGTAATCTAGCTAACTTCCTGCACTAAATTCCCCAAATCGTGGCTAACTATCTTGTAGCCTGGTTAACTTCTTGGATAGTCTGGTTAACTTCCTGAACTGAATTCTTAAAATCGAGGCTAATTTCCTCTGATAGCCCTGACGTCTAGCACGAAATTCCTCGAATCGTGGCTAACTTCCTGGTAGTCTGTATAATTTCTTATAAACTAGCTAACTTGCAATGATGTAATAAATTCCGAGAATCGTGGCTAACTTGCTGGTAGCCTGGCCAACTTTTTAGTAAGCTAGCTAACTTCCTGCACTACATTCCTAGAATCGTGGTTAACTTGCTGGTTGTCTGGTTAACTTCGTAGTAAGTTCGCTAACTTCTTGCACTAAATTTCTAGAATTGTGACTAAATTTCTGGTAGTCTGGCTAACTTCTTGGGTAGACTAGCTACCTTTCTGCAATAAATCCCTGGAATCGTTGCTAACTTCCTAGTAGCCTGGATAACTTCTCGGTAGCCTAGCTAACTTCCTGCACTAAATTCCTAGAATCATGGCTAACTTCCTGGTAGCCTGGCTAACTTTTCGGTAGTCAAGCTAACTTCCTGCACTAAATTCCTAGAATTGTGGCTAACTTCCTGGTAGCCTGACTAACTTTTTGGTAGACTAGCTAATTTCCTGCAATACATTTCTAGAATCGTGGCTAACTTCCTGGTAGCCTGGTTAACTTCTTGGATAGTCTGGCTAACTTCCTGCACTGAATTCTTAAAATCGAGGCTAATTTCCTCTGATAGCCCTAACGTCTAGCACAAAATTCCTCGAATCGTGGCTAACTTCCTGGTAGTCTGTATAATTTCTTATATACTAGCTAACTTGCAATGATGTAATACATTCCGAGAATCGTGGCTAACTTGCTGGTAGCCTGGCCAACTTCTTAGTAAGCTAGCTAACTTCCTGCACTACATTCCTAGAATTGTGGCTAACTTGCTGGTAGTCTGGTTAACTTCGTAGTAAGCTCGCTAACTTCTTGCACTAAATTTCTAGAACTGTGATTACATTGCTGTTAGTCTGGCTAACTTCTTGGGTAGACTAGCTACCTTTCTGCAATAAATCCCTGGAATCGTTGCTAACTTCCTAGTAGCCTGGATAACTTCTCGGTAACCTAGCTAGCTTCCTGCACTAAATTCCTAGAATCATGGCTAACTTCCTGGTAGCCTGGCTAACTTTTCGGTAGTCAAGCTAACTTCCTGCACTAAATTCCTAGAATCGTGGCTAACTTCCTGGTAGCCTGACTAACTTTTTGGTAGCCTAGCTAATTTCCTGCAATACATTTCTAGAATCGTGGCTAACTTCCTGGTAGCCTGGTTAACTTCTTGGATAGTCTGGCTAACTTCCTGAACTGAATTCTTAAAATCGAGGCTAATTTCCTCTGATAGCCCTAACGTCTTGCACGAAATTCCTCGAATCGTGGCTAACTTCCTGGTAGTCTGTATAATTTCTTATAGACTAGCTAACTTGCAGTGATGTAATAAATTCCGAGAATCGTGGCTAACTTGCTGGTAGCCTGGCCAACTTTTTAGTAAGCTAGCTAACTTCCTGCACTACATTCCTAGAATCGTGGCTAACTTGCTGGTAGTCTGGTTAACTTCGTAGTAAGCTCGCTAACTTCTTGCACTAAATTTCTAGAATTGTGACTAAATTTCTGGTAGTCTGGCTAACTTCTTAGGTAGACTAGCTACCTTTCTGCAATAAATCCCTGGAATCGTTGCTAACTTCCTAGTAGCCTGCATAACTTCTCGGTAGCCTAGCTAGCTTCCTGCACTAAATTCCTAGAATCATGGCTAACTTCCTGGTAGCCTGGCTAACTTTTCGGTAGTCAAGCTAACTTCCTGCACTAAATTCCTATAATCGTGGCTAACGTCCTGGTAGCCTGACTAACTTTTTGGTAGCCTAGCTAATTTCCTGCAATACATTTCTAGAATCGTGGCTAACTTCCTGGTAGCCTGGTTAACTTCTTGGATAGTCTGGCTAACTTCCTGGACGGAATTCTTAAAATCGAGGCTAATTTCCTCTGATAGCCCTAACGTCTAGCACGAAATTCCTCGAATCGTGGCTAACTTTCTGGTAGTCTGTATAATTTCTTATAGACTAGCTAACTTGCAATGATGTAATAAATTCCGAGAATCGTGGCTAACTTGCTGGTAGCCTGGCCAACTTCTTAGTAAGCTAGCTAACTTCCTGCACTACATTCCTAGAATCGTGGCTAACTTGCTGGTTGTCTGGTTAATTTCGTAGTAATCTCGCTAACTTCTTGCACTAAATTTCTAGAATTGTGACTACATTTCCGGTAGTCTGGCTAACTTCTTGGGTAGGCTAGCTACCTTTCTGCAATAAATCTCTGGAATCGTTGCTAACTTCCTAGTAGCCTGGATAACTTCTCGGTAGCCTAGCTAGCTACCTGCACTAAATTCCTAGAATCATGGCTAACTTTCTGGTAGCCTGGCTAACTTCTAGCATTACATTTCTAGAATCGTGGCTAACTCCCTGGTAGCCTGACTAACTTATTGGTAATCTAGCTAACTTCCTGCACTAAATTCCCAAAATCGTGGCTAACTATCTGGTAGCCTGGTTAACTTCTTGGATAGTCTGGCTAACTTCCTGCACTGAATTCTTAAAATCGAGGCTAATTTCCTCTGATAGCCCTAACGTCTAGCAGGAAATTCCTCGAATCGTGGCTAACTTCCTGGTAGTCTGTATAATTTCTTATAGACTAGCTAACTTGCAATGATGTAATAAATACCGAGAATCGTGGCTAACTTGCTGGTAGCCTGACCAACTTCTTAGTAAGCTAGCTAACTTCCTGCACTACATTCCTAGAATCGTGGCTCACTTGCTGGTTGTCTGGTTAACTTCGTAGTAAGCTCGCTAACTTCTTGCACTAAATTTCTAGTATTGTGACTACATTTCCGGTAGTCTGGCTAACTTCTTGGGTAGGCTAGCTACCTTTCTGCAATAAATCTCTGGAATCGTTGCTAACTTCCTAGTAGCCTGGATAACTTCTCGGTAGCCTAGCTAGCTACCTGCACTAAATTCCTAGAATCATGGCTAACTTTCTGGTAGCCTGGCTAACTTCTAGTATTACATTTCTAGAATCGTGGCTAACTCCCTGGTAGCCTGACTAACTTATTGGTAATCTAGCTAACTTCCTGCACTAAATTCCCAAAATCGTGGCTAACTATCTGGTAGCCTGGTTAACTTCTTGGATAGGCTAGCTACCTTTCTGCAATAAATCTCTGGAATCGTTGCTAACTTCCTAGTAGCCTGGATAACTTCTCGGTAGCCTAGCTAACTTCCTGCACTAAATTCCTAGAATCATGGCTAACTTCCTGGTAGCCTGGCTAACTTTTCGGTAGTCAAGCTAACTTCCTGCACTAAATTTCTAGAATCGTGGCTAACTTCCTGGTAGCCTGACTAACTTTTTGGTAGCCTAGCTAATTTCCTGCAATACATTTCTAGAATCGTGGCTAACTTCCTGGTAGCCTGGTTAACTTCTTGGATAGTCTGGCTAACTTCCTACACTGAATTCTTAAAATCGAGGCTAATTTCCTCTGATAGCCCTGACGTCTAGCACGAAATTCCTCGAATCGTGGCTAACTTCCTGGTAGTCTGTATAATTTCTTATAGACTAGCTAACTTGCAATGATGTAATAAATTCCGAGAATCGTGGCTAACTTGCTGGTAGCCTGGCCAACTACTTAGTAAGCTAGCTAACTTCCTGCACTACATTCTTAGAATCGTGGCTAGTACTTGCTGGTTGTCTGGTTAACTTCATAGTAAGCTCGCTAACTTCTTGCACTAAATTTCTAGAATTGTGACTAAATTTCTGGTAGTCTGGCTAACTTCTTGGGTAGACTAGCTACCTTTCTGCAATAAATCCCTGGAATCGTTGCTAACTTCCTAGTAAAATAAAATAAAATAAATGGGTTATACTTGTATAGCGCTTTTCTACCTTCAAGGTACTCAAAGCCTGGATAACTTCTCGGTAGCCTAGCTAGCTTCCTGCACTAAATTCCTAGAATCATGGCTAACTTCCTGGTAGCCTGGCTAACTTTTCGGTAGTCAAGCTAACTTCCTGCACTAAATTTCTAGAATCGTGGCTAACTTCCTGGTAGCCTGACTAACTTTTTGGTAGCCTAGTTAATTTCCTGCAATACATTTCTAGAATCGTGGCTAACTATCTGGTAGCCTGGTTAACTTCTTGGATAGTCTGGCTAATTTCCTGCACTGAATTCTTAAAATTGAGGCTAATTTCCTCTGATAGCCCTAACGTCTAGCACGAAATTCCTCGAATCGTGGTTAACTTCCTGGTAGTCTGTATAATTTCTTATAGACTAGCTAACTTGCAATGATGTAATAAATTCCTAGAATCGTGGCTAACTTGCTGGTAGCCTGGCCAACTGATTTAGTAAGCTAGCTAACTTCTTGCACTAAATTTCTAGAATTCTGACTAAATTTCTGGTAGTGTGGCTAACTTCTTGGGTAGACTAGCTACCTTTCTGCAATAATTCCCTGGAATCTTTGCTAACTTCCTAGTAGCCTGGATAACTTCTCGGTAGCCTAGCTAGCTTCCTGCACTAAATTCCTAGAATCATGGCTAACTTCCTGGTAGCTTGGCTAACTTTTCGGTAGTTAAGCTAACTTCCTGTACTAAATTCCTAGAATTGTGGCTAACTTCCTGGTAGCCTGACTAACTTTTCGGTAGCCTAGCTAATTTCTTGCAATACATTTCTATAATCGTGGCTAACTTCCTGGTAGCCTGGCCAGCTTCTTAGGTAGCCAGCCAACTTCCTGCACTAACTTCCAAGAATTGTGGGTAACTTCCTGGCAGCTTGGCTAACTTCTAGGAAGCTTAGCTAACTTCCTGCATTAAATTCCTAGAATGATGGCTAACCTTCTGGTAGCCTAGCTAACTTCCTGCAGTACATTTCTAGAATTGTGGCTAACTTCCTGGTAGCCTGGCCGTAAGCGAGCCAACTTCCTGCACTAAATTCCAAGATTTGTGGCTAACTTCCTGGTATCCTGGCTAACTTTTAGATAGCTTGGCTAACTTCCTGCACTTAAATCCTAGAATAGTGGCTAACTCCCTGGTAGCCTGGCTAACATATTGATAATCTAGCTAACTTCCTGCACTAAATTCCCAAAATCGTGGCTAACTATCTGGTAGCCGGGCTAACTTCTTTGTAAGCTAGCTTACTTTCTGCACTAAATTCCTAGAATAGTGGCTAACTTCCTGGTAGCCTGGCTTACTTATTAGCAGGATAGCTAACTTCCTGTGCTAAATTCTTAGAATTGTGGCCAACTTCCTGGTAGCCTAGCTAACTTCCTGCACTGAATTCTTAAATTCGAGGCTAATTTCCTGATAGCCCTATCGTCTAGCACTACATTTCTTGAATTGTGGCTAACTTCCTGGTAGTCTGGATAATTTCTTGGTAGCCTAGCTAACTTCCTGCAATAAATTCTGAGAATCCTGGCTAACTTGCTTGTAGCCTGGCCAACTTCTTAGTAAGCTAGCTAACTTCTTGCACTAAATTTTAGCATTGTGACTACATTTCTGGTAATCTGGCTAACTTCTTGGGTAGACTAGCTACCTTTCTGCAATAAATCGCTGGAATCGTTGCTAACTTCCTAGTAGCCTGCATAACTTCTCGGTAGCCTAGCTAACTTCCTTCATTCAATTCCTAGAATCATGGCTAACTTCCTGTTAGCCTGGCTAACTTTTTGGTAGCCTTGCTAACTTCCTGCACTAAATTCCTAGAATCGTGGCTAACTTCCTGGTAGCCTGGCTAACTTTTTGGTAGGCGAGCTAACCTCCTGCACTTAATTCCTAGAATCGTGGCTAACTTCCTGGTAGCCTGGCTAACTTTTTGGTAGGCGAGCTAACCTACTGCACTAAATTCCGAGAATCGTGGCTAACTTCGTGGTAGCCTAGATAACTTCTCGGTAGCCTAGCTAACTTCCTGCACTAAATTCCTAGAATCGTGGCTAACTTCCTGGTAGGCTGGCTAAGTTTTTGGTAGCCTAGCTAACTTCTAGCACTACATTACTAGAATCGTAGCTAACTCCCTGGTAGCCTGGCTAACTTATTGGTAATCTAGCTAACTTCCTGCACTAAATTCCCCAAATCGTGGCTAACTATCTGGTAGCCTGGCTAACTTCTTAGTAAGCCAGCTTACTTGCTGCACTAAATTCCTAGAATAGTGGCTAACTTCCTGGTAGCCTGGCTAACTTGTGGTAGTCTACCTAACTTCCTGCACTAAATTCCTAGAATCGTGGCTAACTTCCTGGTAGCCTGGCTGTTTTCTTGCGAGCTTAGCTAACTTCCTGCACTAAATTCCTAGAATTGTGGCTAACTTCCTGGCAGCCTGGCTAACTTTCCGGTAACCAGCTAACTTCCTCTGCACTAACGTCCTAGAATCGCGGCTAACTTCCCGGTAGCCTGGCTAACTTTTCAGTAGCCTAGCTAACTTCCTGCATTCAATTCCTGGAATCGTGACCAACTTCCTTGTAGTCTGGCTAACTTCCTGGCAACCTGCAAAGTGGGCGGAAAAACTTCCTAATATTATGGCTGACTCCCTGGTAGCCAGGCTAACTTTTTGGTAGCCTAGCTAACTTCCTGCACTAAATTTCTAGAATCGTGGCTAACTTCCTGGTAGTTTGGCTAACTTTTTGGTAGCCCAGCTAGTTCCGTCAAAAATAACTTCTCTCATGCGGTTGTTTGCCGGTTTGTGAGAGTTTTGGCATTTACAGCCTCAGTTTATGATCCCAAACATGTGTAGACTGTGTAGAACGAGAGGAAATATTTTTTTCCTGGTAAAATGGCATACAATTATTTTTCTGAAATCATCACAGACTGTAGTAACAACTCTCATGACTTGTTTGCTACAGTAAACGGATTAACAAACCAAAGTTTCACTTCCCTTTAGAACTAATTTCTACACCAAACTGCAATGAGTTTGCAACATTTGTTCATGCTAAAGTTCAAGACATTTAAAAATGCAATAATTCCCAGAAAGAAATAGTCACTCTGCAACCAACGAGAGCTAGGACATTCAAAGAGATCATCCACAGTCCGAGTCTCCCCACCGGACTTCTAAAGTCCGTGCTGAGCTGTTTGTTACCACCATTTTCTCATCTTGTTAGCATCTCACTTCAGACTGGAACGTTTCCAAAGGCCTTAAAAACTGCTGTCATTAAGCCGCTATCAAAGGAGAGTAGTCTCGATGCCACAGTACTGAAGAACCATCGGCGCATATCAAACCTGCCACTCTCGGGCAAAGTCGTATAAAAAGGTTGTAAACCAACCGATTAGTGACTTTCTCTGAAATATAACAATGTGTTTGATGCTTTCCAGTCTGGCTTTAGGTCCCACCACAGCACTGAAACAGCTCTGGTCAAGGTGACACATGATATCCGCCTGAACTCTCAGTCTTGGTTCTGCCTTTGACACAGTTGGCGACACTATCTAAACACAGAGGTTAGAAAACTGGGTGGGAACATTCGGTTAGGTCCTCAACTGGTTCAAGTCCTACCTCAATCACAGGACATACTTTGTTTGAAATTGGTAACTGTGTCTCTGACCAAATGGCTATGACCTGTGGGGTTCCTCAGGGCTCGATCCTGGGACCCCTACTTACGCAGCTTCAAGAAGTCTTACCGCGGCTCCGCAGATGACACTGACCGATTCATTTGGTTCACTTGCATGGAACAAATCAGTGTGTGGATGCGAAACGAGTTTCTTCAGATGAACTCACAGAAGCAAAGATAAACTCTTATTAGTCACCTTGTAACCCTCTCCCTGAGACCGAGTAATCAGCAGTACTGAAGAACCATCGGCCCATATCAAACCTGCTACTCTCGGGCAAAGTCGTATAAAAAGGTTGTAAACCAACCGATTAGTGACTTTCTCTGAAATATAACAATGTGTTTGATGCTTTCCAGTCTGACTTTAGGTCCCACCACAGCACTGAAACAGCTCTGGTCAAGGTGACACATGATATCCGCCTGAACTCTCAGTCTTGGTTCTGCCTTTGACACAGTTGGCCACGCTATCTAAACACAGAGGTTAGAAAACTGGGTGGGAATATTCGGTTAGGTCCTCAACTGGGTCAAGTCCTACCTCAATCACAGGACATACTTTGTTTGAAACTGGTAACTGTGTCTCTGACCAAATGGCTATGACCTGTGGGGTTCCTCAGGGCTCGATCCTGGGACCCCTACTTACGCAGCTTCAAGGTGTCTTACCGCGGCTACGCAGATGACACTGACCGATTCATTTGGTTCACTTGCATGGAACAAATCAGTGTGTGGATGCGAAACGAGTTTCTTCAGATGAACTCACAGAAGCAAAGATAAACTCTTATTAGTCACCTTGTTACCCTCTCCCTGAGACCGAGTAATCAGGTTAGAAATCTAGGGGTAATAATGGACTCAGACTTGAACTTTAACAACCACATTAAGTTAATAACCTTGGCAGTTTTTACCACCTGGAGAACAATGTTTTTGATTCATTATTATTTTTTGGATTAATTACAATTTTAAAGTCTGCGATGAGGTGGCGACTTGTCCAGGGTGTACCCCGCCTTCCGCCCGATTGTAGCTGAGATAGGCTCCAGCGCCCCCCGCGACCCTGAAGGGAATAAGCGGTAGAAAATGGATGGATGGACAATTTTAAAGTGTCAGTGTTATCGCAACCATAACTAGTATGTACTAGTATGTTTACATTACACCTGCATCTTTTATTCACACCTTTTTATATATTTATATTTTTGTACTAGTATTTTCCATTACACCTTTATTCCACATTTTATATATATTGTCGTACCAGTTTGTTTTACATTACACTTGTATTTTTTATTCCACTTTTTTTAATTACCCTATAATTTGTATACCAAGTAATATATTTGAAGAATTTGATTGAATTGAGAATCGAGTTGTCACCCCTAGTATTTACTATTAAATAGTATTTTTACATTACACCTGTATTTTCTATCCCACTTCAAATATTTTAATTACCCTATAATTTGTATACCAAGAATTTGTTTGAATTGAGAATCGAGTTGTCGGAAATCGAATCGTAAGTTGTTGTTGGATTCACATCCCTCATGCGAACATTACAACATCCTGCCAGCTTAGCATAGTCACTGAAGAAAAGTAACAATTTCCATTTGTGTAACTCAGTGATTTGTATTTTAAGATGTGTAGTGAAGCCTGATTGTTTTTTTGTTTTTTTTATATATATTTTGTTTTTTTACAAAGTAGCGTGCTGGGTCAAAAGCGGTATCATGTTGGTGAGTACGCAAGTGTTTTTCTTCACGATGAAAATAATAATGAAAAAGCCAATATATATATATATATATATATATATATATATATATATATATATATATATATATATATATATATATATATATATATATATATATTATGTGGAGTCTCACTCAGGCACCGCCTGACAGGTAGGCACCTCACAGGGGAGGAGCCAGGGCATGGAGGCAGAGTGGAACACAGAGGACAACGCCCCAGCCTTGGCCGCATCATCGAGGGGCGGTACTTTCCCCTGTACCTGCTCAATCAGCCTGAAGTGCCACCAGCTGTGCGGCCAGGTGGGGCCCAGCTACAAACTGTTCTTAACTCTGCCTCATTCAGGTCTGGCTCTCCTCTGTGTCAAGGCAGGTGCATCAGGCGGTAAGTGAGACATCTACTATTTCCCCATTAATGACATTATTAGGGAAATGTTTTCTGAAACTATGTTTTCTCTTGTTTGATAGGCAACGACCTTTGACCTTTAAGGAAGTGTGCTGTGTGAAGGACTGAGAGCCCCAGATGGGAGATATTTATGTTTATTATTGGACACTTTAAGTTTGCTGATTCCACACCCCGCCCTTCCTAAAAACACTTGTACAATAAATGCCCTTTTCGGCTTGCTGCAAAACCAATCCTGTGTCTTGGTGAGAATCAGGTACCACATATGGTGGAGAATGCGGGTACTCTGATTCCCGTCAACCTCTGATGATGTCACACACGGAAGCACTGAGTGCTTTGCTAAAAAGCCAAGCTGAACTTCAAGGTGCGGTACAAGAATTAGTAAAAAAAAATTGCTAAAGATGTGGCTAGTACACGGCCACCCGCTGCAGTCCTAACTAAGTTATCGGGCGAGGATGATGTGGAAGCCTACTTGGAGCTTTTCGAGCGCACTGCGGCCCGGGAGAAGTGGCCGGTAGCTGAATGGGGATCCATTCTGGCACCTTTCCTCACTGGAGAAGCCCAGCGGGTGTGTAGCGACCTGGCATTGGCGGATGCTCAAGACTTTAAGAAACTAAAGAAAGCCATTCTCGACAGCCAAGGGTGCAGTCTGCCTGCCAGGGCCCAGCGATATCACAACTGGACCTTCCATCCCACACAACCCCCGCGACAGCAGGTAGCCGCACTGCTCCGCCTAACACACCGCTGGCTAACGACCGAAGGGATGTGAAGGGGTGAGTGCACTTAATTCACCGTATTTTCTGATAAAAAATGGCCTTCTGTACAGAGGGGTGCTAACTAAGGGCAGGGACATATTTGAGCAACTGCTGGTGCCCAAGTCGTATATCTCCCGAGTGCTTTATCTTGCCCACACTCATCAGCTGGGAGCTCACCTAGGTATACAAAAGACGTATGACCGCATAATAACCCGCTTCTATTGGCCCGGTGTGAAACGAGCCATAGAAGACTTTTGCAAGGGCTGTCCTGAATGCCAAAAGAATGCACCGAGACCCACCTATCGAAACCCCTTGGTCCCGCTCCCCATCATCAGCACCCCATTCTCACGTCTGGCAATGGACATCGTTGGACCACTCCCAAAGTCAGCCAGAGGACATCGCTACATACTGGTAATACTAGACTATGCCACCCGATATCCTGAGGCTGTACCATTACGCACAGCCTCAGCCAAAGCGATAGCACATGAACTGTTTATGATGTTTAGCCGAGTGGGAATTGCCGATGAGATTTTAACGGACCAGGGCACATGTTTTATGTCACAAGTGCTAACCATGCTGTACAAATGGCTGAAAGTGAAACGCATACGAACCTCTATATATCATCCTCAGACAGATGGCCTGGTGGAACGTTTCAACTGTACGTTGAAGAAGATGCTAAAAAAAGTAGCCGACGAAGACGGGAAAGACTGGGATCACCTCATTCCATATGTCCTCTTTGCCATCAGAGCGGTTCCCCAGGCGTCCACTGGCTTCTCCCCCTTTGAGCTTGTCTATGGCCGACGTCCCCGAGGCGTGCTGGACATTGCGAAAGAGACCTGGGAGAACCAACCCTCGCCACACCGCAGTGTGATCGACCATGTCGCCCAACTACAAGCCCGGGCTCGCAAAATCTGGCCCATGGTAAGAGAACATATGGAAAAAGCCCAAAGAGAACAGGCGAAAACGTATAACAGAGGTGCCACACTCCGAGAGTTCCAAGTTGGGGAAAAAGTGCTGGTATTAGTTCCGTCCAGCGAGTGCAAGTTCTTGGCCAGATGGCAGGGGCCTTACGAGGTAATTGAGAGAATGGGCCCCGTCAACTACAAGGTAAACCAGCCAGGCCGGCGGAAAGGTCACCAAATTTACCATGTAAATATTCTGAAAAAATGTCATGCGGCAGAGCCGTTGCCATCTACTGCGTTTTTAACTGCACCCTCTCCCCAGACCACTCCCCCGGTACCTATAGGAGAGGACCTCTCCCCGTCCCAAAAACAGGAGGTGAAGGAACTTCTGGGACGGAACCAGGACCGCCTCTCGGAATTGCCTGGAAGGACCCAGGCGATCAAACATGACATTGAGACCAAACCCGGAAAGGTGATAAGACAAAGGCCCTACCGAATCCCAGAAGCCAGGCGGGCGGCTATAAAAGAAGAGGTAAAGAAAATGTTAGAACTTGGAGTAATAGAAGAATCCCATAGTCCATGGTCCAGCCCAATTGTTGTTGTGCCAAAACCAGACGGGTCCCTGAGATTTTGTAATGACTTTCGCAAATTGAATGAGATTTCACTGTATGACGCTTATCCCATGCCCAGAGTAGATGAGCTGATAGAGCGGCTCGGACCTGCTCGTTTCATCGGCACCCTGGACCTGACCAAGGGCTACTGGCAGGTGCCATTGACGGAAAGGGCGAAACCTAAAATGGCTTTCTCCACACCCGAGGGGCTGTTCCAATATACTGTCTTACCGTTCGGGATACACGGGGCCCCGGCAACATTCCAGAGGATGATGGACCGAGTTCTACGGCCCCACCAAGAATACGCAGCCGCCTACCTAGACGATATTGTGATTCACAGCACCAGCTGGTCTCTCCATCTCCAGCATCTCGACGCAGTCCTAGGAAGCCCTGAGACGTGCCGGACTGACTGTCAACGCTAAGAAGTGCCGAGTGGGTCTGACTGAGACTGATTATCTTGGCTACACCATAGGAAGAGGCTGCGTAAAACCCCAGGCCCGCAAAGTGTAGCGCATCAGGGAATGGCCCCGACCCTTGACGAAAAAGCAAGTAAAATCATTTATTGGCCTGGTATCATATTATCAAAAGTTTATTAAAAATTTCTCTACGATTGCAACACCGATGTATGAACTGACACGGAACAAATTGCCCCATCATGTCACCTGGACGGCTGAGGCCGAGACTGCCTTCAACATGTTGAAGAAAGCCCTATGTGAAGAACCGGTGTTGAAAGCCCCCGACTTCAGCCAGCCGTTCATCCTCCACACTGACGCCTCAGGCACGGGAATTGGAGCTGTGCTCGCCCAGCTCGTGGATGGAGAAGAGCACCCAGTGACATTTATTAGTCGGAAGCTCCAGAGCCATGAGCGAAACTATGCCACAGTGGAAAAGGAGTGCTTGGCAGTCAAATGGGCAATACACCACCTCCGCTACTACCTATGGGGTAGGACCTTCACCTTGGTGACAGACCACGCCCCCTTGAAGTGGATGTCCACAAATAAGGATCGAAACGATCGCGTCACACGCTGGTTCCTGGAACTACAGAATTACCACTTCACCGTGGAATATCGGCCTGGGAAGGCGATCCCACATGCAGACGCCATGTCCCGCCTCTATGAAGAGGACAAAGAAGCTCCCGGACCGACCGGCGAGCTTAGGGGGGGATATGTGGAGTCTCACTCAGGCACCGCCTGACAGGTAGGCACCTCACAGGGGAGGAGCCAGGGCATGGAGGCAGAGTGGAACACAGAGGACAACGCCCCAGTCTTGGCCGCATCATCGAGGGGCGGTACTTTCCCCTGTACCTGCTCAATCAGCCTGAAGTGCCACCAGCTGTGCGGCCAGGTGGGGCCCAGCTACAAACTGTTCTTAACTCTGCCTCATTCAGGTCTGGCTCTCCTCTGTGTCAAGGCAGGTGCATCAGGCGGTAAGTGAGACATCCACTATTTCCCCATTAATGACATTATTAGGGAAATGTTTTCTGAAACTATGTTTTCTCTTGTTTGATAGGCAATGACCTTTGACCTTTAAGGAAGTGTGCTGTGTGAAGGACTGAGAGCCCCAGATGGGAGATATTTATGTTTATTATTGGACACTTTAAGTTTTCTGATTCCACACCCCGCCCTTCCTAAAAACACTTGTACAATAAATGCCATTTTCGGCTTGCTGCAAAACCAATCCTGTGTCTTGGTGAGAATCAGGTACCACAATATATATATATATATATATATATATATATATATATATATATATATATATATATATATATATATATATATATATATATATATATATATATATATATATAATAGTATTTTTACATTTTACCTGTATCTTTTATTCCACAAAAAAAATAAAATAAAATAAAATATATATATATATATATATATATATATATATATATATATGTATTGTCACGACGGGGGGGGTCGCAGCTTGCGGCAAGGTTTGTTCTCCCAGGATGCAAAGTGACTATTCTGGACAAGGCGTGCAGGTAGGAACATATTTATTTCCCAAAACTCAAAAGGGTACAAAAATAGAAAGTGCCTACCGCACGCGGAAGCAAAGGCAAAAACTTAGGACATGAAACTATAGACTTGAACCTCACGAAACTGTGGCATGAAACAAACACGAAACTGTGGCATGAAACAACTAGCATTAACTATGGCATAGAACAAACACGAAACTGTGGCATGAAAGCAATACTAAACTGTGGCGTGAAACAACTAAGACTTACGTAGTCCAGGCATGAGGCAAACAACTAATGATGCCAGGACGACCGACTGGCAAAGGCAGGCTTAAATAGTCCTCTGATTAGCAGCAGGTGCGCGTCCCGAACACCAGAGGCAGGTGAAAATCATAAGTAGCCATGGTAACTAAAACAAACTCAGGTGTCAAACAGGAACTAAAAGTGTCCAAAACTAACAGAACTAGGGATGTCCGATAATGTCTTTTTGCCGATATCCGATATTCCGATATTGTCCAACTCTTTAATTACCGATACCGATATCAACCGATACCGATATATACAGTCGTGGAATGAACACATTATTATGCCTAATTTGGACAACCAGGTATGGTTAAAAAATAATAAAATAAAAGATAAATAAATTAAAAACATTTTCTTGAATAAAAAAGAAAGTAAAACAATATAAAAACAGTTACATAGAAACTAGTAATTAATGAAAATTAGTTAAATTAACTGTTAAAGGTTAGTACTATTAGTGGACCAGCAGCACCCACAATCATGTGTGCTTACGGACTGTATCCCTTGCAGACTGCATTGATATATATTGATATATAATGTAGGAACCAGAATATTAATAACAGAAAGAAACAACCCTTTTGTGTGAATGAGTGTAAATGGGTTTTTTGGGTTGGTGCACTAATTGTAAGTGTATCTTGTGTTTTTTATGTTGATTTAATTAGAAAACTAAACAAAAAAAAACAATACCGATAATTAAAAAACGATACCGATAATTTCCGATATTACATTTTAATGCATTTATCGGCCGATAATATCGGCAGGCCGATATCGGACATCTCTAAACAGAACATAACAAAAACATGATCTGGACCACGGATCATGACATAAAACAACGAGCTTCTGGCCGCAAATCGTCCCCCGGGTTACACTTTGGACACCTCTATGTTGGAACCATATGAACCATCTCGGGCTCCGAGAACCTTAGGGAGTGGTCTCCTGCCGGTGCCTGGAGTCAGTTGCAGTTTTTTAATGCCCCCAAAAATCCGAAATAGTCTTCCAGAAGTTGTGACACAGTCCTCAACTCTGGCAATGTTCAAATCCCGCCTGACAGCTGAAATTATTTTACCCACAACCGGTGGTAGTGGTACGCCGACTGTAGACATGTACTGTACATGGAGCATCATTGGTGAAAAAAATATGAAGTATACTTTGTAAATACGAACCCCGTTTCCATATGAGTTGGGAAATTGTGTTAGATGTAAATATAAACGGAATACAATGATTTGCAAATAATTTTCAACCCATATTCAGTTGAATATGCTACGAAGACAACATATTTGATGTTCAAACTGATAAAAAAAATGCTTTTTTGCAAATCATTAACTTTAGAATTTGATGCCAGCAACACGTGACAAAGAAGTTGGGAAAGGTGGCAATAAATACTGATAAAGTTGAGGAATGCTCATCAAAGACTTATTTGGAACATCCCACAGGTGAACAGGCAAATTGGGAACAGGTGGGTGCCATGATTGGGTATAAAAGTAGATTCCATGAAATGCTCAGTCATTCACAAACAAGGATGGGGCGAGGGTCACTACTTTGTCAACAAATGCGTGAGTAAATTGTTGAACAGTTTAAGAAAAACCTTTCTCAACCAGCTGTTGCAAGGAATTTAGGGATTTCACCATCTACGGTCCGTAATATCATCAAAGGGTTCAGAGAATCTGGAGAAATCACTGCACGTAAGCAGCTAAGCCCGTGACCTTCGATCCCTCAGGCTGTACTGCATCAACAAGCGACATCAGTCTGTAAAGGATATCACCACATGGGCTCAGGAACACTTCAGAAACCCACTGTCAGTAACTACAGTTGGTCGCTACATCTGTAAGTGCAAGTTAAAACTCTCCTATGCAAGGCGAAAACCGTTTATCAACAACACCCAGAAACGCCGTCGGCTTCGCTGGGCCTGAGCTCATCTAAGATGGACTGATACAAAGTGGAAAAGTGTTCTGTGGTCTGACGAGTCCACATTTCAAATTGTTTATGGAAATTGTGGACGTCGTGTCCTCCGGACCAAAGAGGAAAATAACCATCCGGATTGTTATAGGCGCAAAGTGTAAAAGCCAGCATCTGTGATGGTATGGGGGTGTATTAGTGCCCAAGACATGGGTAACTTACACATCTGTGAAGGCACCATTAATGCTGAAAGGTGCATACAGGTTTTGGAGCACCATATGTTGCCCTCCAAGCAGCGTTACCATGGACGCCCCTGCTTATTTCAGCAAGACAATGCCAAGCCACGTGTTACATCAACGTGGCTTCATAGTAAAAGAGTGCGGGTACTAGACTGGCCTGCCTGTAGTCCAGACCTGTCTCCCATTGAAAATGGGTGGCGCATTATGAAGCCTAAAATACCACAAAGGAGATCCCCGTACTGTTGAACAACTTAAGCTGTACATCAAGCAAGAATGGGAAAGAATTCCACCTGAGAAGCTTCAAAAATGTGTCTCCTCAGTTCCTAAACGTTTACTGAGTGTTGTTAAAAGGAAAGGCCATGTAACACAGTGGTGAACATGCCCTTTCCCAACTTCTTTGGCACGTGTTGCAGCCATGAAATTCTAAGTTAATTATCATTTGCAAAAGAAACATGAAGTTTATGAGTTTGAACATCAAATATGTTGTCTTTGTAGTGCATTCAATTGAATATGGGTTGAAAAGGATTTGCAAATCATTGTATTCTATATCTAACACAATTTCCCAACTCATATGGAAACAGGGTTTGTAAAACATCTGCCTTGTTTTTGATGAATACTTAGGCCTACTACGCTACTGTATTTCCATTTTGCTCATGACGGTGGTACCTGGAGGTGTTTTTTTCGAGGTGGTACTTGATGGAAAAAGTTGGAGAACCACCTTCATTTGAAGTGTGATTGTTTTTTTATGGCTTCATTTCATTGTCCCTAACAAACGTGCCTCGCCTCAATAAAAATATGCATAAATGTAATTTATTGAACACAACTTTCTGGTAAATAATATTAGTATATTCACCCCTCCCTCCAGGGCTGGTATTTCCTCCCTCCTCCTCCCCCTTCAACCCCCCCTTTCCTCCCGCCCTCCCCTCACGTCTGCGCAGATGGAGTCTATTCGTCCACTCGCGTGGAACCGGAGCAGACGCGGACTCTGGCGGGTCACAAGTCCCATCACTTTTGCTCCACGCCGCCACGCGCACGCGCGTCTTGACGGAGAAAGCGAGAGAAAGAGAGAGAGCGTGACGGGGGAAGGAGTCAAGGACACAAGGGAAGGAAGGAAGGAAGGGAAGGGAAGGGAAGGGAAGAAAGGAAGGACGCACGCGTGGGTAAAAAAACAACAACGTGACAGGACGTGCTTTCCCCGTCCACGCACTCTTGTTTCTGCCTGGTTCTGAGCAGCGCACGGACACGGAGAATCTCGGAACCTTCTTCGCGTCCTCGCCTCCTAACCCCTTGCCTCCTTCAACGCCGATGCTTCGCTGCGCGTGACGCTGCCTCCGCGCGCACGCACGCAACTTCGACCCAGGTAAGTTCGCGCGCGCGCTCAAGCGGATCTTTTAACACTTTTTTTTTGTTTTTTTGGGGACAAAAATACAACAACAACAAAAAAAAAAAAGAAGAAAAGTTGACGAGTTAGTCGTCGTTCGGTTTCGCTTTGGCGGTCACGTGACTTGAAGGGACGGGTACCGAACCTGGATCCAATCACACGTGACTACCCCCACCGTTTTTTGTGTGCGTGGAGGTCAAAGGTGGAATAACACGCCGAGGGAGGGTGAGAGTGTGCAAAAGTGCACTTAATTACTTCCAGCTTGCCGACTTGTTGTTGTTGTTGTTGTTGTTGTTGTCGTCAACCGTCCTCTGCAGTGGACGTAGAAAATAGCTTTGTTATGTTCGCAACCTGTTTGACCTGGGGCCCAAGTTGTCCACTACAGAGGGGCCCGGGGCCCCAGTCAAATATCAACACTGAACTAGATGAAGCAATTCCTGAAGGAATTGCGTGAGAATGAATGTGAACTTCAAAATGACTGATTGTTGAATTACAGCACGCAATACGTGAACAGGCTGAATATTTTGAAGTTGGAACGGTTTGAATCGGATGAAAAATGTGGGAGTTGTGGAACTTTGAAAAATGTCTAATTTTTTTCAATCGAAATTTGGGAATTTCGGGAAAAGCGGGAATTTTTTTAATGATATGTTTTGAATGTTGTGAATGAGTTGGTGTTGGAATTTTGCAAACCGGTCGAGGAATATTGAAGTAACATCTTTAATTTAGAAATGGTATTACGGAATTCCTGGAATTTCAGGAAAACCGCAAATGTTTCCAGATAAAAAAAAAAAAAAGTTTTTTTTGTTCTGATTAAGAGGAATGTTTGGATGGTGGAGCAGTTGAAGTGGGTTAAAAATGTGGAAGGAGTAGTCGCCAGAAAATAGGGTGAAAAAAGGTTTGGAAAAAAAACGGGAATTCTGGGAATTCCTGGAATTTTGAAAATGATAGTTTAAATGTCCAGTATGTGTGGAATGTGTTGAAGGTGGAATGATTTCAATCGATTGAAAAATGTGGAAATGGTGGTAGTTTGAAAAGTGGCCAATTCATTTTCAATTGGAAAAATTCTGGGAAATCTGAGACATTTGGAATTTTTCAAGAGAAAGCCCGCGATTCCCGAATAGGCTGAACAGTTTGAAGTTGGAACGGTTTCAATCGGATAAAAAATGTGGGAGTTGTGAAACTTTGAAAAATGTCCCATTCTTTTCAATGGGAATTTCATGGACATTTGGGAATTTGGGGAAAAGCGGGAATTTTTTTTAATGAAATGTTTTGAATGTTGTGAATGAGTTGGTGTTGGAATTTTGCAAACCGGTCGAGGAATATTGAAGTAGTAACATTTTTAATTGAGAAATGGTATTACGGAATTCCTGGAATTTCAGGAAAACCACACATTTTTCCAGATAAAAAAAAGAAAACTTTTTTTTAAATCCTGATTAAGAGGAATGTTTGGACGGTGGAACGGTTGAAGTGCGTTGAAAAATGTCGAAGGAGTATTCGCCAGAAAATAGGATGAAGAAAGGTTTGAAAAAAAAACGGGAATTCTGGGAATTCCTGGAATTTTGAAAATTATAGTTTAAATGTCCAGTATCAATGGAATGTGTTGAAGGTGGAATGGTTTGAATCGATTGAAAAATGTGGAAATGGTGGTAGTTTGAAAAGTGGCCAATTCATTTTCAATTGGAATAATTCTGGGAAATCTGAGACATTTGGAATGTTTCAAGAGAAAGCCCGCAATTCCCGAATAGGCTGAACAGTTTGAAGTTGGAACGGTTTCAATTGGATAAAAAATGTGGGAGTTGTGAAACTTTGAAAAATGTCCCATTCTTTTCAATGGGAAATTCATGGACATTTGGGAATTTCGGGAAAAGCGAGAATTTTTTTTTAATGAAATGTTTTGAATGTTGTGAATGAGTTGGTGTTGGAATTTTTCAAACCGGTCGAGAATTGTTGAAGTAGTAACATTTTTAATTGAGAAATGGTATTATGGAATTCCTGGAATTTCAGGAAAACCGCAAATGTTTCCAGTTTAAAAAAAAACTTTTTTGTTGTTGTCCTGATTAAGAGGAATGTTTGGATGGTGGAACGGTTGAAGTGGGTTGAAAAATATAGAGAAAGAAGTCGCCAGGAAAAAGGGTGAATTTTTTTTTGAAAAAACAGGAATTCCTGGAATTTTGAAAATGATAGTTTGAATGTCCAGTATGAGTGGAATGTGTTGAAGGTGGAATGGTTTGAATCGATTTAAAAATGTGGAAATGGTGATAGTTTGAAAAGTGGCCAATTCATTTTCAATTGGAAAAATTCTGGGAAATCTGAGACATTTGGAATTTTTCAAGAGAAAGCTTGCGATTCCCAGAATTTTGAAGTTAAAACGGTTTGAATCGGATGAAAAATGTGGGAGTTGTGCAACTTTGAAAAATGTCCCGTTCTTTTCAATGGGAATTTCATGGACATTTGGGAATTTTGGGAAAAGCGGGAATTTTTTTTTAATGAAATGTTTTGAATGTTGTGAATGAGTTGGTGTTGGAATTTTTAAAACCGGTCGAGGAATATTGAAGTAGTAACATTTTTAATTGAGAAATTGTATTACAGAATTCCTGGAATTTCAGGAAAACCGCAAATCTTTCCAGATTAAAAAAAAAATTTTGTTTTTTGTCCTGATTAAGAGGAATGTTTGGACGGTGTAACGGTTGAAGTGGGTTGAAAAATGTGGAAGGAGAAGTCGCCAGAAAAAAGGGTGAAAAAAAGCTTGAAAAAATGTGAATTCTGGAAATTCCTGGAATTTTGAAAAATGATAGTTTGAATGTCCAGCATGAGTGGAATGTGTTGAAGGTGGAATGGTTTGAATCGATTGAAAAATATGGAAATGGTGGAAGTTTGAAAAGCGGCCATCTAATTTTGAATGGGAAACATTCCGGAATTCTGGGAAATCTGAGATTTTTGGGAATTTGTCAAGAAAAAGCCCGCAATTCCCGAATAGGATGAACAGTTTGAGGTTGAAACGGTTTCAATCGGATACAAAATGTGGGAGTTGTGAAACTTTGAAAAATGTCCCATTCTTTTCAATGGGAATTTCATGGAAATTTGGGAATTTCGGGAAAAGCAGGAATTTTTTTTAATGAAATGTTTTGAATGTTGTGAATGAGTTGGTGTTGGAATTTTTCAAACCGGTCGAGAAATGTTGAAGTAGTAACATTTTTAATTGAGAAATGGTATTATGGAATTCCTGGAATTTCAGGAAAACCGCAAATGTTTCCAGTTTAAAAAAAACCTTTTTTTTGGTCCTGATTAAGAGGAATGTTTGGACGGTGGAACGGTTGAAGTGGGTTGAAAAATGTGGAAGGAGAAGTCGCCAGGAAAAAGGGTGATTTTTTTTTTTTTTTAAACGGGAATTCCTGGAATTTTGAAAATAATAGTTTGAATGTCCAGGATGAGTGGAATGTGTTGAAGGTGGAATGGTTTGAATCGATTGAAAAATGTGGAAATGGTGGTAGTTTGAAAAGTGGCCAATTCATTTTCAATGGGAAAAATTCTGGGAAACCTGAGATTTTTTGGAATTTTTCAAGAGAAAGCCCACGATTCCCGAATAGGCTGAACAGTTTGAAGTTTCAATCGGATACAAAATGTGGGAGTTGTGAAACTTTGATTAATGTCCCATTCTTTTCAATGGGAATTTCATGGACATTTGGGAATTTCGGGAAAAGCGGGAATTTTTTTTTTAATGAAATGTTTTGAATGTTGTGAATGAGTTGGTGTTGGAATTTTTCAAACCGGTCGAGGAATATTGAAGTAGTAACATTTTTAATTGAGAAATTGTATTACAGAATTCCTGGAATTTCAGGAAAACCGCAAATGTTTCCAGTTTTTTTTGGTCCTGATTAAGAGGAATGTTTGGACGGTGGAACGGTTGAAGTGGGTTGAAAAATGTGGAAGGAGTAGTCGCCAGAAAAAAAGGTGAAAAAAAAGGTTTGAAAAAACAGAAATTCTGGGATTTCCTGGAATTTTAAAAATGATAGTTTGAATGTCCAGCATGAGTGGAATGTGTTGAAGGTGGAATGGTTTGAAAAATGTGGAAATGGTGGAAGTTTGAAAAATGGCCAATTCATTTTTTAATGGGAAAAATGTTGGAAGTCTGGGAAATCTGAGATTTTTGGGAATTTGTCAAGAAAAATCCCGCAATTCCCGACTAGGCTGAACAGTTTGAAGTTGGAACGGTTTCAATCGGATAACAAATGTGGGAGTTGTGAAACTTGAGACGGCAGCAGCGCAGCAGCATCAGCACAGCGGTTCTTTGAAGGCTTGTAAAATCCAAACCGGAGCAGTTATGAAAACTATTTCATCAATTTTTAATCAGAAGGGTTCAATCTCTCTCCTGTGCTAGTTTGAAGCCGAAACGACAAACGCGCTCAGAGGAGATAATGTTTAAAAAAAAGGTGACTGTTTTGACCCCACTTTTGTTTTGAATGGGGAATTGCAAACTTCCTGTTGATTTTGAATGAAATGTAGGTGTGAGTGAGACCTACATAGAGGTTTTTTTTTCATGTCTCTACGACATTCCTACCGGAAGTTACAAGCAGTTTTGTCTGTGTTTTCTTCCTAGGAGCAGTTTTGTCTGTGTTTTATTCCTAGGGGGCGCTAGAGAGCAATTTTGAGTTTCCGGGTTTGGTTTTTTATTAGATCGCAATTTCCGCCAATCCTGATGTGTGTGTCCAGTTTGGTGAGTTTTGAAGCATGTTAAGGGAGTCAAATTACAGCTCAAAGAGGCAAAAATGACTGTTTTTACGAAATTTTTGTTTTGAAGGGGGAATTGCCAACTTCCTGTTGATTTTTGCTGAAGGATGATATTGTATGAAATCTAGGTCTAAGTCAGACCTACATAGCAGTTTTTGTTTCATGTCTCTACGATATTCCTACTGGAAGTTACAAGCCGTTTTGTCTGTGTTTTTTCCTAGGGGGCGCTAGAGCGCAATTTTGAGTTTTGGGGTTTGGTTTTATTGTTAGATGGCAATTTTTGCCAGTCCTGATATATGTGTCAAATATGGTGAGTTTTGAAGCATGTTAAGAGGGTCAAGTTAAAGCTCAAAGAGGCGGCGGTATAATAAAGAATAATTAAAGCTGCAAGCAGCGATGGACGGAA
Source organism: Nerophis lumbriciformis (assembly GCF_033978685.3). NCBI lineage: Eukaryota > Metazoa > Chordata > Actinopteri > Syngnathiformes > Syngnathidae > Nerophis > Nerophis lumbriciformis. Next base: position 49,443,581 of record NC_084551.2, read on the forward strand.
CCGACTTTGACGGCGCAAAAAATCCAAACCGGAGGAGTATTTAAAACTCTTTGGTCAACTTTTAATCAGAAGGGTTCAATCTCTCTCCTGTGCTAGTTTGAAGCCAACACGACAAACGCGCTCAGACAAGATAATGTTTGAAAAAAGTTGACCGGTTTTTACAAAACTTTTGTTTTGAAGGGGGAATTGCAAACTTCCTGTTGATTTTTGCTGGGGGTTGTCAATATATGAAATGTAGGTCTAAGTGAGACCTACATAGAGGTTTTCATGTCTCTAGGACCTTCTTACTGGAAGTTACAGACAGTTTTGTCTGAGTTTTCTTCCTCGGAGCAGTTGTGTTTGTGTTTTCTTCCTAGGGGGCGCTAGAGCGCAATTTTGGGTTTTGGGGTTGTTGTTTTTTTATTAGATCGTAATTTTTACCAGTCCTGGTGTGTGTGTCCAGTTTGGTGAGTTTTGAAGCATGTTAAGGGGGTCAAATTACAGCACAAAGAGGCAAAAGTGACTTTTTAGTAAACTTTTGTTCTGAAGGGGGAATTGCCAACTTCCTGTTGATTTTTGCTGAAGGATGTCAATGTATGAAATCTAAGTCTAAGTCAGACCTACCTAGAGGTTTTTGTTTCATGTCTCTACGACATTTCTACCGGAAGTTGCAAGCAGTTTTGTCTGTGTTTTTTCCTAGGGGGCGCTAGAGCGCAATTTTGAGTTTTTTTTATTTTTTATTTTTTTTTATTAGATGGCAATTTTCGCTAGTCCTGATTTGTGTGTCAAATATGGTGAGTTTTGAAGCATGTTAAGGGGGTGAAATTACAGCTCAAAGAGACGGCGGAATAATAATAATAAAACGGACGAAATACAATAGGGTCCTCTGTCCCAAAGGGACACTGCGGTCCCTAATAATAAAACCTTACAAATTCAATAGGGTCCTCTGTCCCAAAGAGACATTGCGGTCCCTAATAAACAATATAACGAAATAAGCAATACAATAAAAGCACCAAGTAGGACTACTATGATGTATGAACAATTAATATTCATATGATTAATTGTTGCCAAATGAGCTGTGTGGAAAAAGGTATAATAATAGTACAATATATGATCATTTTAGACATATTAGTGTCAAAATATAGTGTAAAGTTTCGGAGGTATCGTCATTGACTTTGCATCATAATCTTCATTTTGGCATGAATAATTATATGTTGTCTATTATAGTGTAAAAATGTTTGTTTTTTTTTAAATGAGAAAATTACTGTTCAATAAAATAAGATTATTTTATTTATTTTACGAAATCTTGTTTAAAGATTCCGCCACAAGCCGATGATATTTACTTTAAGAATTGCAAGTTGAATGATGCTTGTTTTCAGAATAAAATACTTATTTCTAGCTTATAAAACCTGCTAGTTTCTAGATGAACAAATCTTTATTTACACACTAAAAAATGCTGGGTTATTTTGATAACCCAATTTATGAGTTGCGAGTGTTGGGTTCAATTTTGGAGTTATTTTTATTTTGAACAAATTCCCTTGTGGATCATTAAAGTTTGTCTAAGTCTAAGTCTACATCTAAGAGCGACCCATTTTTGGGGTTATAAGGGTATTATTTGAACTCAGTTGATGTTTTTTCCAAAAATTTGAACCATTTTTGGGTTGTTTTTCAACAAGTGACACATTTTTGGGTAAAAGGCATTTTTAAAAAATTGTTATTAAAAAGTTACTTTTTTTTTTTGAGGGAATTTTATTATGGATTAATCTCATTAACATTGTTTTCAATCACCCAACATTGAGTTAGCATAACTCAACTTTTGGGTTAAATATTTCAACCCAATAGTTTGGTTGGGAATAACCCAACATTAAGTTATCATAACTCAACTTTTGGGTTAAATATTTCAACCCAATAGTTTGGTTGGGAATAACCCAACATTGAGTTATCATAACTCAACTTTTGGGTTAAATAATTAAACGCAAAAGTTGAGTTGAAAAAATTTAACCCAAAATTGGGTTATTTTTTAACCCAACATTTTTTTTAAATTAAGTCATAGGAACTCACTAGTTTTTAGTATTTTTTTCTTAAAATCCAGTCTTATATCTTATATTTTGTCAGCTCTTTTTTTGCCGTGTAAGCAATCGTACACACGTGTGTGTGTGTGTGTGTGTGTGTGTGTGTGTGTGTGTGTGTCACTGAGACGCAGGAAACCGTTACGAGGTCAAAGGTGAAGTAATTGCTGCACTAATGGTTGTGACGACCGCAAAAATGCAAAGTTTTTTTTTTTTTTTCTCCCTCCGAGGTCCAGATGTGTGAATACTTCCTGACATGTCGGACTCCCCCGCAGAGCAGAAAAATTCTCCTCGAGGTGCCGATGATGACTTTTTAATGCTGTTCTAAGTATAGGGTTGTCACGATACCAGGATGTCAGTAGTCGATACATGTGAATTTCCACGATTCTACATTCTTATCCGATACCACTGAAATGTTTAAGTTCGATACATGAGTGTCAAGTACTGTACTTAAAACCACTGTCCTTCAACATCATTTGTCACATGTTTTTAAACTGCATTGTCGTCTGCCATTAGGTAACTATTCAAGAACCGTATTTTCTGGACTATAAGCCATAAATAAATATTAGAATAAAAAAATATTTTCCATATATTATCCGCACAAGACTATAAATCGCAGAAATACACGTTGTGAAACATGTTATCTATAAATGTTTATTTACATACTTTAATTGTTTCCAAACGGAGTCTGCAACACGGCAGTAAAACGGCTGATCAAACAAAACAGAAGTCATCGTCATGGACCCACTAGCTGCGCAAGCAAGCTCTCCAATCAGCTAAACAGACTCAATAACTCCACGGTGACGTCTTTACAAAACTGAAACAATACCAAAAGAATGCCATTGTAAGGTAATAATGCTAACACAGACACTCGTAAACGTGTTAGCATATTAGCTAACGCTAACGACATTACATTACGATAACACGTACAAATATGCATGACAACGCTCCTACCAGACACCACACATGGGACGGTTTAGTAAGTAAGAATTGTTTTAGTTGTATTGTAAAACTTACAAAAATTGCTTGGAGTGATGAATTAAGAATCCATACGAGTAGAAACGCTATGGACGTCCAAAAGACGGATCAGCACTTGTACATCCGGTCTAAAGGACTCGCACCGCACCGTTTTATAAGCCGTAGGGATTGTTGAGCTATTACCCCCTTGTTATGTTGGGCTAAATATATATATATATATATATATATATATATATATATATATATATATATATATATATATATATATATATATATATATATATATATACATATATATATATATATGTATGTATAGTGATACAAAATGATAGTTTGAATGTACAGGATGGTGGAATATGTTGAAGGTGGAATGGTTTGAATGGGTTGAAAAATTTGGAAATGGTGGATGTTTTGAAAATGGAAATCTGGGAATTTTTGGAATTTGTCAAGGGAAAGCCCACGATGGCCGAATAGGCTGAACAGTTTGATTTCGGAACGGTTTGAATCGGATGAAAAATGTGGGAGTTGTGGAACTTTGAAAAATGTCAAATTATTTTCAATGGGAATTTCATGGAAATTTGGGAATTTCGGGAAAAGCTGGAATTTTTTGGAAAATGTTAAATATTTTGAATCTATATATATATATATATATATATATATATATATATATATATATATATATATATATATATATATATATATAATGTTGTGTTTTGGTATTGTTTAAATTATTTATGTACAAAATGCAAATATACTTTTTTTTCTTTTGAGTTTAGATACCTATTTACTGTATATTTTTTCCAATCAGGTCTATGTATATTTTTTCCTTACAAAAATTCCAATAATTATTAAGTTTAAAAAAAAAAAAAAAAAAATATATATATATATATATATATATATATATATTTTTTTTGTATGTATGTATAAATTATCAAATAAAATATATATATACATATGTATGTATATATATATATTATATATACACACATATATATATATATATATATATATATATATATATATATATATATATATATATATATATATATATATATATATATATATATATATATATATATAATCAAATACATAGGCAATTTACAAAAGGTAAATATGGTAGGCTATAATCTCCTAGTAGCTACCAGCTACACAGCAGCTAAGCACACAATAGCTCACAAGCTAGCCAGACTCTCCTTACTGAATTGTCTAAAACATGACATTTGTCAATATAAAAAAGTTTTAAATAGTTCTAGTTTCATATTACTTACACATACAAAGTCTCCACGGCGAGTAAAGCAAGAAGTATTCAGTAACAAACGTGTCTGCGTCATGAGCTTAACCTAATCAACTGTTGTGGCCACTAGGTGTCACAGAAATGACCACACCTCTTCAACTTAAAAGACAGCATACGTCCATATCAGACGATCAATAATAAATACGTTAGCGTTTTCATACCTACCATTGTTCTCTGTTTGATTAATTTTGCCTGATCAAACCTTTCCTAACGGAATAAATAAAATAATACAAGTATATATGATTCCTGCTGATATTGTATCGGATCAATACTGGTATCTTATCGAAAGTAAAAAAAGGTGGTATTGGAATACGGACTATGGAGACAAAGTAGCTAAGTTGGCAACACCGATCCCTTCTGCTATGTCTTCTTATTCTCTGGCAGAGCAGCTGCGTATGAGCGGAGTTAACAGGATGCCCCAAATCTATCCGTGGCAGGCCGCCACAAATAAATGAAGGTGCAGAAAGTACGGGGAAAATGTGCTCAGTTTTGCTTGGAGCGACATCAACAAGCGTTCATGAACACGTCCCAGGGGGTGTCAACACCAGTGTAAACGCTGCTGATGGGATTATGTTGCATTTTAGAGCCACTAAGTGTGGATTTATTGTGAATGAATAGAGTCTGCGGTGCTGGATGTTAAATTGTTTGTGATGATCACATGACACGCCGCAGCGTTTGCTTTCTCCAGTCGTGCTCTTCCTGCCGAGCGGCGCGTCTCCTGACAGCGATGTCATCCCCTCTGCTGCGTCTGACGACTGATTCCCATACTTTTTTATTTTCATACTCCAAAAGCTCATCTGATCGACGTCACTTTTGACTATTCTCGTTTTGCTCGCCTGGCGAGACGACAGGAATCATAACATACTTGTTGCGCTTTTCAATAAAAGCCATATATATATATATATATATATATATATATATATATATATATATATATATATATATATATATATATATATATATATATTTTTTTTTTTTAAGCTAAAACCTTCTAGATCAACTTCATATTCATCTGTCCATATAAGGCTTATATATATATATATATATATATATATATATATATATATATATATATATATATAAGCCTTATATGGACAGATGAATATGAAGTTGATCTAGAAGGTTTTAGCTTAAAAAAAAAAAAAAAAAAAAAATATATATATATATATATATATATATATATATATATATATATATATATATATCCATCCATCCATTTTCTACCGCTTATTCCCTTTGGGGTCGCGGGGGGCGCTGAAGCCTATCTCAGCTACAATCGGGCGGAAGGCGGGGTACACCCTGGACAAGTCGCCACCTCATCGCAGGGCCAACACAGATAGACAGACAACATTCACACTCACATCCACACACTAGGGCCAATTTAGTGTTGCCAATCAACCTATCCCCAGGTGCATGTCTTTGGAGGTGGGAGGAAGCCGGAGTACCCGGAGGGAACCCACGCAGTCACGGGGAGAACATGCAAACTCCACACAGAAAGATCCCGAGCCCGGGATTGAACCCAAGACTACTCAGGACCTTTGTATTGTGAGGCAGATGCACTAACCCCTCTGTCACCGTGCTGCCCATATATATATATATATATATATATATATATATATATATATATATATATATACATACAGTATATATATTAGAGATGTCCGATAATGGCTTTTTTGCCGATATCAGATATTACGATATTGTCCAACTCTTGATTACCGATTCCGATATCAACCGATACCGATATATACAGTCGTGGAATTAACACATTATTATGCCTATTTTTGTTGTGATGCCCCGCTGGATGCATTAAACAATGTAACAAGGTTTTCCAAAATAAATCAACTCAAGTTATGGAAAAAAAAATGCCAACATGGCACTGCCATATTTATTATTGATGTCACAAAGTGCATTATTTTTTTTAACATGCCTCAAAACAGCAGCTTGGAATTTGGGACATGTTCTCCCTGAGAGAGCATGAGGAGGTTGAGGTGGGCGGGGTTGAGACAGCCATGACATTATGTTCTTTACAAGTGTATGTAAACTTTTGATCGTGACTATATATATATATATATATATATATATATATATATATATATA
>NC_084551.2:49455000-49470000 GCF_033978685.3 Nerophis lumbriciformis
CAGGTTGCAGACTATTCGCACTATTGATCATGTGATGCGCACAAGTCCATACGACGACCTGATATACAGGCCGCTTGGAGCATCTTGAGCCAACAAGGAAACGTTCAAGGAGGCTTTGAGTCCGTCCGGCTGGAGGACCGTCGCGTTTTTGCTCCTGGCTGGCCAATCAAAGCCGTGAGGTGCGGACGGCGGCCAACGGGGCGGGGGTGGAGGAGATGGAAGGCGGCAGTCCTGAAGAGACGCCTGTATGACGAGCAGAAGAAGAGAAAGTGACAATGAAAGACGGGGAGGCTGGGAAAGATTGCTGCCTATTCTTCTTCTTGTTCCCATGGCGATAGCTGCCTTCATCTCAGGCGGGGTGCGAGCGTATGAGCGACAGGGCCTTGGGACTACGCAGGGTTCTCCTTAGCAGCATTCAATTGTCTGGAAGCATCAGCTTTTATTATGTGTGTGTGTGTGTGTGTGTGTGTGTGTGTGTGTGTGTGTGTGTGTGTGTGTGTGTGTGTTCTGGCAATGCTTACTTAATGGCGACATCGCTCTGTTTACACAGTCACCTTTAGGGGACCTCTGACAGTATGGGGACTGTGTGTGTGTGTGTGTGTGTGTGGTGGTGGTGGTGGGGGGGCTGGTGTTTTGTCATAAAGAAATACAATCATAATGTACAAACCCCGTTTCCATATGAGTTGGGAAATTGTGTTAGATGTAAATATAAAAGGAATACAATGATTTGCAAATCCTTTTCAACCCATATTCAGTTGAATATGCTACAAAGACAACATATTTGATGTTCAAACTGATAACAATTTTTTTTTTTTTTTTTGCAAATAATCATTAACTTTAGAATTTGATGCCAGCAACACGTGACAAAGAAGTTGGGAAAGGTGGCAATAAATACTGATAGAGTTGAGGAATGCTCATCAAACACTTATTTGGAACATCCCACAGGTGAACAGGCAAATTGGGAACAGGTGGGCGCCATGATTGGGTATAAAAGTAGATTCCATGAAATGCTCAGTCATTCACAAACAAGGATGGGGCGAGGGTCACCACTTTGTCAACAAATGCGTGAGCAAATTGTTGAACAGTTTAAGAAAAACCTTTCTCAACCAGCTATTGCAAGGAATTTAGGGATTTCACCATCTACGGTTTGTAATATCATCAAAGGGTTCAGAGAATCTGGAGAAATCACTGCACGTAAGCAGCTAAGCCCGTGACCTTCGATCCCTCAGGCTGTACTGCATCAACAAGCGACATCAGTCTGTAAAGGATATCACCACATGGGCTCAGGAACACTTCAAAAACCCACTGTCAGTAACTACAGTTGGTCGCTACATCTGTAAGTGCAAGTTAAAACTCTCCTATGCAAGGCGAAAACCGTTTATCAACAACACCCAGAAACACCGTGGGCTTCGCTGGGCCTGAGCTCATCTAAGATGGACTGATACAAAGTGGAAAAGTGTTCTGTGGTCTGATGAGTCCACATTTCAAATTGTTTTTGGAAACTGTGGACGTTGTGTCCTCCGGACCAAAGAGGAAAATAACCATCCGGATTGTTATAGGCGCAAAGTGTAAAAGCCAGCATCTGTGATGGTATGGGGGTGTATTAGTGCCCAAGACATGAGTAACTTACACATCTGTGAAGGCGCCATTAATGCTGAAAGGTACATACAGGTTTTGGAGCAACATATGTTGCCATCCAGGCAACGTTATCATGGACGCCACGTGTTACAACAGCGTGGCTTTGTAGTAAAAGAGTGCTGGTACTGGACTGGCCTGCCTGTAGTCCAGACCTGTCTCCCATTGAAAATGTGTGGCACATTATGAAGCCTAAAATAGCACAACGGAGACCCCCAGACTGTTGAACAACTTAAGCTGGACATCAAGCAAGAATGGGAAAGAATTCCACCTGAGAAGCTTCAAAAATGTGTCTCCTCAGTTCCCAAACGTTTACTGAGTGTTGTTAAAAGGAAAGGCCATGTAACACAGTGGGTCCTTTCGGTCTGGAAGTCAACTATATCCTAGGGCTGTGAATCTTTGGGGAACCAAACAATTCGATTTGATTCCTGGGGGTAACGATTCGATTGGATGGATGGATTCAAAATGATTCTGGATTTAAAATCAATACTTTTTTTTCATAACATTAGGTGCCAGTTCTAGGATTAACTACATTCCTCCATAAAATAGATAAACAGCTCTGATACATTTTTATATTACTTAAAAAAACCCAACAGGTTTTGTTTAATACAATTCTATCCAAACATTAAGAATCGTTACAAATAAGAATCGCGATTCATTCAAAAATATTTTTTTTTTGACATAGCGATAATATCCCCCCCAAAATTGAGTGTGTGAGGTTCGTGTGTGGGAGGTGGTAAAGGAGAGATAAAGGAATATATTTCCGGACATTTCCTAGTTTTTTATCAAAATCCATCCATAACTTTTGGGGTTATATTACTAACAGACAGACAAACAAACCCTGGTCTGCTTGCAGCAAGGCAAAGTTGAGGTTTCGAAGACGACGCATAAAGCCGGTCAGAAGTTGGGATATTTTAACTAGAGATGTCCGATAATGGCTTTTTTGCCGATATCCCATATTCCGATATTGTCCAACTCTTAATTAACGATACCGATATCAACCAATACCGATATATACAGTCGTGGAATTAACACATTATTATGCCTAATTTTGTTGTGATGCCCCGCTGGATGCATTAAACAATGTAACAAGGTTTTCCGAAATAAATCAACTCAAGTTATGGAAAAAAAAATGCCAAAATGGCACTGCCATATTTATTATTGAAGTCACAAAGTGCATTATTTTTTTTTAACATGCCTCAAAACAGCAGCTTGGAATTTGGGACATGCTCTCCCTGAGAGAGCATGAGGAGGTTGAGGTTGGGGGGGTTGAGGTTTTAGGGGGTGTATATTGTAGCGTCCCGGAAGAGTTAGTGCTGCAAGGGGTTCTGGGTATTTGTTCTGTTGTGTTTATGTTATGTTACGGTGCGGATGTTCTCCCGAAATGTGTTTGTCATTCTTGTTTGGTGTGGGTTCACAGTGTGGCGCATATTTGTAACAGTGTTAAAGTTGTTTATACGGCCACCCTCAGTGTGACCTGTTTGGCTGTCGACCAAGTATGCCTGGCATTCACTTGTGTGTGTGTGAAAAGCCGTAGATATTATGTGATTGGGCTGGCACGCAAAGGCAGTGCCTTTAAGGCAGGGGTCCCCAAACTTTTTGACTCAGGGGCCGCATTGGGTTAAAAAAATTTGGCCGGGGCCCAGGCCGTATATACAGTATATATACTGAATATGAATATATATATGTATATATATATATATATATATATAGATAATAAATAAATAAATGGGTTGTACTTGTATAGCGCTTTTCTACCTTCAAGGTACTCAAAGCGCTTTGACACTACTTCCACATTTACCCATTCACACACACATTCACACACTGATGGAGGGAGCTGCCATGCAAGGTGCTAACCAGCACCCATCAGGAGCAAGGGTGAAGTGTCTTGCTCAGGACACAACGGACATGACGAGGTTGGTACTAGGTGGGGATTGAACCAGGGACCCTCGGGTCGCGCACGGCCACTCTCCCACTGCGCCACGCCGTGCCTATATATAATATATATATAAATGAATTTTCCCATCGATAACGTGACAATGTTAAATGTTGATGAACATCAATGTTAATTGATGTTATATGACATACATATAATAATGTAATTTTACCATAATAAAGTGAAATATATATATATATATATATATATATATATATATATATATATATATATATATATATATATATATATATATATAAATTCATTTTTAGACAATATGATTTGCCTGAGCGGCTAGGAGACACCAAGAGTAACAAGCGGTAGAAAATGGATTAGAAAGGAAATATTTAAAAAAATAAATAATAAACATTTTTTTTCTCGATAACATTGACTCAACTCGTGGTTAGCATGGATTTGTTGGGCCATGTTTTAAGCGGGAAATGCGCGGACAAAAACGGATAAACCATCACCCGGAAAATATATTCAATTTTGAGGTATTTACATTGTAAACATAACAATGCTTTGTTTTTGTTTCTTTGCCACACAGCAGCGTGTAGATCAGGCCTGGGCAACTATTTTGACTTGGGGGGTGTCAAGACTTGGTCCTTGGGGTTTGTTTTTCCGGAAGGCAACGGAAAATTGGCGCGGGCAAGACTTGAGTGTGAGTACATGTTTAATATTTAAAAAGGTATAAACAAAAGGCACTCACAGCGGAGGTAAAACAACTTGGCTATGAAAACAAAAGGCGCGCACAAAGGCGGAAAACTATGAACGAGAAACAAAAACTTACTTGGCATGGAGCTGTGAACATGACATGAAGAGTGATCATAAAGTGTGCAGAGCATAAATGTGATGTCGCCAGGCTGACCAACAGAAAATGAAAAGCTTAAATAACACAGACATGACTAACAACAGGTGCGTGACTCAAAACGTGAAACAGGTGCGTGACATGAGAGGTGAAAACTAATGGGTTGCTATGGAAACAAAACAAGGGAGTGAACAACCAGGAACTAAGAAAGTGTCCAAAAAACAAACAGCACATGGCCAAACAAAAACATGATCAATACAGACATGACAAAAAATGTGTCTGGGGGCCGGTATATCTATTTTTAGGAACACTAATACAAAACCTCACAATAATGTCTGATTGAATACTAAAAACGTTATGACAGACCGCCTTAAAAAACGTAATGGAATTTTAAATTTTTCTATGAACGATAAAACACTGAATATTGACAAAATATGAAAGTCACACCCCCTTTCGATCGACATATTTTACAATCAAGTGAAACACAACAAAAATGCAACAAACAGTGAAATATGAACGCGAAGGGTACAAAATAAACTCACCCACAATCTGATATATCTGATATATCACTAAGCTTTAGAACTTTGTTGTGAAAATCTCCTTCCGCGTCTGTGGAAACGCTTCCCGCCCACACTGCTTGGTGCCTCGTCTGAGCTGCTGTGACGTAGATTACCATAGTAACTAATTAGATTACCATAGTAACTGGTTTATCATCCATAAGCCCAGATTTCAACCATTGAAATACTTAGTATAGTTGAAGACTTACAGTTCTAGAAAACATGACTGTACATCATAACGGCAGCTACACTTTCCATCTTAAAGATCTAAAAAAAATTATTTGGGAATGCATATTGATTTTAATTTGTGAATCGTGTCGAGACAGCAGGTTGTTTGTTATGTGTTGTGTGCTGGCTTTCTGTGTTGGTTTTGGTTTATTTGCACCAAGAGCAGGAACGGTTGTTTTTTTAAATGAATATAACAGTCATGGTCAATGACCAACATTACTAACATGAATACTATAATTAATTTCTCAAAAGCCATTTTGTTTTGTTTTGTTTTGTTTAATGTTTACAACAGATTGAGGACTTTGAGGGCAAAAACCAAAGGATTTAAATGAGTCGTGAGATAAGTAGTGTAGAGGTTGCCCTCTAGTGGGTTCTTCGGACCACCACACACTGCCACGAGAGCCCGGATTTCAGGGTACAACACTGTTTTATTTTCATGAATAGTGCAAGTGGTTTGCTTTCCAGGAAACTGTCTTTCTCTCCTGCGTCCGCTCAGCAGCACCTCCAACTCCAACTGCGTGTCTCATTCCGGCTGCTGCTAATAAAGGCGACAGGTGATTAGATAACAAGGCCCACCTGGGCCATCTACTCACCTGTCCCTGTCTTCGCGGCCGGTCCTGGCACACCATGTTCCGCGGCAGGCCCGCAGGCCACGCCCCCCCTCCACGAGTAGTTTTTGAGTACTATTGACTTTGTTTGATCAAACAATTGTATGTGATAAAAGGGAATAAGGAACTAGTGTAAATATTGTGTTGATATTGTTAAACTTATACTAGAACTCACCATAAGAACATTAAAAAAATTACAGTTAATCTGATTTGTATCGGTATCAGAATCAGCAGCATAAAAACATCCCCAAAAAATGAAAACAAACATGTTTGTTGATTATGAGCATTTATAACGTTGATTATGAGCATTTATTAGGGTGGAAATGAAAGAAAATCATGGTGCCACCGCCTGTCACACTCCTTTGGAGTTGGTTAGTGTTTTCCTGTAGTTCCTGTCCTGTGCTTTTATTTTGGTGGCACTTCAGTTTTTGTGCTTCCCTGCGACAACTTGACTCCTGCCTTGTTCCCCCGCACCTGTTTTGTGTCATCAATTAGGACTGTTCAAGTTGATTCCCGGGCCATCTTTCTTGGTCGGGACTATGCGACGTATGTTTGTACATTGTGTCAGTTTTTGCTGTTCTCCAGCATTCCGTTTTTGTTTATACCCTGATCTGTGCTTTTGGAGCCTTTCCCTGAGACTCTCGCCTTTTGTTTGCTTTCTTTATCACCTGCCCTCCTCGGTTTTCTGCGTCTTGGGACCCGAGCGTCACACATGGTAAGCACGACAATCTATAAAGTTGTATCCGATTTACCCGATTAATCGAACAAACTAATTTCCAAATTGTGCTATTACTAAAATACTCAATATTTGCAGCCTTAGATCGGGCTCCACACCCTAAAGTCCTAGCGGGTGTTTTGTTGAGCATGTCAGAAATGTCACCTTTGGTGAGTTGCTTTATTACCAGCGACACCATGTGGTGCATTCAGGGAACTACTATCACATACACAACACTGTAGCAAGGCATGTTATGACTCATTTCCACCGTTTAGTGTGCAGGGTTTCAGGAACTTATAGCTCAGCTCGCTTACACACACAATGTGGAAAAAGTGAGCATCTTTAGTACAAAACCCAAAACCAGTGAAGTTGGCACGTTGTGTAATTCGTAAATAAAAACAGAATACAATGATTTGCAAATCCTTTTCAACTTATATTCAATTGAATAGACTGCAAAGACAAGATATTTAATGTTCCAACTGAGAAACTTAATTAAAAAAAAAAATCATTAACTTAAAATTTAATGGCAGGAACAGGGGCATTGTTACCACTGTGTTACATGGCCTTTCCTTTTAACAACACTCAGTAAACGTTTGAGAGCTGAGGAGACACATTTTTGAAGCTTTTCAGGTGGAATTATTTCCCATTCTTGCTTGATGTACAGCTTAAGTTGTCGTATTTTACACTTCATAATGCGATGGGAGACAGGTCTGGACTACAGGCAGGCCAGTCTAGTACCCGCACTCTTTTACTACATCGTCCAGTTTCCAAAAAACAATTTGAAATGTGGACTCGACAGACCATAGAACACTTTTCCCCTTTGCATCAGTCCATCTTAAATGAGCCCGGTCCCAGCGGAGCCGGTGGCGTTTCTGGGTGTTGTTGATAAATGGCTATGGCTTTGCATAGTAGAGTTTTAACTTGCACTTACAGATGTAGCAGCGAACTGTAGTTACTGACAGTGGTTTTCTGAAGTGTTCCTGAGCCCATGTGGTGATATCCTTTACACACTGATGTCGCTTTTTGATGCAGTACCGCCTCAGGGATTGAAGGTCCGCAATATCATCGCTTACGTGCAGTGATTTCTCCAGATTCTCTGAATATATTGATGATATTATGGATCGTAGATGGTGAAATCCCTAAATTCCTTGCAATAGCTGGTTGAGAAATGTTGTTCTTAAAACTGTTGGACAATTTGCTCACGCATTTGTTGACAAAGTGGTGACCCTCGCCCCATCCTCGTTTGTGAATGACTGAGCATTTCATGGAAGCTGCTTTTTTTTTTTTACCCAATCATGGCACCCACCTGTTCCCAATTAGTCCGTTCACCTGTGGAATGTTCCAAATAACATGTTTGATGAGCATTCCTCAACTTTCTCAGTCTCTTTTGCCACTTGTGCCAGCTTTTTTGAAACACGTTGCAGGCATCAAATTCAAAATGAGCTAATATTTGCAAAAAAAATAAAGGTTTTCAGTTTGAACGTTAAATATCTTGTCTTTGCAGTCTATTCAATTGAATATAGGTGGAAAAGGTTTAGCAAATCATTGTATTCTGTTTTTATTAACGATTTACACAACGTGCCAACTTCACGGGTTTTGGATTTAGTATTTGTGGTTATGTTGGCACGTCCTCCACACCAATAGAGGGCAGTATGTTCGAATAAAATTAGTTTTTTTTAAAAGAAGCAAAATACGAAACTTTACGTTAGAATCATCTACAGTTTGTTGATGTCATTGATGCTCCTCACGAACCACGCGCCCCGTTTGACTTCCTGTTACTGGGGCGGCATAGCTCGGTTGGTGGAGTGGCCGGGCCAGCAACTTGAGGGTTCCAGGTTCGATCCCCCGCTTCTGCCATTGTGTCCTTTGGCAAGACACTTTACCCACCCGCTCCCAGTGCCCACCCATACTACTTTAAATGTAACTTAGATATTGGGTTTCACTATGTAAAGCGCTTTGAGTCACTTGAGAAAAAGCGATATAGAAATGTAATTCACTTCACTTCACTTCACTTCACAGAGTTAGGGATGCATGGGATTCTGGGTATTTGTTCTGTTGTGTTACGGTGCGGATGTTCTCTTTGAGTCACTAGAGAATTAGCGCTATATAAATATAATTCACTTCACTGATACCACGACGATATCGCCGCGTTCATTAAGGCGGACGACTTCCACGTCTTGTTCCCTCGTCTTTTGTTTGCTGGTCGGCTGGTTACTCTTCAGCGCTCTCTTCATTTCACGCTCTCCAGACTCCTCGCCATGGCGCCCGCCTTCGCCCCCGTACCTCCTCCCTCTCTCTGCCGGCCGGCCTAATATCCCCCCTTCCTCCCTTGATTGATTCTCACCTTTTCCATTCTTGCCGTTCACCTCATTAATGAAGCGGCCGTCTGCTCATTTCCTCTTTTGTGTCCCGTCAACCCCCCCCCCCCCCCCATACCCCTCCCCTCCCCCCACACACACTTCCTATTCTCCGCATAGACTTCCTGTCCTGTCATCCTTGAAGCGGCGGCAGGCTCATTGTGTCCTGATAAAACCTCCTGACGTTCCTTCAATAGAGCGCGGAAGAATGGCGAGAGATTTGGCGAAGGTGGAAGGTGAAGGACCAACATCCATTCATCATCCATTTATCCATCTGTCATTCATCTATTCATTCGTTCATCCATCAACCTTATCTAATCCTCCACCCATGCAGTAATCCATCCGTTCATCCATCCGTACATCTCCAGAAAATAATCCCAACCGTCTACAGTACGGCACACATTCACCCATTCATCCAATCATCATCCCTCCAATCTATCACCCATCCATACGAATCCAGCTTCCGTCATCCCATTGCCTCTGATCCATCCATCAAGTCCCTCAACCGTCTATTCATCCTAAAATAAACCGTCCATCTAATCCAGGGGTCGGCAACCCGCTGCATGGGATTCTGGGTATTTGTTCTGTTGTGTTTATGTTGTGTTACGGTGCAGATGTTCTCCCGAAATGTGTTTGTCATTCTTGTTTGGTGTGGGCTCACAGTGTGGCGCATTATTAGTAAGAGTGTTAAAGTTTTTTATACCGCCACCGTCAGTGTAACCTGTGTGGTTGTTGACCAAGTATGCCTTGCTGTCACTTTCATATTCAAGCAGAAGCCCCATACAACGCGTGGCTGGGCCGGCACATTGGTTGTAGTGAGCGCTAAATGCTGTACCATCGCGGCACGTTTGGGAGAATAGTTGCCCTGAAAGTAGTAGTATGCCGGAAAAATCGACAGACTACGGCTTGTCAAGTAGCGTCATTCATATAAAACCCGCGGGCCGCACTACCATTTAATTTTCATGTTAAGGTGCGGGCCGCGTGTCTGAGACCCTTGGTTTATACATAGCACAAAGCAAAAAAAAAACTTCGTAAACAGTGTTATTTCATGTTAAATTTCAAAAAATTTTTGTGGGTCCCATTGTTTACTTTAATTTGTGAAACTGGTCAAAATGGCTCTTTGACTGGTAAAGGTTGCCGACCCCTGATCCAATCCATCATCCATCCACCAACAATGTAACGTCATAAGCCCATCCATCCATCTTTTTCCGCTTATCCGAGGTCGGGTCGCGGGGGCAGCAGCCTAAGCAGGGAAACCCAGACTTCCCTCTCCCCAGCCACTTCGTCCAGCTCCTCCCGGGGGATCCCGAGGCGTTCCCAGGCCAGCCGGGAGACATAGTCTTCCCAACGTGTCCTGGGTCTTCCCCGTGGCCTCCTACCAGTCGGACATGCTCTAAACACCTCCCTAGGGAGGCGTTCTCGTGGCATCCTGACCAGATGCCCTCCTGGATGACAGAGCTTCTCACCCTATCTCTAAGGGAGAGCCCCGCCACCCGGCGGAGGAAACTCATTTCGGCCGCTTGTACCCGTGATCTTGTCCTTTCGGTCATAACCCAAAGCTCATGACCATAGGTGAGGATGGGAACGTAGATCGACCGGTAAATTGAGAGCTTTGCCTTCCGGCTCAGCTCCTTCTTCACCACAACGGATCGATACAGCGTCCGCATTACTGAAGACGCCGCGGTGCGATCACGATCCACACTTCCCTGAACAAGACTACGAGGTACTTGAACTCCTCCACTTGGGGCAGGGTCTCCTCCCCAACCCGGAGATGGCACTCCACCCTTTTCCGGGCGAGAACCATGAACTCGGACTTGGCGGTGCTGATTCTCATCCCAGTCGCTTCACACTCGGCTGCAAACCGATCCAGTGAGAGCTGAAGCCGTACCCACTAAATTTGAGAAGAAATACCCACTAAATTTGAGAAGAAACAAATAGTTTTCCATGTACAAGCCGCACCTGACTATAAGCCGCAGATATATACGTTGTGAAATGAGTTATTTACACAGTAAGAGTCTGTAAATATATATATTTACATACCTTTTTAATTGTTTCAATCAATACATCAATCATTGTTTATGTGGAGGGAGATGTTGTCAGCGCTGCCTGCAGGAGCAAAGGTCACCGCCTCTGTCCATGGTCGCTGAGGACAGAGCACCATCAGACAGGGGCGTGGCAGTGCTGACGGCGAGACACAGCTGGCAGGTGATTAGATTTCACAGGTGGTACGTGTTAATCTAATCCAGTGTTTTTCAACCTTTTTTGAGCCAAGGCCCATTTTTTTTCATAAAAAAAATACGGAGGCACACCACCAGCAGAAAAGGTTAAAAAATTAAACTCCGCCAGGTTGTCGTGCCTTATTTTGAGTTTGTTGTTGTTTCCTGTGTATTGCTTTAGTTCCTGTCTTGCGCTGTTATTTTGGTGAAAATATTATAATATATAATATTTATAATATAATTTAATATAATATTATATATACATAAAAATATAAAATATTATAATATATAATATTTATAATATAATTTAATATAATATTATATATATAAAAAATTAAACTCCACCAGGTTGTCGTGCCTTATCTTGAGTTTGTTGTTGTTTCCTGTGTATTGCTTTAGTTCCTGTCTTGCGCTGTTATTTTGGTGACCCTTCCTGTTTTGTTGGTGTTCTCCTGTAGCAGCTTCACGCCTTCCTTTGAGCGCTATTGCCCGCCCCTGCTTTGTTTTCGCAATCAAGACTATCTAAGTTGTGCGTACGCTATCCTTCTTTGTGGGGACATTGTTGATTGTCATGTCATGTACGGGATGTGCTTTGTGGACGCCGTATTTGCTCCACACACTGTAAGTTTTTGCTGTCGTCCAGCATTCTGTTTTTGTTGACTTTGTAGCCAGTTCAGTTTTACTTTTGTTTTACATAGCCATCCCTATGTTTCAGTGCCTTTTCCTAGCGGGACTTGCCTTTTGTTGATTTTTGGTTTAAGCGTTACATACCTTTTTACCTGCACGCTGTCTCCCGCTGTGCTCTGCCTATTGGGATCACGACAAACCATCCTCGACGCGTTCCGACTTCTACAAAGCAATGAACTACCTGCTGCCACCTACTGATATGGAGTATTACATGGTTACCCTGCCAAGCTCTACACAGCACAGGCACTAGACAACGGCACATTATTATGACTACTGATTTGAAAAAAATATTTTTTTGGACCAATTAGGTGACGTTGCATAATTTCCCACGGCACACCAGGCAATATATCATGGCACACTAGTGTGCCGCGGCACAGTGGTTGAAAATCACTGATGTACGGGATGTGCTTTGTGGACGCCGTATTTGCTCCACACGCTGTAAGTTTTTGCTGTCGTCCAGCATTCTGTTTTTGTTGACTTTGTAGCCAGTTCAGTTTTACTTTTGTTTTACATAGCCATCCCTATGCTTCAGTGCCTTTTCCTAGCGGGACTTGTCTTTTGTTGATTTTTGGTTTAAGCGTTACATACCTTTTTTACCTGTACGCTGTCTCCCGCTGTGCTCTGCCTATTGGGATCACGACAAACCATCCTCGACGCGTTCCGACTTCTACAAAGCAATGAACTACCTACTGCCACCTACTGATATGGAATATTACATGGTTACCCTGCCAAGCTCTACACAGCACAGGCACTAGACAACGGCACATTATTATGACTATTGATTTGCAAAAAATATTTTTTTGGACCAATTAGGTGACGTTGCATAATTTCCCACGGCACACCAGGCAATATATCACGGCACACTAGTGTGCCGCGGCACAGTGGTTGAAAATCACTGCTCTAATCATCTGTTACGGACGTGACTGAAAGGTCACGTTCTACCGGAGAGAAAAAACTTGTGTTGAAAACCTGCACGCTTGGCTCCTGTGCCGTGTCTGCTCGGAAGCGAGTTCCACAGTTTGCTTATATAGCCCTAAATCATGAGTGTCTAAAAGGGCTGCACAAGCCACAACGACGGATCCCACATCAGGGCAAGAAAAAACTCCACCCAATGGGATGACAATGAGAAACCCTGGTGAGAAACGGTCTCTACCTGGCAGTAAAACGGCTGATCAAACAAAACAGAAGTTATCGTCATGGACCCACTTGCTCCGCAAGCAAGCTCCCCAATCAGCTAAAACAGACTCAATAACTCCACGGTGACGTTTTGGTGAATTTACTGAGGAATTTGTGAAACTGAAACAAAACGAAACAAATGCCATTGTCAGTGAATAACACTAACGCAGACACGTGTTAGCACATTAACTAAGGTGTCATTGCATCACGATAACAAATATGCATGAGAACACTACTAAAGACATCACACATGAGAGGGTTTAGTGAGTAAGAATTGTTTTAGTTATATTGTCAAACTTACAAACGTTGCTTGGAGTGATGAATGAAGAATCCACGCGAGTAGAAACGCTATGGACGGTTAGAAGAAGTAATAAGTAGAGATGTCCGATAATGGTTTTTTTGCCGGTATTCCGATATTGTCCAACTCTTAATTACCGATTCCGATATCAACCGATACCGATATATATACAGTCGTGGAATTAACACATTATTATGCCTAATTTTGTTGTGATGCCCCGCTGGATGCATTAAACAACTCAAGTTATGGAAAAAAAATGCCAACATGGCACTGCCATATTTATTATTGAAGTCACAAAGTGCATTATTTTTTTTAAACATGCCTCAAAACAGCAGCTTGGAATTTGGGACATGCTCTCCCTGAGAGAGCATGAGGAGGTTGAGGTGGGTGGGCTTGAGGTGGGACGGGGGTGTATATTGTAGCGTCCCGGAAGAGATAGTGCTGCAAGGGTTTCTGGGTATTTGTTCTGTTGTGTTTATGTTGTGTTACGGTGCGGATGTTCTCCCGAAATGTGTTTGTCATTCTTGTCTGGTGTGGGTTCACAGTGTGGCGCATATTTGTAACAGTGTTAAAGTTGTTTATACGGCCACCCTCAGTGTGACCTGTATGGCTGTTGACCAAGTATGCTTTGCATTCACCTGTGTGTGTGAAAAGCCATGCCTTCAAGGTTTATTGGCGCTCTGTACTTCTCCCTATGTCCGTGTACCACTCCGTACAGCGGCGTTTTAAAAGGTCATAAATTTTACTTTTTGAAACCGATTCCGATATTACATTTTAAAGCATTTATCGGCCGATAATATCGGCAGCCCGATATTATCGGACATCTCTAGTAAAAAGCACTACCGGTAAATGGAAGGACACCTTCGGTGAGCGAACTCGTCCAAAAGATGTCGCCATAGCACAAAGAATGAAACACCTTCTCAGTGTATTTGCTTGTTTTTTTTTCTTACTATTTTTCATCAAGGCTGTTATGGGAGAAAAATCCATAAATTAGCCGCACCGTTTTATAAGCCACAGGGTTCAAAGTGTATGAAAAAAAGTAGCGGCTTATAGTTCGGAATTTATGGGAGTAGAGATATTAAACATCAGGCTCCGGCAATTCTTCTCAAAATAGTGGGGAACATGCTTTATCAGTATCATGCTGTTCAAACCCCGCTTCAAAAAGATGCGCTACATAACGTGCTCATTGTAGCCATTAATCCTGACTTCCTCATTTGGATTAAAAATAAAATCAGCACACTTGTTTTTTTTAAATAAATTTTTGTTTGTCTGGACTACAGGCAGGCCAGTGTAGTACCTGCACTCTTTTACTATGAGGCCACGCTGTTGAAACACGTGGCTTGGCATTGTCTTGCTGAAATAAGCAGGGGCGTCCATGAGAACGTAGCTTGGATGGCAACAAATGTTGCTCCAAAACCTGTATGTACCTTTCAGCATTAATGGCGCCTTCACAGATGTGTAAGTTACCCATGTCTTGGGCACTAATACACCCCCATACCATCACAGATGCTGGCTTTTCAACTTTGCGCCGATAACAAACCGGATGGTTCTTTTCGTCTTTGTTCCGGAGGACACAAAGTCCACATTTTCCAAAAATAATTTGAAATGTGGACTTGTCAGACCACAGAACATTTTTCCACTTTGAATCAGTCCATCTTAGATGAGGTCGGGCCCAGCGAAGCCGGCGGCGTTTCTGGGTGTTGTTGATAAATGGCTTTTGCTTTGCATATTAGAGTTTTAACTTGCACTTACAGATGTAGCGGCCAACTTTAGTTACTG
>NC_084551.2:49475000-49570000 GCF_033978685.3 Nerophis lumbriciformis
GAGCCTCACTGTTTCAATGCTCTCTGTGTGATTGGTCAGACCCAGCGACCGCGAACTCAACCCGTTTTTCGACTGTTTTCCGTACCTTGGAGACATCATGCCTCGTAGGTGTGTTGTCGGAGGGTGTAACAACACGAACAGGGACGGATTCAAGTTGCACCAGTGGCCCAAAGATGCAAAAGTGGCAAGAAATTGGACGTTTGTTCCGCACACTTTACCGACGAAAGCTATGCTACGACAGAGATGGCAAAAATGTGTGGATATCCTGCGACACTCAAAGCAGATGCATTTCCAACGATAAAGTCAAAGAAATCTGCCGCCAGACCCCCATTGAATCTGCCGGAGTGTGTGAGCAATTCAGGGACAAAGGACCTCGGTAGCACGGCAAGCAATGGCGGCAGTTTGTTCCCGCAGACGAGCGAGCTAAACCCCCTGGATGTCTTGGCTCACACCGTTCCTTATGCCACCGAAGATGATCAAGAGAAGAATATCGACCCTAGCTTCCCTGGCCTGCTGACATGAGGGTATGTCTACAGAATATATTAATTGATGAAAATTGGGCTGTCTGCACTCTCAAAGTGCATGTTGTTGCCAAATGTATTTCATATGCTGTAAACCTAGTTCATAGTTGTTAGTTTCCTTTAATGCCAAACAAACACATACCAATCGTTGGTTAGAAGGCGATCGCCGAATTTGTCCTCGCTTTCTCCCGTGTCGCTGGCTGTCGTGTCGTTTCCGTCGGTTTCGCTTGCATACGGTTCAAAGCGATATGGCTCATTTCGTTTTCGCTACCTGCCTCCACACTACAACCATCCGTTTCAATACATGCGTAAGCTGTTGAATCGCTTAAGCCGCTGAAATCCGAGTCTGAATCCGAGCTAATGTCGCTGTAGCTTGCTGTTCTTTCCACCATGTTTGTTTGTGTTGGCTTCACTATGTGACGTCACAGGAAAATGGACGGGTGGTTAAAATCAGGCACTTTGAAACTTTTTTTAGGGATATTGCGTGATGGGTAAAATTTTGAAAAAAACTTCGAAAAATATAATAAGCCACTGGGAACTGATTTGTAATGGTTTTAACAATTCTGAAATTGTGATAATGTTCCCCTTTAAGCCTTTTTTAAAAGCATCCACAATCTGTGGTGCCCTCAGGTGGTCAGGGAGAGCGTTCCGCAGAAAGCCCGGTCTCCCATTGTTCGTGGTTTTGTCCTCGGAGGTTGGAGGAGGTTATTCTGTCCGGAGCGGAGGTGTCGTGTGGAGGATTTGGGGTTGAGTAGTTCTTTGAGGTAGAGGGGGGCATTTCCATGGAGGCACTGGTGGGTTAGTAGGGAGACTTTGAATTCAATCCTGAGTGGTACAGGAAGCCAGTGAAGGGATTTGAGAGTTGGTGTGATATGGTCGTATTTCCGCACTCATCAGGATCCTAGCAGCACTATTCTGGATGTATTGCAGCTTCTGGATGTTCTTGCTGGGGATCCCGCCAAGAAGTGCGTTGCAGTAGTCTAGCCTGGAGGAGACAAAGGCGTGGACGAGCCTCACTGTTTCAATGCTCTCTGTTTGATTGGTCAGACCCGGCGACCGCGGACTCAACCCGGGCGCAAACACGCATTTTATTAGCACACACGCACACACACACACACAAAAAATCGATCGTTTCTCACGCTTCTTGAGATTTTGTTTTGAGAGAAAATATGCCTGAATGCTTGCTGTTCAACTTTGGAGCAGGCTTCGCTACACGTACTTGGAGGTCTTCCACCCCCGGGTTCCTTGGACCACCAATCATCGACATGCCAGGCTCTTCCGTGGGTACAACAGTGCTTTATTGGCAATTGTCTTTCGTCTCAATCGAGCATATGAATGGTCTCTCTCCAGAGTGTTTTTGATTGATTGAGACTTTTATTAGTAGATTGCACAGTTCAGTACATATTCCGTACAATTGACCACTAAATGGTAACACCCCAATAAGTTTTTCAACTTGTTTAAGTCGGGGTCCACGTAATCAATTCATGGTAAAAGTGTCGTTTGTCTTGCTCTCGTTCGTGTTCGTACTTCACCAACCGCCATCAACAACTCTCCCCACTCTGCATTTAACAAAGCGACAGGTGATTACAAACCCCGTTTCCATATGAGTTGGGAAATTGTGTTAGATGTAAATATAAACGGAATACAATGATTTGCAAATCCTTTTCAACCCATATTCAATTGAATGCACTACAAAGACAAGATATTTGATGTTCAAACTCATAAACTTTTTTTTTTTTTTGCAAATAATAATCAACTTAGAATTTCATGGCTGCAACACGTGCCAAAGTAGTTGGGAAAGGGCATGTTCACCACTGTGTTACATGGCCTTTCCTTTTAACAACACTCAGTAAACATTTGGGAACTGAGGAGACACATTTTTGAAGCTTCTCAGGTGGAATTCTTTCCCATTCTTGCTTGATGTACAGCTTAAGTTGTTCAACAGTCCGGGGGTCTTCGTTGTGCTATTTTAGGCTTCATAATGCGCCACACATTTTCAATGGGAGACAGGTCTGGACTACAGGCAGGCCAGTCTAGTACCCGCACTCTTTTACTATGAAGCCACGTTGATGTAACACGTGGCTTGGCATTGTCTTGCTGAAATAAGCAGGGGCGTCCATGGTAACGTTGCTTGGATTGCAACATATGTTGCTCCAAAACCTGTATGTACCTTTCAGCATTAATGGCGCCTTCACAGATGTGTAAGTTACCCATGTCTTGGGCACTAATACACCCCCATACCATCACAGATGCTGGCTTTTACACTTTGGGCCTATAACAATCCGGATGGTTCTTTTCCTCTTTGGTCCGGAGGACACGACGTCCACAATTTCCAAAAACAATTTGAAATGTGGACTCGTCAGACCACAGAACACTATTCCACTTTGTATCAGTCCATCTTAGATGAGCTCAGGCCCAGCGAAGCCAACGGCGTTTCTGGGTGTTGTTGATAAACTGTTTTCGCCTTGCATAGGAGAGTTTTAACTTGCACTTACAGATGTAGCGACCAACTGTAGTTACAGACAGTGGGTTTCTGAAGTGTTCCTGAGCCCATGTGGTGATATCCTTTACACACTGATGTCGCTTGTTGATGCAGTACAGCCTGAGGGATCGAAGGTCACGGGCTTAGCTGCTTACGTGCAGTGATTTCTCCAGATTCTCTGAAGCCTTTGATGATATTACGGACCGTAAATGGTGAAATCCCTAAATTCCTTGCAATAGCTGGTTGAGAAAGGTTTTTCTTAAACTGTTCAACAATTTGCTCACGCATTTGTTGACAAAGTGGTGACCCTCGCCCCATCCTTGTTTGTGAATGACTGAGCATTTCATGGAATCTACTTTTATACCCAATCATGGCACCCACCTGTTACCAATTTGCCTGTTCACCTGTTGGATGTTCCAAATAAGTGTTTGATGAGCATTCCTCAACTTTATCAGTATTTATTGCCACCTTTCCCAACTTCTTTGTCACATGTTGCTGGCATCAAATTCTAAAGTTAATGATTATTTGCAACAAAAAAAAAAGTTTATCAGTTTGAACATCAAATATGTTGTCTTTGTAGCATATTCAACTGAATATGGGTTGAAAATGATTTGCAAATCATTGTATTCCGTTTATATTTACATCTAACACAATTTCCCAACTCATATGGAAACGGAGTTTGTACATAAACACGCCCAGGTGGGCCATCTACGCACCTGTCGCTGATCTCGAAGCCGGTCCTGGCACACCCCGCTTCGCCGCAGGTCCGCAGGCCACGCCCCCCCACAACGTATTAAAATAAAGATCTGCCAAGTCCGCTGCAGTCGTCGGAGCTGCCAGTTCGACCAACGTGTTTTTTCTTCAGAGAATAGGCTAAGCTAGCATGACGTCGGTATGCAAGTGTAATGTTAGCATGTCGCTCACGTAGCTATGCTAGTGTTGCTAACTTTCGTGTCTCTACCCCCGCCTTGCTTCGTAGTGTTACAGTGTAATCTATTACAATGTAGTGCACTGTTACAGTTACAATTCCGGGAATATTCAAAGTTGGAAACTTTCCATGGGAATTAATGGGAATAAACATTGAATGCAACATGCTAGATGTTGCAGCATGATTATTAGCTAAAACTACCTGATTGAATGCGATTTCAGTAGAATTTCAACCCTGCACTGTGCATTCCTCCATCACGTGTGCAGTGCATTCTTCCATCACATGCCCGGATAATTCCCAGCATGCTACACACTACAGGCCACACTAGTATTTGAGCCCAAGGACTTCACCCAGTCAGGTAAATTTTGATATTACTGGGGTAAATATATTTGATCTATGGTATTTAAGTTTAATAGAGGTGTAATTGCTTGTTACTGTATGACTGTAGACTACTCCAGCAGTCTTCCACTATATATATATATATATATATATATATATATATATATATATGTATGTATGTATGTATGTATATGTATGTATATATATATATATATATATATATATA
Source organism: Nerophis lumbriciformis (assembly GCF_033978685.3). NCBI lineage: Eukaryota > Metazoa > Chordata > Actinopteri > Syngnathiformes > Syngnathidae > Nerophis > Nerophis lumbriciformis. Next base: position 49,479,497 of record NC_084551.2, read on the forward strand.
TATATATATATATATATATATATATATATATATATATATATGTGTGTGTATGTGTATATATATGTGTATATATGTATGTATGTATGTATATGTGTATATATGTGTGTGTGTATGCATATATATATTTATATATATATGTGTGTGTATGCATATATATATATATATATATATATATATACATATATATATATATATATATATATATATATATATATATATATATATACATGTATGTATATATATATAATATATATATATGTATGTGTATAGCGATGTCCGATAATATTGGCCTGCCGATAAATGCGTTAAAATGTAATATCGGAAATTGTCGGTATTGTTTTGTTTTTTTATTATCGGTATCGTTTTTTTTTTTTTGTTTGTTTGTTTTTAATTAGTTTTTTTTAATTAAATCAACATAAAAAACACTAGATACACTTACAATTAGTGCACCAACCCAAAAAACCTCCCTCCCCCAAAAAGGGTTGTTTCTTTCTATTATTAATATTCTGGTTCCTACATTATATATCAATATATATCAATACAGACTTCAAGGGAGTTAATTTTACTAATTTTCATTAATTACTAGTTTCTATGTAACTGTTTTTTTATATTGTTTTACTTTCTTTTTTATTCAAGAAAATGTTTTTAATTTATTTATCTTATTTTATTTTATGATTTTTTTTTAAAAGTACCTTATCTTCACCATAGCTGGTTGTCCAAATTAGGCATAATAATGTGTTAATTCCACGACTGTATATATCGGTTGATATCGGTATCGGTAATTAAAGAGTTGGACAATATCGGATATCGACAAAAAGCCATTATCGGACATCCCTATATATATATATATATATATATATATATATATATATATATATATATATATATATATATATATATATGTATATATACAATGTGTATATGTATATATATATATATATATATATATATATATATGTGTATATATGTATGTATATATACATATGTGTGTGTATATGTGTATGTATGTATATATATGTACATATAATATATATATATATATGTGTATATATATATATATATATATATATATATATATATATATATATATATATATATATATATATATATATGTGTGTGTGTATATATATGTATGTGTGTGTTCAGTGTTGTAGACCTGCTGCTACGCTACTGTATGTTAATGTTGGTCATTACGGTGGTACTTGGAGAGCCAAGTGTTTTCTAAGGTGCCACTTGGTGAAAAAACGTTTGAGAACCACTGCGATAAACTATAGTCAAGGTATTGGATCAGGACTTTATTATGGATAAGATTTGAGGCCAAAAAGTCGGATTGACTTAGGAGGTCAAAAATGTTGATTGAGACATCCATAATTAAAATGACTACATAAACAGCGTAGGGAATGGAATAATACTGCCTGTACATGTGGTCATGTGACATGCTGCTGGAACCCAAATAATTCAGTCTGTGCACATAAAATAACAATAAAGTATCTTTGATGATGCTTCAGTGTCTTTTCCTCGCAGCTGCCAATCAAACGCAGGAAGCAAAGTGCTGACAGAGCGAGAAGAGAACAATAACTTATCTCGTTATTTATCATTCATTATTTCTTGGATAAAACCGGGAGGATTTACGCGCACGAGGCTACCTGGGATTATTCTTTTAATTAGGAGCGCCATTGGAAAAGAAAGCTGGCAGCCTACAAGGTCATGGTTGTTCCACAGGAAGGGAAACTAAATCTGCTGATGCAGTGAACCCGTTCAGCCACCGGGGCGGCGCCGCCTGGCAGAGCGTGATCTCGCAGACGCGCGCTCCCTCGTGGAGGCCAGGTTATCTCCCGCCAACACACGCGCACTGACAGTGATGGACAGGGCTCGGGGAAGGTGATTGCGTTAGGAAGCGCGCACACTCGAGCGGGCCCCGCCCACATGTCAGGTCCCATGGCGACCGGGATTGGAGACGATGGCGGCCCTCGACTCTTCCATCCATCCTGCGCTGTCAGCCGAACACGCTAATGGAGACTAATCAACTGCCAGGGCCGACACACGGTGCACTACATCTCCCGGCTTCCCGGACCACCCCGGATAACTTCCCAGCATCCTTTTACGTATGAGTGATAGCAAGATCAATCCGACCACTTCATTAGGAACACCTGCGCAATAAAATACAACACAACAATTATGTTCACTTTTTTGATGTAATACAAGTCACGTATTTTGTGTGTGTGTATAGATATATATATATATATATTAGAGATGTCCGATAATATCGGCCTGCCGATATTATCGGCCGAAAAATGCGTTAAAATGTAATATTGGAAATTATCGGTATCGGTTTTTTATTATCGGTATCGGTTTTTTATTTTATTTTTTTAATTTTTTATTAAATCAACAATTAAAAAGCAATTAAGTTACTTTAACAAAACATTTATTGAATTACTAACTGAATTACTATTTAATACTTGTATTAATTACTAGTAAACTTAATGTGTTCATTTAAAAAAACAAAAAACAATTGAATATACAGCATATGCAGTTGAGAGATGTTTCATGAGAGCAGAGTGACGTGTGAGGTCGGCAAGAGCGTGCTCTGAACAGTGTTGTAGCCGATGTTCCCTCTGATTTTTCATGCGTGTGAGCAAACGCAAAAACTCCCTGAGCATTCAGTGGAGCCCATGTGAGCAACATCAGATGTGCACACTGTGGCTACACCAGCAGCACACCTGTCCCAAACCTGACTAAATAACAAGTTCAATCTCCATCCATCCATCCATTTTCTACCGCTTGTCCCTTTCGGGGTCGCGGTGGGTGCTGGAGCCATTCTCTCATTATTATAATCAAATGACAGCTGTCATTTCCATGAGGTTATTTTCTAATATAAGTGTTTAGGCCCACTTACAATGACAATAACAAAAAATATTGTTTTTCATGAACTGTGTACTTGTATTGTTTGTCTGGGCGGAGGTCCTGCTTTGGAAATAATTTGTACCCCTTTCAGACATTGCATTTAGTTCCCATTAAAACATTCACATGTTGCACAATGAGATGTAAGCAGGGGATCATGTGTACATTCCTGCAACTTCCTGTTTGTAAAAAATATATTTTTATTAGTATTTATTTAATATACTAACAGCATTTTATGATTAATATTTATAAATTAAGATTCCTAATAAATGACACTAGAATAAGCACACAATTGATTGGTAAATCATAGTGTAACGACCTGGAATGACACTTTATGTGTGGTGTTGGAGTTGTCCGACTTTTTGTGTGGCTCTAAACGCATCACTGGCTAAGTGCCACATGTGCATGTGTTGGCGCAAGTGAGAAAGAGCGAGCGGCTGCTGTTGATATAACAAAGTTGCTTTTGGTCTGGTTTGTACTGCAGAAAATGACCACTTTTGCTAGATATCTTTTTTTTTTTTTTACTAATGTTTTGGTGATGTGTTTATGGCCGACAATAAAGAGTTTTGCTCAGTAAAGTGATGGATGGAATTCACTTTACTGAGCAATATTTGAACAATGATGACGAAAACTGTTTTCGCTGTCGTGTCCGTGTGTCGAAAATTGTTATGATTTTGTGCGTGGCATAGATTTGCGGTGCGCAGAGGACGCTTGAGCAGTGCGCCATTGCACAGGCGCGCACCTTAGAGGGAACATTGGTTGTAGCTCAGCTGTGTTTGTTTGCTCAGCAGCAGCATGTTTGCCAGCGGTTACGGGCAATCCCTGTTGAATCTTTTCACTGGATTGTGTTAACGCTGGTTAAAAAAGGGATGGAATGTTCTTTGATGGCTGCAGTCTCCTTGTCCACAAACGGAGTATTGCAAGATTGCAAGCTTGTCACTTCACTCATTGATTGCTTGTTCATTATTCCCACATAGTAGTAGTGTGTACGTATATTACATGTTTGCTGTGTGATGTTGCCTTCTATTTAACATCAGGTTTATTTTAGTGTGGGTGTTGCTTTCGTTCGTAGCAAGTTACTAGCGCATCACGTTACATCAAGCGTATCGGTAACGGCATTGTCGTAAAAAGTAAAATTACTCGTTAGTAACTGGCCAGTGATGTGTTGTTATGGCCAGCAAGGCCTTCTCTGCTGGCCTAACATAAATTATGATCATAGATTAATAAAAGTTAATTTTAATCTACTTTCCATAAAATATTCATCATATTCTCTTCATGTTTTATTAGGCTCCAGTGTTGCTTGTTTTTACGTTGAAGCTTTTATCCAATCAGATTTCAGCGAGCTTGTTGCCAGCGCTGCGTGAATTCTGCCGGATAGACAGTTGATAGACAGTTGCGCTAGCCAATCAGATCGCGAGTTGTTGACAGTAGCCCATCTAGGTAGCCTTACGCTAAACATGACTGTGATTGGATTTTCACTTGTCACTCCCCAAGTGAGAATCCCATCACAAGTTGTCATTTGCGAAAAGCAGGGAAGGGGCGCCGGAGCCATACCCGGACAACGGAGAAATCATCGGTTTTCACTTTTTTAACTCACAAACAAAAAGTTCAAAATTGTATTTTTCATTTTTACACATTTAATATGTTCCTTATAGAGATGTCCGATAATATCGGACTGCCGATACTATCGGCCGATAAATGCTTTAAAATGTAATATTGGAAATTATCGGTATTGGTTACAAAAAGTAAAATGTATGACTTTTTAAAACGGACGTAGGGAGGAGTACACAGCGCCAATAAACCTTAAAGGCACATAATATCTACGGCTTTTCACACACACAAGTGAATGCAATTCATAATTGATCAACAGCCATACAGGTCACACTGAGGGTGGCCGTATAAACAACTTGAACACTGTTACAAATATGCCCCAGACTGTGAAACCACACCAAACAGGAATGACAAAGACATTTCGGGAGAACATCCGCACCGTAACACAACATAAACACAACAGAACAAATACCCAGAATCCCTTGCAGCACTAACTCTTCCGGGACGCTACAATATACACCCCCCGGTACCCCCTATTCCCCCGCCCACCTCAACCTCCTCATGCTCTCTCAGGGAGAGCATGTCCCAAATTCCAAGCTGCTGTTTTGAGGCATGTTAAAAAAAAAAAAGCACTTTGTGACCCAATAATAAATACGGCAGTGCCATGTTGGCATTTTTTTTCCATAACTTGAGTTGATTTATTTTGGAAAACCTTGTTACATTGTTTAATGCATCTAGCGGGGCATCACAACAAAATTAGGCATAATAATGTGTTAATTCCACGACTGTATATATCAGTATCGGTTGATATCGGAATCGTTAATTAAGAGTTTCGGAATAGCGGACCTTTCTAGTTATTTACAATTATTTTAATTTAGACAGTATTACATAAGGTATGTTTTAAATGACGCGGGTTCATTGATTTTTTAATGTGCCGAAATGCAGCCTGTTTCGTACACTGTTGAGGTGCTTCAATGTCCAGTAGTGCACAAGTGTGTTCCTGTATAGAGTTTCTCCACCCGTGGTCATGTGGTGACATCAATGATGGTATTTACTAAAGTCGGACCAAGTAGGACATGACTGAAGGCCTAGGTGGGAAACGCACAGTAACTGGTTGTTTTATGGTGCGGTGACCGCCTTGCCCGGACACGCTCATAAAGCGCTTACAAAATGCACAAAAATAAAGTGCCGCGTGGCGAGGCGCTGATGAAAGAGCGTGTAAATCGTGGGAGAGCCGCGAGTCATAAACCCTCCTTCTCTCCAGCGCTGACGAGGGCGTCCGCTCGCAGCTTCCACTTCGTCGCGTCCCTCGCTGGCATGAGAACGTCAGAACATCGCCGTGCAATAGGTCCAAAATGGTTCAACTATCTATTTCCATTAAACATTAGCGAACGGGCGGAATAGCTCGGTTGGTAGAGTGGCCGTGGCAGCAACTTGAGGGTTCCAGGTTCGATTCCCGCTTCCGCCATCCTAGTCAAAGCCATTGTGTCCTTGGGCAAGACACTTTACCCACGAGCTCCCAGTGCCACCCACACAGGTTTAAATGTAACTTAGATATTGGCTTTCACTATGTAAAAGTCACTAGAGAAAAGCGCTATATACAAACCCCGTTTCCATATGAGTTGGGAAATTGTGTTAGATGTAAATATAAACGGAATACAATGATTTGCAAATCCTTTTCAACCCATATTCAATTGAATGCACTACAAAGACAACATATTTGATGTTCAAACTCATAAACTTTAGTTTTTTTTTGCAAATAATAATTAACTTAGAATTTCATGGCTGCAACACGTGCCAAAGTAGTTGGGAAAGGGCATGTTGACCACTGTGTTACATGGCCTTTCCTTTTAGCAACACTCAGTAAATGTTTGGGAACTGAGGAGACACATTTTTTAAGCTTCTCAGGTGGAATTCTTTCCCATTCTTGCTTGATGTACAGCTTAAGTTGTTCAACAGTCCGGGGGTCTCCGTTGTGGTATTTTAGGCTTCATAATGCGCCACACATTTTCAATGGGAGACAGGTCTGGACTACAGGCAGGCCAGTCTAGTACCCGCACTCTTTTACTATGAAGCCACGTTGATGTAACACGTGGCTTGGCATTGTCTTGCTGAAATAAGCAGGGGCGTCCATGGTAACGTTGCTTGGATGGCAACATATGTTGCTCCAAAGCCTGGAGGTACCTTTCAGCATTAAAGGCGCCTTCATAGATGTGTAAGTTACCCATGTCTTGGGCACTAATACACCCCCATACCATCACAGATGCTGGCTTTTCAACTTTGCGCCTATAACAATCTGGATGGTTCTTTTCCTCTTTGTTCCGGAGGACACGACATCCAGTTTCCAAAAACAATTTGAAATGTGGACTCGTCAGACCACAGAACACTTTTCCACTTTGTATCAGTCCATCTTAGATGAGCTCAGGTTCAGCGAAGCCAACAACGTTTCTGGGTGTTGTTGATAAACGGTTTTCACCTTGCATAGGAGAGTTTTAACTTGCACTTACAGATGTAGCGACCAACTGTAGTTACTGACAGTGGTTTTCTGAATTGTTCCTGAGCCTATGTGGTGATATCCTTTACACACTGATGTCGCTTGTTGATGCAGTACAGCCTGAGGGATCGAAGGTCACGGGCTTAGCTGCTTATGTGCAGTGATTTCTCCAGATTCTCTGAACCCTTTGATGATATTACGGACCGTAGATGGTGAAATCCCTAAATTCCTTGCAATAGCTGGTTGAGAAAGGTTTTTCTTAAACTGTTCAACAATTTGCTCACGCATTTGTTGACAAAGTGGTGACCCTCGCTCCATCCTTGTTTGTGAATGACTGAGCATTTCATGGAATCTACATTTATACCCAATCATAGCACCCACCTGTTCCCAATTTGCCTGTTCACCTGTGGGATGTTCCAAATAAGTGTTTGATGAGCATTCCTCAACTTTATCAGTATTTATTGCCACCTTTCCCAACTTCTTTGTCACGTGTTGCTGGCATCAAATTCTAAAGTTAATGATTATTTGCAAAAAAAAAAAAAAAAATGTTTATCAGTTTGAACATCAAATATGTTGTCTTTGTAGCATATTCAACTGAATATGGGTTGAAAATGATTTGCAAATCATTGTATTCCGTTTATATTTACATCTAACACAATTTCCCAACTCATATGGAAACAGGGTTTGTAAATATCATTCACTTCACTTCACAAACGTCACAACAGCCAAGTGTTTTCATGGAGCGACAAGCAGAACGTCAGCAACGGTCGAGGAAAGCAGAGCGAAATATTGACTGTAGGAAAGGGGCTGTTAGCATCTCTGCTAAAGCTACACAACAAACTTTTGCAGTGTTTTTGTGTCTGTCAGAAGCGAGCAAACAGTTAAAAACGTCGACAGGATGACTACCGTATTTTCCAGACCATAAGGCGCACCGGATTATAAGGCGCACTGCCGATGAATGGTCTATCTATGATCTTTTTTCATATATAAGGCGCACCGGATTATAAGGCGCACTGCCGATGAATGGTCTGTTAAAAAAAAATAAAATCTTTTTTCATATATAAGGCGCACCGGATTATATGGCGCACTGCCGATGAATGGTCTATTTATGATCTTTTTTCATATATAAGGCGCACCGGATTATAAAGGGCACTGCCGATTAATGGTCTGTTTTTTATATCTTCTTTCATATATAAGGCGCAGCGGATTATAAGGCGCACTACCGATGAATGGTCTATTTATGATCTTTTTTCATATATAAAGCGCACCGGATTATAAGGCGCACTGCCGATGAATGGTCTGTTAAAAAAAAAAAAATCTTTTTCATATATAAGGCGCACCGGATTATATGGCGCACTGCCGATGAATGGTCTATTTATGATCTTTTTTCATATATAAGGCGCACCGGATTATAAAGGGCACTGCCGATGAATGGTCTGTTTTTTATATCTTCTTTCATATATAAGGCGCAGCGGATTATAAAGCGCACTGCCGATGAATGGTCTATTTATGATCTTTTTTCATATATAAAGCGCACTGGATTATAAAATGCACTGCCGATGAACGGTCTGTTTTTCTTAATCTTTTTTCATATATAAGGCGCACCGTATTATAAAGCGCACTGCCGATGAATGGTCTATTTATGATCTTTTTTCATACATAAAGCGCTTCGGATTATAAGGCGCTCTGCCCATGAATGGTCTATTTATGATCTTTTTTCATATATAAGGCGCACCGGATTATAAGGCGCACAGCTGATGAATGGTCTATTTATTATCTTTTTTCGTATATTAGGCGCACCGGATTATAAAGCGCACTGCCGATGAATGGTCTATTTATGATCTTTTTCCATATATAAGGCGCACCGGATTATAAGGCGTACAGCAGATGAATGGTCTATTTATCTTATTTCATATATAAGGCGCACTGGATTATAAAGTGCACTGCCGATGAACGGTCTGTTTTTTTAATCTTTTTTCATATATAAGGCGCACCGGATTATAAAGCGCACTGCCGATGAATGGTCTATTTATGATCTTTTTTTCATATATAAAGCGCACCGGATTATAAGGCGCACTGCCGATGAATGGTCTGTTTTTTTATATATCTTCTTTCATATATAAGGCGCAGCGGATTATAAGGCGCACTACCGATGAATGGTCTATTTATGATCTTTTTTCATATATAAGGCGCACCGGATTATAAAGCGCACTGTCGATGAATGGTCTGTAAAAAAAAAAAAAACTTTTTTCATATATAAGGCGCACTGCCGATGAATGGTCTATTTATGATCTTTTTTTCATATATAAGGCGCACCGGATTATAAAGCGCACTGCTGATGAATGGTCTGTTTTTTATATCTTCTTTCATATATAAGGCGCAGCGGATTATAAGGCGCACTGCCAATGAATGGTCTATTTATGATCTTTTTTCATATATAAGGCGCACTGGATTATAAAGTGCACTGCCGATGAACGGTCTGTTTTTTTAAATCTTTTTTCATACATAAGGCGCACCGGATTATAAAGCGCACTGCCGATGAATGGTCTATTTTTGATCTTTTTTCATATATAAGGTGCACCGGATTATAAGGCGCATTAAAGGAGTCATATTATTAGTATTTTTTTCTAAATGTAAAAGACTTCCTTGTGGTCTACATAACATGTGATGGTGATTCTTTGGTCAAAATGTTGCATAGATGATGTTTTACAGATCATCTTAAAGCCGCTTTCTGACAGTCGCTTCCGGATGTGTCCGTTTTGTGGGCGGTCTTATTTACGTGGCTCACCTTCGGCAGCGTCTTCTCCCCGTCATCTTTGTTGTAGCGGTGTAGCGTGCAAGGACGGGAGTGGAAGAAGTGTCAAAAGATGGAGCTAACTGTTTTAATGACATTCAGACTTTTTTACAATATATACCCACCATGCAATTGGTCCCCACCATGCAATGGGTCCCCACTCTGCAATTGGTCCCCACTCTGCAATCGGTCCCCACTCTGCAATCGGTCCCCACTCTGCAATAGGTCCCCACTCTACAATAGGTACCCATCATGCAATAGGTCCCCACTCTGCAATCGGTCCCCACTCTGCAATCGTCCCCACTCTGCAATAGGACCCCACTCTGCAATAGGTACCCACCATGCAATAGGTCCCCACTCTGCAATAGGTCCCCACCATGCAATAGGTCCCCACTCTGCAATAGGTCCCCACCATGCAATAGGTCCCCACTCTGCAATCGGTCCCCACTCTGCAATATGTCCCCACCCTGCAATCGGTCCCCACTCTGCAATCGGTCCCCACTCTGTAATCGGTCCCCACTCTGCAATAGATACCCACTCTGCAATAGGTCCCCACTCTGCAATAGATCCCCACCATGCTATAGTTCCCCACTCTGCAATCGGTCCCCACTCTGCAATGGTCCCCACTCTGCAATCGTCTCCACTCTGCAATAAGTACCCACCATGCAATAGGTCCCCACTCTGCAATAGGTCCCCACCATGCAATAGGTCCCCACTCTGCAATCGGTCCCCACTCTGCAATCGGTCCCCACTCTGCAATCGGTACCCACTCTGCAATTGGTCCCCACCATGCAATTGGTCCCCACTCTGCAATCGGTCCCCACTCTGCAATAGGTCCCCACTCTGCAATATATACCAACCATGCAATAGATCCCCACCATGCAATAGGTCCCCACTCTGCAATAGGTCCCCACTCTGCAATCGGTCCCCACCATGCAATAGGTCCCCACTCTGCAATAGTTCCCCACTCTGCTATCGGTACCCACCAGGCAATAGGTCCCCACTCTGCAATCGTCCCCACTCTGCAATAGGTACCCACCATGCAATAGGTCCCCACTCTGCAATATGTCCCCACCATGCAATAGGTACCCACCATGCAATTGGTCCCCACTCTGCAATAGGTCCCCACTCTGCAATAGGTACGCACCATGCAATCGGTCCCCACTCTGCAATATGTCCCCACTCTGCAATAGGGCCCCACTCTGCAATAGGTACCCACCATGCAATAGGTACCCACTCTGCAATATGTCCCCACTCTGCAATAGGGCCCCACTCTGCAATAGGTACCCACCATGCAATAGGTACCCACTCTGCAATATGTCCCCACCATGCAATCGGTCCCCACTCTGCAATATGTCCCCACCATGCAATAGGTCCCCACTCTGCAATGGGTCCCCACCAAGGTGCGTCCCCAGATGACTAAGACGTCACCAGAGCTGATAACTCCATCACACATTTCAAGGTGATATTTAAAGAATCCCCACGTCTCCAATTATACTGCAGCAGTCGTCATGGCGATAGGTGAGTGACATGAGAAAGCAACTCCCCCTCCCTCCCCCACACACACTTCAGCACCCCCCCCCCCCCCCCCCCCCAAGTTATAAGGCGGCGCTGCAGAAGGGGTCAGCGGGAAAGCGGCGCTCCCGAGTGTCTTTCCGGGGGGAGATTAGTGGCGGGGAGCTGGGATTTATCCCCGCAGCACGCCGGCTTCTCCGCCAGAATTGAATGGCGCTTATTGAAGGCGAGTGTGACATTGAGTCCAGAATTCACGGTCATCTCTTGTTTTTTTTTTCTGCTTTTTTCTGCTGCCGCCTGAAGCCAAGATGCTCATAAAAGTCTTGTTAGAAGACCAAATTGTCTTCTGGAAATGATGGATTGCAACATAAGGACCTTTTTTTTTTTTCATGCTGGAGCATGAAAGTAAAAGGCAGGAGTTGTTCATTATACTACTTACTGTAGTATAATATATTTCATTATACTACTTGCTGCAGTATAATATATTTCATTATACTACTTACTGTAGTATAATATATTTCATTATACTACTTACTGCAGTATAATATATTTCATTATACTACTTACTGTAGTATAATATATTTCATTATCCTGCTTACTGCAGTATAATATATTTCATTATACTACTTACTGTAGTATTATATATTTCATTATACTACTTACTGTAGTATTATATATTTCATTATACTACTTAATGTAGTATAATATATTTCATTATACTACTTACTTTAGTAAAATATATTTCATTATACTACTTACTGCAGTATAATAGATGTCTATACTACTTACTGTAGTATAATATATTTCATTATACTACTTAATGTAGTATAATGAAATATATTATACTACTTACTGTAGTATAATATATTTCATTATACTACTTACTGCAGTATAATAGATTTCATTATACTACTTACTGTAGTATAATAGATTTCATTATACTACTTACTGTAGTATAATGAAATATATTATACTACTTACTGTAGTATAATATATTTCATTATACTACTTACTGCAGTATAATATATTTAATTATACTACTTACTGTAGTATAATATATTTCATTATACTACTTACTGCAGTATAATATATTTCATTATACTACTTACTGTAGTATAATATATTTCATTATACTACTTACTGCAGTATAATATATTTCATTATACTACATACTGCAGTATAATATATTTCATTATACTACTTACTGTAGTATAATATATTTCATTATACTTCTTCGTCCTGTTAAGAGACACAATGTATTTGTCGCCATGGAGGCGGGGATTAGTGATTAGGAAGTAGCTGAAACACTGCGGAGGGACGTTAGCCGCTAGCCAGCTATGTTTTAAAGCAGTGGTCCCCAACTTTTTAGTAGCTGTGGACCGGTCAACGCTTAAAAATGTGTCTTTTTTATTTTTATTTTTATTTTTTTTTTACCATAAAGAAATACAATCATGTGTGCTTACGGACTGTATCCCTGCAGACTGTATTGATCTATATTAATATATAATGTATATATTGTGTTTTTATGTTGATTTAATTAAAAAAAAAAAAAAGATTATTTTTTTTAAATTATTATTTCTTCCACGACCCGGTGGTTGGGGACCACTGTTTTAAAGCACTGCTTACAGGGCGGTGCTTCAGAGTTTATAGCTTCATCTTTATTGTTAGTTTTGAAGCCAAACTACATCCATTCTCCCTCTTCTGTCTCCACACTGTTTCTGCTTGTAAGTGTTGACTCACGTGCACCTCGGTTCATATTACCAGCAATGCCACCACGGCCTGTCATCATGTCAAAAAAAAAAAGTAGTGGTATTGTAGTACCGTTATTAATCCATTAGTACAGTGGTTCTCAAATGGGGGTACGCGTACCCCTGGGGGTACTTGAAGGTATGCCTAGGGGTACGTGAGATTTTTTCAAAATATTCTAAAAATAGCAACAATTCAAAAATCCTTTATAAATATAAAGAAAAACCTATCTTTTTTTCCAAATAGTTCAAGAAAGACCACTACAAATGAGCAATATTTTGCACTGTTATACAATTTAATAAATCAGAAACTGATGACATAGTGCTGTATTTTACTTCTTTATCTATTGTTTTCAACCAAAAATGCTTTGCTCTGATTAGGGGGTACTTGAATTAAAAAAAAAATTCACAGGGGGTACATCACTGAAAAAAGGTTGAGAACCACTGCATTAGTACTTTATTAGTACTGGTATACCGTACAACAGTGGTCCCCAACCTTTTTGTAACTGCGGACCGGTGAACGCTTGAAAATTTGTCCCACGGAATTATTATTTTATTATTTTATTTTTTTTGTCATAAAAAAATACAATTATGTGTGCTTACGGACTGTATCCCTGCAGACTGTAATGCTCTATATTGATATCTTGTTGTTTTTTTTTATGTTCATTTAATAAAAAGAATAACAATTTTTTAAAATGTTTAAATTTATTTTATTTTATTTTTTATTTTTTGTCATTAAAAAAATACAATTATGTGTGCTTACGGACTGTATCCCTGCAGACTGTAATGCTCTATATTGATATCTTGTTGTTTTTTTTTATGTTCATTTAATAAAAAGAATAACAATTTTTTAAAATGTTTAAATTTATTTTATTTTATTTTTTATTTTTTGTCATTAAAAAAATACAATTATGTGTGCTTACGGACTGTATCCCTGCAGACTGTAATGCTCTATATTGATATCTTGTTTTTTTATGTTCATTTAATAAAAAGAATAACAATTATTATTTTTTATTTATTTTTTTTATTTTTTTTCAATAAAAAAATACAATTATGTGAGCTTACGGACTGTATCCCTGCAGACTGTAATGCTCTATATTGATATCTTGGTTTTTTTTAATGTTCATTTAATAAAAAGAATAACAATTTTTTTTAATTTTTTGATTTATTTTATTTTTTTTATTTTTTTTTGTCATAAAAAAATACAATTGTGTGTGCTTACGGACTGTATCCCTGCAGACTGTAATGCTCTATATTGATATCTTGGTTTTTTTTTTATGTTCATTTAATAAAAAGAATTTAAAAAAAATTAAATTTTTAAATTTATTTAATTTTTTTTATTTTTTTTGTCATAAAAAAATACAATTAGATCTTCGAGCTGCTCTTTGTCTGATCCCTCACCTAGGACCAGTTTGCCTTGGGAGACCCTACCAGGGGGCATAAAGCCCCCGGACAACATAGCTCCTAGGATCATTGGGACACGCAAACTCCTCTACCACGTTAAGGTGGCAGCTCAGATCTCTATGAGGAACACTGACAAGGAACCCAGATTTCCCTCGCCCGGACGCGGGTCACCGGGGCCCCCCTCTGGAGCCAGGCCCGGAGGTGGGGCACGATGGCGAGCGCCTGGTGGCCGGGCCTGCCCCCATGGGGCCCGGCCGGGCACAGCCCGAAGAGGCAACGTGGGTCCCCCCTCCAATGGGCTCACCACCCATAGCAGGGGTCATAGAGGTCGGGTGCGATGTGAGCTGGGCGGAAGCCGAAGGCAGGGCACTTGGCGGTCCGATCCTCGGCTACAGAAGCTAGCTCTTGGAACGTGGAACGTCACCTCGCTGGGGGGGAAGGAGCCTGAGTTAGTGCGCGAGGTGGAGAAGTTCCGGCTAGATATAGTCGGACTCACTTCGACGCACAGCAAGGGCTCTGGAACCAGTTCTCTCGAGAGGGGATGGACTCTCTTCCACTCTGGCGTTGCCGGCAGTGAGAGGCGACGGGCTGGGGTGGCAATTCTTGTTTCCCCCCGGCTCAGAGCCTGCACATTGGAGTTCAACCCGGTGGACGAGAGGGTAGTTTCCCTCCGCCTTCGGGTGGGGGGACGGGTCCTGACTGTGGTTTGCGCTTATGCGCCAAACCGCAGCTCAGAGTACCCACCCTTTTTGGATTCACTCGAGGGAGTACTTGAGAGTGCGCCCCCGGGTGATTCCCTCGTTCTACTGGGAGACTTCAATGCTCATGTTGGCAGCGACAGTGAAACCTGGAGAGGCGTGATTGGGAAGAATGGCCGCCCGGATCTGAATCCGAGTGGTGTTTTGTTATTGGACTTTTGTGCTCGTCACAGATTGTCAATAACAAACACCATGTTCAAACATAAGGGTGTCCATATGTGCACTTGGCACCAGGACACCCTAGGCCGCAGTTCCATGATCGACTTTGTAGTTGTGTCATCGGATTTGCGGCCTCATGTTTTGGACACTCGGGTGAAGAGAGGGGCGGAGCTTTCTACCGATCACCACCTGGTGGTGAGTTGGCTGCGATGGTGGGGGAGGATGCCGGACAGACCTGGCAGGCCCAAACGCATTGTGAGGGTTTGCTGGGAACGTCTGGCAGAGTCTCCTGTCAGAGAGAGTTTCAATTCCCACCTCCGGAAGAACTTTGAACATGTCACGAGGGAGGTGCTGGACATTGAGTCCGAATGGACCATGTTCCGCACCTCTATTGTCGAGGCGGCTGATTGGAGCTGTGGCCGCAAGGTAGTTGGTGCTTGTCGTGGCGGTAATCCTAGAACCCGTTGGTGGACACCGGCGGTGAGGGATGCCGTCAAGCTGAAGAAGGAGTCCTATCGGGTTCTTTTGGCTCATAGGACTCCTGAGGCAGCGGACAAGTACCGACAGGCCAAGCGGTGTGCGGCTTCAGCGGTCGCAGAGGCAAAAACTCGGACATGGGAGGAGTTCGGTGAGGCCATGGAAAACAACTTCCGGACGGCTTCGAAGCAATTCTGGTCCACCATCCGCCGCCTCAGGAAGGGGAAGCAGTGCACTATCAACACTGTGTATGGTGAGGATGGTGTTCTGCTGACCTCGACTGCGGATGTTGTGGATCGGTGGAGGGAATACTTCGAAGACCTCCTCAATCCCACCAACACGTCTTCCTATGAGGAAGCAGTGCCTGGGGAGTCTGTGGTGGGCTCTCCTATTTCTGGGGCTGAGGTTGCTGAGGTAGTTAAAAAGCTCCTCGGTGGCAAGGCCCCGGGGGTAGATGAGATCCGCCCGGAGTTCCTTAAGGCTCTGGATGCTGTGGGGCTGTCTTGGTTGACAAGACTCTGCAGCATCGCGTGGACATCGGGGACGGGACCTCTGGATTGGCAGACCGGGGTGGTGGTTCCTCTCTTTAAGAAGGGGAACCGGAGGGTGTGTTCTAACTATCGTGGGATCACACTCCTCAGCCTTCCCGGTAAGGTCTATTCAGGTGTACTGGAGAGGAGGCTACGCCGGATAGTCGAACCTCGGATTCAGGAGGAACAGTGTGGCTTTCGTCCTGGTCGTGGAACTGTGGACCAGCTCTATACTCTCGGCAGGGTCCTTGAGGGTGCATGGGAGTTTGCCCAACCAGTCTACATGTGTTTTGTGGACTTGGAGAAAGCATTCGACCGTGTCCCTCGGGAAGTCCTGTGGGGAGTGCTCAGAGAGTACGGGGTATCGGACTGTCTGATTGTGGCGGTCCGCTCCCTGTATGATCAGTGCCAGAGCTTGGTCCGCATTGCCGGTAGTAAGTCGGACACGTTTCCAGTGAGGGTTGGACTCCGCCAAGGCTGCCCTTTGTCACCGATTCTGTTCATAACTTTTATGGACAGAATTTCTAGGCGCAGTCAAGGCGTTGAGGGGATCTGGTTTGGTGGCTGCAGAATTAGGTCTCTGCTTTTTGCAGATGATGTGGTCCTGATGGCTTCATCTGGCCAGGATCTTCAGCTCTCACTGGATCGGTTCGCAGCTGAGTGTGAAGCGACTGGGATGAGAATCAGCACCTCCAAGTCCGAGTCCATGGTTCTCGCCCGGAAAAGGGTGGAGTGCCATCTCCGGGTTGGGGAGGAGCTCTTGCCCCAAGTGGAGGAGTTCAAGTACCTCGGAGTCTTGTTCACGAGTGAGGGAAGAGTGGATCGTGAGATCGACAGGCGGATCGGTGCGGCGTCTTCAGTAATGCGGACGCTGTATCGATCCGTTGTGGTGAAGAAGGAGCTGAGCCGGAAGGCAAAGCTCTCAATTTACCGGTCGATCTACGTTCCCATCCTCACCTATGGTCATGAGCTTTGGGTTATGACCGAAAGGACAAGATCACGGGTACAAGCGGCCGAAATGAGTTTCCTCCGCCGGGTGGCGGGGCTCTCCCTTAGAGATAGGGTGAGAAGCTCTGCCATCCGGGAGGAGCTCAAAGTAAAGCCGCTGCTCCTCCACATCGAGAGGAGCCAGATGAGGTGGTTCGGGCATCTGGTCAGGATGCCACCCGAACGCCTCCCTAGGGAGGTGTTTAGGGCACGTCCCACCGGTAGGAGGCCGCGGGGAAGACCCAGGACACGTTGGGAAGACTATGTCTCCCGGCTGGCCTGGGAACGCCTCGGGGTCCCACAGGAAGAGCTGGACGAAGTGGCTGGGGAGAGGGAAGTCTGGGCTTCCCTGCTTAAGCTGCTGCCCCCGCGACCCGACCTCGGATAAGCGGAAGAAGATGGATGGATGGATGGATGGAAAAATACAATTATGTGTGCTTACGGACTGTATCCCTGCAGACTGTAATGCTCTATATTGATATATTGGTTTTTTTTAATGTTCATTTAATAAAAATAATTAAAAAAATAGATATTTTTTATTTATTATTTTATTTTTTTATTTCTTGTGAGGCCCGGTACCAATCGATCCATGGACCGGTACTGGGCCACGGCCCGGTGGTTGGGGACCACTGCCGTACATCACTACTTTACATTAAACTGTTTCACAAAATTACCTTTTTTTTTTTTTTTTTTTTTTTTTTATAGCTTTAGACATCAGAAAGTGAATTAGTGAATTGAATTACATTTATATAGCGCTTTTTCTCAAGTGACTGAAAGCGCTTTACATTGTGAAAGTATAAATTAGTACTGAATGTCTTCCAGAAGATGTATTTTGGCCAAATATTATGAATTATTGACAAACAGAAAATTAACTAAGAATAATATCTAATTATGGTCTTTTTACCAAATAATTGTTGTATTAATAACTATTGAAAAAAATACTAATTACAATTAATTTGACTACATATTTTGTAAGTATTGAACTGAATACATTTGATTAATATAAAATATTATTGTATTTTAATTAACTAGTCCTAAGGACCTTATTTGTTGAGACAAACGTGCTAAGAGACAATTTCTTCACTGCTTTCAGTCGCTTAAAAAAAAGGCTTGTGCAGCAACAGGAAGTGCCGTTTTTAACCGCACGCTGCGCCGCTTCCTGTGTGCGAGCGGCGCGGCGCTTCAGCGTGTTCCTGCCGGGGATCAGACAGCGGGTCGGCGTTTGCGACACGGCTGTCGAGTCGCGAGAGCAACTTTCCGAGGCTGAAGTAAATATGGAAATATGGCGTCTGAAACAACGGTGTCAAAAGTGCGGCCGCAACCGTTTTCTAAATTGGCTGTCAGCATATAATCAAAAATGACATCATTCATTATTAATAAATATCATGACAGATATTACAATGCAAAGATGATAGTCTAGCAGAAGGGTGTCCAGACTACGGGCTGTGGGCCATGTGCGGAGACATCATAATTAGGAATTAGGAAATCTTGCCATAGGGAGACTTCAACTCATTAAAGACCAAGCACAGCATTTACCTTATATGACCCATTGCAAACAACCTTCCCCAGTCAACACAAAATGCCAGCAGACATGATCACACATAACACAATATAACACCATTTGGGGATATTTTAAAAAACAAAACATCCACGCATCATAATTTTTTTTTTTTTTCAGAATTACACCCATTTAAATCCATTACAAAGCATGATGGGAAACCTGCAAAACACTCTTCACACTCATTCATGTTTGGCACATTTTAGCTGCTTGATATTTCTGATGGATTACAAAACTTTAAAGAGGTCGTCATGGAAATAAACGTGGTAGGAGTCTAACTTTCACATACTCTTAATGTCCAATTATATTAATTATGAATTATAAAAAACCCGTTTCCATATGAGTTGGGAAATTGTGTTGGATGTAAATATAAACGGAATACAATGATTAGCAAATCCTTTCCAACCCATATTCAATTGAATATGCTACAAAGACAACATATTTCATGTCCAAAGTAGTTGGGAAAGGGCATGTTCACCACTGTGTTACATGGCCTTTCCTTTTAACAACACCCAGTAAACGTTTGGGAACTAAAGAGACCCATTTTTTAAGCTTCTCAGGTGGAATTATTTCCCATTCTTGCTTGATGTACAGCTTAAGTTGTTCAACAGTCCGGGGGTCTCCGTTGTGCTATTTTAGGCTTCATAATGCGCCACACATTTTCAATGGGAGACAGATCTGGACTACAGGCAGGCCAGTCTAGTACCCGCACTCTTTTACTATAAAGCCATGTTGATGTTACATGTAGCTTGGCGTTGTCTTGCTGAAATAAGCAGGGGCGTCCATGGTAACGTTGCTTGGATGGCAACTTATGTTGCTCTAAAACCTGTATGTACCTTTCAGCATTAATGGCGCCTTCACACATGTGTAAGTTACCCATGTCTTGGGCACTAATACACCCCCATACCATTACAGATGCTGGCTTTTCAACTTTGCGCCTATGACAATCCGGATGGTTCTTTTCCAATTTGGTCCGTAGGACACTACGTTCACAGTTTCCAAAAACAATTTGAAATGTGGACTCCTCAGACCACAGAACACTTTTCCACTTTGTATCAGTCCATCTTAGATGAGCTCAGGCCCAGCGAAGCCGACGGCGTTTCTGGGTGTTGTTGATAAACGGTTTTCGCCTTGCTTAGGAGAGTTTTAACTTGCACTTACAGATGTAGCAACCAACTGTAGTTACAGACAGTGGGGTTTCTGAAGTGTTCCTGAGCCCATGTGGTGATATCCTTTACACACTGATGTCGCATGTTGATGCAGTACAGCCTGAGGGATCGAAGGTCACGGGCTTAGTTGCTTACATGCAGTGATTTCTCCAAATTCTCTGAACCCTTTGATGATATTACGGACCGCAGATGGTAAAATCCCCAAATTCCTTGCAATAGCTGCTTGAGAATGTTTTTTCTTAAACTGTTCAACAATTTGCTCACGCATTTGTTGACAAAGTGGTGACCCTCGCCCCATCCTTGTTTGTGAATGACTGAGCATTTCATGGGATCTACTTTTATACCCAATCATGGCACCCACCTGTTCCCAATTTGCCTGTTCACCTGTGGGATGTTCCAAATAAGTGTTTGATGAGCATTCCTCAACTTTATCAGTATTTATTGCCACCTTTCCCAACTTCTTTGTCACGTGTTGCTGGCATCAAATTCTAAAGTTAATGATTATTTGCAAAAAAGGAAAAATGGTTATCAGTTTGAACATCAAATATGTTGTCTTTGTAGCATATTCAACTGAATATGGGTTGAAAATGATTTGCAAATCGTTGTATTTTGTTTATATTTACATCTAACACAATTTCCCAACTCATATGGAAACGGGGTTTGTTTATATATATATATATATATATATATATATATATATATATATATATATATATATATATATATATATATATATATATATATATATATATATATATATATATATATATATATATATATATGGGGCTTCACGGTGGCAGAGGGGTTAGTGCATCTGCCTCACAATACGAAGGTCCTGAGTAGTCTTGGGTTCAATCCCGGGCTCGGGATCTTTCTGTGTGGAGTTTTCATGTCCTCCCCGTGACTGCGTGGGTTCCCTCCGGGTACTCCGGCTTCCTCCCACCTCCAAAGACATGCACCTGGGGATAAGTTGATTGGCAACACTAAATTGGCCCTAGTGTGTGGATGTGAGTGTGAATGTTGTCTGTCTATCTGTGTTGGCCCTGCGATGAGGTGGCGACTTGTCCAGGGTGTACACCGCCTTCCGCCCGATTGTAGCTGAGATAGGCTCCAGCGCCCCCCGCGACCCCAAAGGGAATAAGCGGTAGAAAATGGATGGATGGATATATATATATATATATATATATATATAATGTGTGTGTATGTTTGTATACACGGATGACATCTTCACAGCTTTCTGGCTGTTCTTTTATTTTTTATTTTTTACCCAGCATGCCTTCTGCTTGCCTTTGCCGCCTCGCAAATCTCCACTGATCGTCCTCTCAGTCGGATCCAATAAGTTCTATTGATCATTCTGCGATGCGATCAATCCACTCTAAGCCACCACCGGAACAAACATATCCCCGCGCCGAGCGAGAGCGAGGGTTGAGCGGCTATTGTTCCCCAGCGCCAGTGCGAGGCGGCGGCGGAATGCACAGGAAGTGACCTCGGCCTTGACCTCACTTCCTGCCGAGCGGGCGCTTCACCGTGTGTTGTATTGTCGTCGCCCCCCCCCCCCCAAGATAAACTTGTCATCACAATCGGACTCAGCAAGTCTTCAAATATTAGCGAGACAATTAATAATGCATTTGCTTTGAGACATCTTTGATGTTCTCTCGATCAATTGTCAGCCTTGTTGTTTTAGTTGGTTTTAATAACGAGCTGATCAATAATGTCTTATATTTGAAGCTGAGAGGATTTCCAACAACTCCATGAGAAAGTCTGCAAACTTCTCAGTCAATTTAAAGTTTGAGTACCAATAATTGTCACACACATACGAGGTGTGGCGAAATTATTCTCTGCATTTGACACCTCACCCTTGATTACCCCCCTGGGAGGTGAGGGGAGCAGTGAGCAGCAGCGGTGGCCGCGCCCGGGAATAAGTTTTGGTGATTTAACCCCCAATTCCAACCCTTGATGCTGAGTGCCAAGCAGGGAGGTAATGGGTCCCATTTTTTATAGTCTTTGGTATGACTCGGCCGGGAATTCCTGGAAATGTGTTGTATGTGGAAAATGGTAGTTTGAATATCCAGGATGTGTTGAATGTGTTGAAGGTGGAATGGTTTGAGTGAGAATTGTGGAAGTTTGATATACGGCCAATTCATTTTGAACGGGAAAATTGAAAAAAAAAAGAAGAAAAAAAAGGAATTTCGGGAAAAGCGGGAATTTTTTTGAAAATTGTAAAAAAAAAACTTCAATGGTCTGAATGGTGTTGAAAATTTTTCAAATCGGTCGAGAAATGTTGAAGTAGTAACATGTTGAATTGAAAGATGGTATTACGGAATTCCTGGAATTTTGAGAAAACCGGGAATTTTTCCAGTTCAACAACTTAGTTTTTTGTCCTGATTAAGAAGAATGTTTTGACGGTGGAACGGTTAAAATGGGTTCAAAAATGTGAAAGGAGTAGTCGAATTTAAGGGTGGAAATAGGTCACCAAAAAACGGGAATTCCTGGAAATTTGTTGAATGTGGAAAATGGTAGTTTGGATATCCAGTATGAGTTGAATGTGTTGAAGGTGGAATGGTTTGAGTGAGTAGAAGAATGTGGAAAATGTGGAAGTTTGATAAACAGCCAATTCATTTTGAATGGGGAAAATGCAAAAAAAAAAAAAAAAGGAATTATAGGAAATCAGGGAATTTTTTTTTAGAATTGTTGAAGTAGAGCACACAATTCCTGAACAGGCTGAATAGTTTAAAGTTGTAAAAGTTTGAATCAGATGAAAAATGTGGGAATTGTGGAACTTTGAAGAATGTCCCATTGATTTCAATGGGAATTTCAGAATAATTGGGAATTTTGGGAAAGGCGGGAATTTTTATGAAAATGGTAAAAAAAATAAAAATTGAATGGTCTTGAAAAATTTTCAAAACGGTCGAGAAATGTTGAAGTAGTAACATGTTGAATTGAGAAATGGTATTACGGAATTCCTGGAATTTTGAGAAAACCGGGAATTTTTCCAGTTCAACAAACAACTTTTTTTTTTGGTCCTGATTAAGAGGAATTTTTTGACGGTGGAACAGTTGAAATGCGTTGAAAGATGTGAAAGGAGTAGTTGCCAGAAAAAAAGAGTGGGAAATAGAGCTTTGGAATAGCAGGAATTCGGGAAAATCCTGGAAATTTTTTGGAACATGAAAAAAGAATAGTTTCAATTTCCAAAATGCTGGAATAGTTTGAATAGGTTGAAAAATGTGGAAATGGTGAAAGTTTGAAAAATAGCCAATTCATTTTTAAATGGAAAAAAATGTCCCGGGAAAACCTGGGAAATCTGGGAATTTTTTCAAGGGAAACTCACAACCTCCCGATCTCAGGGCGGACACTCTAACCTATTATAGGTCAAATATTTGCATACATCAATTCTTCTCTTCCAAACTAACTTACTTACTTTAGCTCAATCATAACAATAAATACACAAATACAAGACATCCATGTGTGCATGGATACATTCACACATGGCTTTCTACACCTACATTCATCTATTTATTACACTTCTTCTTCTTCTCCAGATTTCGGCGCGCTCGACCTTCCACATTTTTCACCCGATTCAAACCGTCCCAACTTCAAACTGTTCAGCCTATTCGGGAATGGCGGGCTTTCCCTTGAAAAAATTCCCAGATTTCCCAGGTTTTCCCGGGACATTTTTCCCATTTAAAAAATGAATTGGCTATTTTTCAAACTTTCACCGTTTCCACATTTTTCAACCTATTCAAACTATTCCAGCATTTTGGAAATTGAAACTATTCTTTTTTTCATGTTCCAAAAAATTTACAGGATCTTCCCGAATTCCTGCTTTTCCAAAGCTCTATTTCCCACTCTTTTTTTCTGGCGACTACTCCTTCCACATCTTTCAACGCATTTCAACCGTTCCACCGTCAAAAAATTCTTCTTAATCAGGACAAAAAAACCAAAGTTGTTTGTTGAACTGGAAAAATTCCCGGTTTTCTCAAAATTCCAGGAATTCCGTAATACCATTTTTCAATTCAACATGTTACTACTTCAACATTTCTCGACCGATTTGAAAAATTTTCAACACCATTCAGACCATTAAATTTTTTTTTTTACCATTTTCAAAAAAATTCCCGCTTTTCCCGAAATTCCCAATTTTTCTGAAATTCCCATTGAAATCATTGGGACATTCTTCAAAGTTCCACAATTCCCACATTTTTCATCTGATTTAAACTATTCAGCCTGTTCAGGAATTGTGTGCTCTACTTCAACAATTCTAAAAAAAAATTCCCTGATTTCCCATGATTCCTTTTTTTTTTTTTTTTTTTTCCTTTTGGCATTTTCCCCGTTCAAAATGAATTGGCCGTTTATCAAACTTCCACAATTCCCACATTCTTCTACTCACTCAGCCCATTCCACCGTCAACACATTCAACTCATCCTGGATATTCAAACTACCATTTTCCACATTCAACAAATTTCCAGGAATTCCCATTTTTTGGTAACCTATTTCCACCCTTAAATTCGACTACACCTTTCACATTTTTGAGCCCATTTCAACCGTTCCACCGTCAAAACATTCTTCCTAATCAGGACAAAAAAACAAAGTTGTTGAACTGGAAAATTCCCGGTATTCCCGGAATTCCAGGATTATCGTAATACCATTTCTCAATTCAACATGTTACTACTTCAACATTTCTCGACCGATTTGAAAATTTTTAACACCAACCATTCAGACCATTAAGTTTTCTTTTTTTACCATTTCCAAAAACATTCCCGCTTTTCCCGAAATTCCCAATTTTTCTGAAATTCCCATTGAAATCATTGGGACATTCTTCAAAGTTCCACAATTCCCACATTTTTCATCTGATTCAAACTTTTACAACTTTAAACTATTCAGCCTGTTCAGGAATTGTGTGTTCTACTTCAACAATTCTAAAATAAATTCCCAGATTTCCCATAATTCCTTTTTTTTTTTTTTTTGGCATTTTCCCCATTCAAAATGAATTGGCCGTTTCTCAAACTTCCACAATTTCCACATTCTTCTACTCACTCAAACCATTCTACCTTCAACACATTCAACTCATCCTGGACATCCAAACTACCATTTTCCACATTTAACAAATTTCCAGGAATTCCCGTTTTTTGGTAACCTATTTCCACTCTTAAAATCGACTACTCCTTTCACATTTTTGAACCCATTTCAACCGTTCCACTGTCAAAACATTCTTCCTAATCAGGACAAAAAAAAAAGTTGTTGAACTGGAAAAATTCCCGGTTTTCCCGGAATTCCAGGAATTTCGTAATACCATTTCTCAATTCAACATGTTACTACTTCAACATTTCTCGACCGATTTGAAAAATTTACAACACCAAGGTTTTTTTTTACCATTTTCAAAAAAATTCCCGCTTTTCCCGAAAGTCCCTTTTTTTTTTTTTTTTTGTTGCAATTTCCCCGTTCAAAATGAATTGGCCGTTTATCAAACTTCCACAATTCTTACTCAAACCATTCCACCTTCAACACATTCAACTCATCCTGGATATTCAAACGACCATTTTCCACATTCAACACATTTCCAGGAATTACCGTTTTTGTAAGCTATTTCCACCCTTAAATTTGACTACTTCTTTCACATTTTTCAACCCATTTCAACCACTCCACCCTTTTTTCTGGCGACTACTCCTTCCACATCTTTCAACGCATTTCAACCGTTCCACCGTCAAAAAATTCCTCTTAATCAGGACAAAAAAACAAAGTTGTTTGTTGAACTGGAACAATTCCCTGTTTTCCCGAAATTCCAGGAATTCGGTAATACCATTTCTCAATTAAACATGTTACTACTTCCACATTTCTCGACCGATTTGAAAAATGTTCAACACCATTCAGACCATTCAATTTTATTTTAATTTTATTTTTTTACCGTTTTCAAAAAAATTCCCGCTTTTCCCGAGATTCCCAATTTTTCTGAAATTCCCATTGAAATCAATGGGACATTCTTCAAAGTTCCACAATTCCCACATTTTTCATCTGATTTAAACTTTTACAACTTTAAACTATTCAGCCTGTTCAAGAATTGTGTGCTCTATTTCAACAATTCTAAAAAAATTCCCTGATTTCCCATAATTCCTTTTTTTTTTTTTTTTTTTTCGGCATTTTCCCCGTTCAAAATGTATTGGCCGTTTATCAAACTTCCACAATTTCCACATTCTTCTACTCACTCAAACCATTCCACCTTCAACACATTCAACTCATCCTGGACATCCAAACTACCATTTTCCACATTCAACAAATTTCCAGGAATTCCCGTTTTTTGGTAACCTATTTTCACCCTTAAATTCGACTACTCCTTTCACATTTTTCAACCCATTTTAACCGTTCCACCGTCAAAACATTTTTCTTAATCAGGACAAAAAACTAAGTTGTTGAACTGGAAAAATTCCTGGTTTTCCCGGAATTCCAGAAATTCCGTAATACCATTTCTCAATTCAACATGTTAGTACTTCAACGTTTCTCGACCGATTTGAAAATTTTTCAAGATCATTCAATTTTTTTTTTTTTTTACCATTTTCAAAAAAATTCCACGCTTTTCCCGAAATTCCCAATTTTTTTGAAATTCCCATTGAAATCATTGAGACATTCTTCAAAGTTCCACAATTCCCACATTTTTCATCTGATTCATACGTTTACAACTTTAAACTATTCAGCCTGTACAGGAATTGTGTGTTCTACTTCAACAATTCTAAAAAAAATTCCCTGATTTCCCATAATTCCTTTTTTTTTTTTTTTTTGCATTTTCCCCCTTCAAAATGAATTGGCCGTTTCTCAAACTTCCACAATTTCCACATTCTTCTACTCACTCAAACCATTCTACCTTCAACACATTCAACTCATCCTGGATATTCAAACAACCATTTTCCACATTCAACAAATTTCCAGGAATTCCCGTTTTTGTAACCTATTTCCACCCTTAAATTCGACTACTTCTTTCACATTTTTCAACCCATTTCAACCACTCCACTCTTTTTTCTGGCGACTACTCCTTCCACATCTTTCAACGCATTTCAACCGTTACACTGTCAAAACATTCTTCTTAATCAGGACAAAAAAACAAAGTTGTTTCTTGAACTGCACAAATTCCTGGGTTTCCCGAAATTCCAGGAATTCTGTAATACCATTTCTCAATTCAACATGTTACGACTCAACATTTCTCGACCGATTTGAAAACTTTCAGCACCCACCATTACAACTCATTCAGACCATTCAAGTTTTTTTTTTACCATTTGCAAAAAAATTCCAGCTTTTCCCAAAATTCCCAATTTTTCTGAAATTCCCATTGGAAATCATTGGGACATTCTTCAAAGTTCCACAATTCCCACATTTGTCATCTGATTCAAACGTTTACAACTTTAAACTATTCAGCCTGTTCAGGAATTGTGTGCTCTACTTCAACAATTCTAAAAAAAATTCCCTGATTTCCCATAATTCCTTTTTTTTTTTTTTTTTTGCATTTTCCCCGTTCAAAATGAATTGGCCGTTTCTCAAACTTCCACAATTTCCACATTCTTCTACTCACTCAAACCATTCTACCTTCAACACATTCAACTCATCCTGGACATTCAAACTACCATTTTCCACATTCAACAAATTTCCAGGAATTCCCGTTTTTTGGTAACCTATTTCCACCCTTAAAATCGACTACTCCTTTCACATTTTTGAACCCATTTCAACTGTTCCACCGTCAAAACATTCTTCTTAATCAGGACAAAAAGCAGTTGTTTTTTGAACTGGAACAATTCCCGGTTTTCCCGGAATTCCGGACATTTTTTTCATATTGAAATTTAATGGCCCATTTCTCGAACTTGCACAATTTCCGCATTTCTCAACAGATTCGAACCGTCCCCCCATTCACACACCCCGTTCACCTTGGACAATCAAACTACCATTTTTCAAGTTAAAATTTTTTCCAGGAATTCCCAGAGTTCCCGGTTTTCCAAAGCACTGTTTTCATACTCTTCATGGAAAGTTTTCACAGTCCACATTTTTCAACCCATTTCAACCGTTCTACCTTTAAAACATTCCTCTTAGTTGGGATAAATGTTCATACAATTTCCCGGTTTTCCCGAAATTCCCATTCTCAATTCAAACTGTTACAATGTCAACATTTCTCAACCTATTCGAAACATTCCAACACCAACCCATTCATATTTTCTTGGACAATTGTGCTAGTATCAATAGTTTCAAAAATTCCTGGTTTTCCCGAAAGTCCCAAATTTCCAGGAAATGGACATTTCATAGTTATACAAAGCCCAACATTCTTAAAATTTTGCGCCACTTTTTACTCGATTCAGACCTTCAAATCAATCGTCCACCCACACTACTCTTCCGAGATCTCGAAGGCAAAACATTCTTTCCCGGTTTTCCAGGAATTTCCAGGAATTTCTCCCCATTGACAATGAATAGGCAACATACAATCCACTGCATATCCCACATTTCTCATCCGATTTGAACCGTTCCAACATCCACACACTCCACTCACCCTGGACATTCAGCCAGCATGTTTCCCAGTTTCGAAAATGTCCTGATTACCAGGAATGTCCTCCTTTTGCGATTGAATGGGCAATATTCAAACCTCTCCATATCCCACATTTCTCAACCGATTTGAACCGGTCTAACATCCACACACTCCACTCAGCCTGGAAATTCAAGAATTTCAGTTCCACTCATATAAGAAAATATCCCAGATTACCCAGAATTCCGGGTTTTCCAGGACATTTTTTTCATATCGAAATTTAATGGCCCATTTTTTGAACTTGCACAATTCCCGCATTTCTCAACAGATTCGAACCGTCCCACCATTCACACACCCTGTTCACCTTGGACAATCAAAATACAATTTTTCAAGTTCCAAAAAATTCCAGGAATTCTCAGAGTTCCCGGTTTTCCAAAGCACTGTTTTCATACTCTTCATGGAAAGTTTTCACTGTCCACATTTTTCAACCCATTTCAACCGTTCCACCTTCAAAACAATCCTCTTAGTTGGGAAAATGTTCGTACAAATTCCCGGTTTTCCCCAAATTCCCATTCTCAATTCAAAATGTTACTATGTCAACATTTCTCAACCTATTCGAAACATTCCAACACCAACCCATTCATATTTTCTAGGACAATTGTGCTAGTATTAATAGTTTCAAAAATTCCTGGTTTTCCCGAAAGTCCCAAATTTCCAGGAAATGGACATTTCATAGTTATACAGAGCCCAACATTCTTAAAATTTTGCGCCACTTTTTACCCGATTCGGACCTTCAAATCAATCGCCTACCCACACTACTCTTCCGAGATCTCGAAGGCAAAACATACTTTCCCGGTTTTCCAGGAATTTCCAGGAATTTCTTCCCATTGACAATGAATAGGCAATATACAATCCACTGCATATCCCACATTTCTCATCCGATTCGAACCGTTCCAACATCCACACACTCCACTCAGTCTGGACATTCAGCCAGCATGTTTCCCAGTTTCGAAAATTTCCTGATTACCCGGAATTACCAGGAATTTCCTCCTTTTGAGAATGAATGGGCAATTCTCAAACCAGACATTTTTGTATCGAAATTTAATGGCCCATTTTTTGAACTTGCACAATTCCCGCATTTCTCAACAGATTCGAACCGTCCCCCCATTCACACACCCCACTCACCTTGGACAATCAAACTACCATTTTTCAAGTTCAAAAAAATTCCAGAAATTCCCAGAGTTCCCGGTTTTCCAAAGCACTGTTTTCATACTCTTCAAGGAAAGTTTCCACAGTCCACATTTTTCAACCCATTTCAACCGTTCCACCTTTAAAACATTCCTCTTAGTTGGGACAAATGTTCGTACAAATTCCCGGTTTTCCCTAAATTCCCATTGTCAATTCAAAATGTTACTATGTCAACATTTCTCATCCTATTCGAAACATTCCAACACCAACCCATTCATATTTTCTTGGACAATTGTGCTAGTATCAATAGTTTCAAAAATTCCTGGTTTTCCCGAAAGTCCCAAATTTCCAGGAAATGGACATTTCATAGTTATACAAAGCCCAACATTCTTAAAATTTTGCGCCACTTTTTACTCGATTCTGACCTTCAAATCAATGGTCCACCCACACTACTCTTCCGAGATCTTGAAGGCAAAACATTCTTTCCCGGTTTTCCAGGAATTTCCAGGAATTTCTCCCCATTGACAATAAATAGGCAATATACCATCCACTGCATATCCCACATTTCTCATCCGATTTGAACCGTTCCAACATCCACACACTCCACTTACCCTGGACATTCAGCCAGCATGTTTCCCAGTTTTGAAAATTTCCTGATTACCCGGAATTACCAGGAATTTCCTCCTTTTGAGAATGAATGGGCAATATTCAAACCTCTCCATATCCCACATTTCTCAACCGATTTGAACCGTTCCAACATCCACACACTCCACTCACCCTGGAAATTCAAGAATTTCAGTTCCACTCATGTAAGAAAATATCCCAGATTACCCAGAATTCCGGGTTTTCCAGGACATTTTTTTTCTATCGAAATGTAATGGCCCATTTTTCGAACTTGCACAATTCCCGCATTTCTTAACAGATTCGAACCGTCCCACCATTCACACACCCCGTTCACCTTGGACAATCAAAATACCATTTTTCAAGTTCAAAAAAATTCCAGGAATTCTCAGAGTTCCCGGTTATCCAAAGCACTGTTTTCATTCTCTTCAAGGAAAGTTTCCACAGTCCACATTTTTCAACCCATTTCAACCGTTCCACCTTTAAAACATTCCTCTTAGTTGGGACAAATGTTCGTACAAATTCCCGGTTTTCCCTAAATTCCCATTCTCAATTCAAAATGTTACTATGTCAACATTTCTCAACCTATTCGAAACATTCCAACACCAACCCATTCATATTTTCTAGGACAATTGTGCTAGTATCAATAGTTTCAAAAATTCCTGGTTTTCCCGAAAGTCCCAAATTTCCAGGAAATTCCCATTCAAATGAATGGACATTTCATACTTCTACAAAGCCCAACATTCTTAAAATTATGCGCCACTTTTTACTCGATTCGGACCTTTAAATCAATCATCCACCCACACTACTCTTCCGAGATCTCGAAGGCAAAACATTATTTCCCGGTTTTCCAGGAATTTCCAGGAATTTCTCCCCATTGACATTGAATAGGCAGTATACAATCCACTGCATATCCTACATTTCTCATCCGATTCGAACCGTTCCAACATCCACACACTCCGCTCACCCTGGACATTCAACCAGCATGTTTCCCAGTTTCGAAAATTTCCTGATTACCTGGAATTACCAGGAATTTCCTTCTTTTGAGAATGAATGGTCAATATTCAAACCTCTACATATCCCACATTTCTCATCCGATTCGAACCGTTCCAACATCCACACACTCCACTCACCCTGGAAATTCAAGAATTTCAGTTCCACTCATGTAAGAAAATATCCCAGTTTACCCAGAATTCCGGGTTTTCCAGGACATTTTTGTATCGAAATTTAATGGCCCATTTTTTGAACTTGCACAATTCCCGCATTTCTCAACAGATTCGAACCCTCCCACCATTCACACACCCCGCTCATCTTGGACAATCAAACTACCATTTTTCAAGTTCAAAAAAATTCCAGGAATTCCCAGAGTTCCCGGTTTTCCAAAGCACTGTTTTCATACTCTTCTTGGAAAGTTTTCACTGTCCACGTTTTTCAACACATTTCAACCGTTCCACCTTCAAAACAATCCTCTTAGTTGGGAAAAATGTTCGTACAAATTCCCGGTTTTCCCAAAATACCCATTCTCAATTCAAACTGTTACTATGTCAACATTTTTCAACCGATTCGAACAATTCCAACACCAACCCATTCATATCTTTTAGGACAATTTGTGCTAGTATCAATAGTTTCAACAATTCTTGGTTTTCCTGAAAGTCACTAATTTCCAGGAAATGGACATTTCATAGTTACACAGAGCCCAACATTCTTAAAATTTTCCGCCACTTTTTACTCGATTCGGACCTTCAAATCAATCGTCCACCTACACTACTCTTCCGAGATCTCGAAGGCAAAACATTCTTTCCCGGTTTTCCAGGAATTTCCAGGAATTTCTCCCCATTTCTCCCCAATCCACTGCATATCCCACATTTCTCATCCGATTCGAACCGTTCCAACATCCACACACTCCACTCACCCTGGACATTCAAACATTTCAGTTCTACTCATGTGTATCGGCGCTTCGGCAGCTTGCGCACATATACGGCATTCACACGCATTTCCTTCCGGAATTGCACGTACTCTCGCACGGCCACACTAGCTGACATCCTAACCCAACCTTTGCGTTCCTGTTTTCCACCACTAAGAGAGCACGCGGCCTCAAAATAATGCTTTTATTCTATTTAGCGCCGCAACCTTTCAAAGGCGACGCTCCGCCTGCCCGCCTTAAATGCGAGTCCACTCTCCCGAGCGTGGACGAACAATTTGCCCCGTGACGGCGGGAAAATAGGCTGCTGATTGAGGTCGGTTCGCATGCACGCTGCACTTTGATTGCGCCGGCGCGCCGCACGGGAGGGAGCCATTTGTCCACGGGATGAATTTGCGGACGTGCCAGCGAGACAAACGGGGGACGCAATCAGGGCTCACCTTCGGCGAAGGCGGCCCGCGTGGTGTAATGTCACCACCTGCTGGGATCCCCCCAGCAATGTACCGTCGTTCCTCGGTTTTTGTCAGTAACCTGTTCCAAAGGCTCAGTCCATCCCTGAATCTGCAATTTCCCTGTAAGAAATTATGTAAATGCAAATAATCATCCAAAATACGAACAATACACCAAACTTTCCACCAAGTAGCACCTCGGAAAACACTTGGCTCTCCAAGTTTTTCGATTGATTGTATATTTCCAAGAATTTAATCCATGTAATGCTTTAACCCTTGTGTAATGTTCATATTGTTGTTACTCAGCCAGCGTTTGTGGGTCTGATGGACCCGTTGCATTTTGTGGCTTTTAATGCCTCACAATCAAACACTTTTATGTTAAAATACCAAACATATGTTTACCTTATCCCAATAAACATCTGTTCAGTAATCTGGGATATTTTCTTACATGAGTGGAACTGAAATTCTTGAATTTCCAGGGTGAGTGGAGTGTGTGGATGTTGGAACGGTTCAAATCGGTTGAGAAATGTGGGATATGGAGAGGTTTGAATATTGCCCATTCATTCTCAAAAGGAGGAAATTCCTGGTAATTCCGGGTAATCAGGAAATTTTCGAAACTTGGAAACATGCTGGCTGAATGTCCAGGGTGAGTGGAGTGTGTGGATGTTGGAACGGTTCGAATCGCATGAGAAATGTGGGATATGCAGTCGATTGTATATTGCCTATTCATTGTCAATGGGGAGAAATTCCTGGAAATTCCTGGAAAACCGGAAAAGAATGTTTTGCCTTCGAGATCTCGGAAGGGTAGTGTGGGTGGACGATTGATTTGAAGGTCTGAATCGTGTAAAAAGTGGCGCAAAATTTTAAGAATGTTGGGCTTTGTATAACTATGAAATGTCCATTTCCTGGAAATTTGGGACTTTCGGGAAAACCAGGAATTTTTGAAACTATTGATACTAGCACAATTGTCCTAGAAAATATGAATGGGTTGGTGTTGGAATGTTTCGAATAGGTTGAGAAATGTTGACATTGTAACAGTTTGAATTGAGAATGGGAATTTCGGGAAAACCGGGAATTTGTATGAACATTTATCCCAACTAAGAGGAATGTTTTAAAGGTGGAACGGTTGAAATGGGTTGAAAAGTGGACTGTGAAAACGTTCCATGAAGAGTGTGAAAACAGTGCTTTGGAAAACCGGGAACTCTGGGAATTCCTGGAATTTTTTTGAACTTGAAAAATGGTAGTTTGATTGTCCAAGGTGAACGGGGTGTGTGAATGGGGGGACGGTTCGAATCTGTTGAGAATTGCGGAAATTGTGCAAGTTCGAGAAATGGGCCATTAAATTTCAATATGAAAAAAATGTCCTGGAAAACCCGGAATTCTGGGTAATCTGGGATATTTTCTTACATGAGTGGAACTGAAATTCTTGAATTTCCAGGGTGAGTGGAGTGTGTGGATGTTGGAACGGTTCAAATCGGTTGAGAAATGTTGGATATGGAGAGGTTTGAATATTGCCCATTCATTCTCAAAAGGAGGAAATTCCTGGTAATTCCGGGTAATCAGGACATTTTCGAAACTGGGAAACATGCTGGCTGAATGTCCAGGGTGAGTGGAGTGTGTGGATGTTGGAACGGTTCGAATCGGATGAGAAATGTGGGATATGCAGTGGATTGTATATTGCCTATTCATTGTCAATGGGGAGAAATTCCTGGAAATTCCTGGAAAACCGGGAAATAATGTTTTGCCTTCGAGATCTCGAAAGAGTAGTGTGGGTGGACGATTGATTTGAAGGTCCAAATCGAGTAAAAAGTGGCGCAAAATTTTAAGAAAGCTGGGCTTTGTATAACTATGAAATGTCCATTTCCTGGAAATTTGGGACTTTCGGGAAAACCAGGAATTTTTGAAACTATTGATACTAGCACAATTGTCCAAGAAAATATGAATGGTTTGGTGTTGGAATGTTTCGAATAGGTTGAGAAATGTTGACATTGTAACAGTTTGAATTGAGAATGGGAAT
Source organism: Nerophis lumbriciformis (assembly GCF_033978685.3). Taxonomy (NCBI): domain Eukaryota; kingdom Metazoa; phylum Chordata; class Actinopteri; order Syngnathiformes; family Syngnathidae; genus Nerophis; species Nerophis lumbriciformis. Next base: position 49,514,223 of record NC_084551.2, read on the forward strand.
TTCGGGAAAACCGGGAATTTGTATGAACATTTATCCCAACTAAGAGGAATGTTTTAAAGGTGGAACGGTTGAAATGGGTTGAAAAGTGGACTGTGAAAACTTTCCATGAAGAGTGTGAAAACAGTGCTTTGGAAAACCGGGAACTCTGGGAATTCCTGGAATTTTTTTGAACTTGAAAAATGGTAGTTTGATTGTCCAAGGTGAACGGGGTGTGTGAATGGGGGGACGGTTCGAATCTGTTGAGAATTGCGGAAATTGTGCAAGTTCGAGAAATGGGCCATTAAATTTCAATATGAAAAAAATGTCCTGGAAAACCCGGAATTCTGGGTAATCTGGGATATTTTCTTACATGAGTGGAACTGAAATTCTTGAATTTCCAGGGTGAGTGGAGTATGTGGATGTTGGAACGGTTCAAATCGGTTGAGAAATGTGGGATATGGAGAGGTTTGAATATTGCCCATTCATTCTCAAAAGGAGGAAATTCCTGGTAATTCCGGGTAATCAGGAAATTTTCGAAACTGGGAAACATGCTGGCTGAATGTCCAGGGTGAGTGGAGTGTGTGGATGTTGGAACGGTTCGAATCGGATGAGAAATGTGGGATATGCAGTGGATTGTATATTGCCTATTCATTGTCAATGGGGAGAAATTCCTGGAAATTCCTGGAAAACCGGGAAGGAATGTTTTGCCTTCGAGATCTCGGAAGAGTAGTGTGGGTGGACGATTGATTTGAAGGTCCAAATCGAGTAAAAAGTGGCGCAAAATTTTAAGAAAGCTGGGCTTTGTATAACTATGAAATGTCCATTTCCTGGAAATTTGGGACTTTCGGGAAAACCAGGAATTTTTGAAACTATTGATACTAGCACAATTGTCCAAGAAAATATGAATGGTTTGGTGTTGGAATGTTTCGAATAGGTTGAGAAATGTTGACATTGTAACAGTTTGAATTGACAATGGGAATTTAGGGAAAACCGGGAATTTGTATGAACATTTATCCCAACTAAGAGGAATGTTTTAAAGGTGGAACGGTTGAAATGGGTTGAAAAGTGGACTGTGAAAACTTTCCATGAAGAGTGTGAAAACAGTGCTTTGGAAAACCGGGAACTCTGGGAATTCCTGGAATTTTTTTGAACTTGAAAAATGGTAGTTTGATTGTCCAAGGTGAACGGGGTGTGTGAATGGGGGGACGGTTCGAATCTGTTGAGAATTGCGGAAATTGTGCAAGTTCGAGAAATGGGCCATTAAATTTCAATATGAAAAAAATGTCCTGGAAAACCCGGAATTCTGGGTAATCTGGGATATTTTCTTACATGAGTGGAACTGAAATTCTTGAATTTCCAGGGTGAGTGGAGTATGTGGATGTTGGAACGGTTCAAATTGGTTGAGAAATGTGGGATATGGAGAGGTTTGAATATTGCCCATTCATTCTCAAAAGGAGGAAATTCCTGGTAATTCCGGGTAATCAGGAAATTTTCGAAACTGGGAAACATGCTGGCTGAATGTCCAGGGTGAGTGGAGTGTGTGGATGTTGGAACGGTTCGAATCGGATGAGAAATGTGGGATATGCAGTCGATTGTATATTGCCTATTCATTGTCAATGGGGAGAAATTCCCGGAAATTCCTGGAAAACCAGGAAAGAATGTTTTGCCTTCGAGATCTCGGAAGAGTAGTGTGGGTGGACGATTGATTTGAAGGTCCGAATCGAGTAAAAAGTGGCGCAAAATTTTAAGAATGTTGGGCTTTGTATAACTATGGAATGTCCATTTCCTGGAAATTTGGGACTTTCGGGAAAACCAGGAATTTTTGAAACTATTGATACTAGCACAATTGTCCTAGAAAATATGAATGGGTTGGTGTTGGAATGTGTTACTCAGCCAGCGTTTGTGGGTCTGATGGGCCCGTTGCATTTTGTGGCTTTTGATGCCTCACAATCAAACACTTTTATGTTAAAATACCGAACAGATGTTTACCTTATCCCAATGAACATCTGTTCAGTATTTTAACATGAAAGTGTTTGATTGTGAGGCATTAAAAGCCACAAAATGCAACGGGTCCATCAGACCCACAACGCTGGCTGAGTAACACAGGGATTCTTCTTATGTGTTTCTGCACCTGCGGTTCTGTCTGCTCTCATTTTCTCGGACATTTGACCCTCTGATGTTCTGTGTACCTACTAGAGATGCGCGGATAGGCAATTATTTCATCCGCAACCGCATCACAAATGTCGTCATCCATCCGCCATCAACCGAACCAACATTTTATCAAAACCACACCCGCCCGCACTCGCCCGTTGTTATATATCTAATATAGACGATGCAAGGCATTAGTGAGGTTAAAAAGCTTTTGCCTGTTAAAGAAAGGAGACTGATCCAATGCAGCAGAGACATTCAATGCGTGCCACGCATTAGTGGCTAAGAGATATTAATGCGTGATAACATTATTTATCATTATTATAGTATTATTGTCATTTCCATTAAGAAAGTGTTGACTATTGTTGCCAATGCCCTCAGATCAGGAGTGCGTTCCTCACACTTTGTGTGCGCAGTTGCAGCAAGCAGAACAAGGCTTTTAAGAAGTTAAAAAAATGTTTTAGAAAGACTAGGCCTATATTTTCGTTAGTAAAAAAAAAATTCTGAATTTATTTCAATGAATATTTACTTGTTAACGTTATAATGCTCAAATAGGGACGAGGGCGGGGTGCACAGTGAAGCAGTGAACAATTTTGCGACAAAGATGAACCTTTATTGATTGATCTGCAGCCATGACAAAATATCAGACAATCTCCATTGTCAACGACAGGCAGGAAAATAAAGATAAACACATAGCCTATGTTGTAGGCATAAGCATAGGCTCATACGTTTTTAAGTTGAAATAAAAAAATAAATAAAAAATGTGCCTCATAAGCCTTAGGCTGTCAATCACGCGCACAAACTTAAATTATACAATAACATATGTATGTCATCTCTATTTAAACAAAAATAAATTAAATAAATAATAATAATAAATTACCTGCAACTTATTGGCCAAGGCAAATAGCTGAAGGGGGGAAATCAAACCCATCAGACTGCACTTTATCATCAAACTTGAATTATAATGAAAATAGACGGTCGCGACAAACAAAGCAGGCTAAATATCCTTACATTGTCGCCAATCGGAGATGCGCTTCACTTGAAAGCGAGGCCAAATAATTATTCACACATAGTAGTATATCTCGAATACAAAAAACCACAATAAACAACGCAATTGCCTTAATTCCTTTGCATTGTAGTGCGCCCAAACAACACGTAACCATCAAAATTATTTAGCTGACCGAACTCAATATAGGTTAGACATGGGCTTATTTGGTATAGCCTATAGGTAACGTAGACTAATTCGTTTAACATATCCAACTGTATGTCTACTTACTTTTTTTTTTGTTAGCACTATGCAGGAATAAAATGGCATCTACAGTGCCAGGATTCATGCGAGAGCGCCTGGCCTCTAAAATGCGCCCTGCTGCGCTGAAGGAGCGCTCACTTGCCCCACTTGTTGCTGGACGCATAGGATTCTCTTGGCAAGGCGTTGTAGTCGTGGGAATGATTGTCCTTGTTTCCCCCAAAAGGAAAGTAGATTTTCCTCTGCTGATCCGTCGAGATGGAAGTTTGTAGAGGAATAATCCTCTACTTCATCAAGCTTAAGCACAGGTGTATCCTCCTCCCATTCTGTGAAGTCAATCCTTTTCTTTTTCGGTGATGCACCATCAGCTCCACCTAAAGGACCGATAAAATCTATACGTTTTTCGTATGTGGGTAGCAACATTTAACTATGTATATATATTTCTGAATTGGTTCAACCGCCCGAATCTATTTACAATCTATTTTTTTCGTCATGTCACCCGCCCGACCCGCGGATTATCCGCGGACTCCGCTGTTGTGTCCGCAAACCGCGCATCCTTAGTACCTACACTCTGTCCTCCTCCTGTCTCGGCCTGCTGTGTGTGTGTGTGTGGGTGGGTGGATGCGTGTGGTACACAGAACATCAATTTCCACACTTCTATTAGCCCCGGGTCCAGTGGACCCGGACATCTTATATGTAATAGAAATGTGTAGGCGGGGTGTATGGTGTGTGGTTATTGAATATGTATTCTGATATATGTTCTTCACAGAAAATGAGCCAAAGTCAGTGAGTCTCAGTTTGAAAAATTAATTCATTGTATCATTTTTCTTTTCATTAAAAAAATGCAAACAGGTCCCACAGACCCGAATACCACACAAGGGTAAAAAAAGGGCAAATGGATGGCACAAAAAGCCAAAAGGCTGGTTTCCATTGTGGTCCATTAAATATTCATCACATTTGATACATTCAATAATAAAAGATATATGTAAAAAATAATAAGTATACATGTCAAGTGATTTGAAAAACAATATATGCAAAAACTGGGGGGGTATATACACTATGTACATGAGTAATGACCAACATTAACATACGGTAGCATAGTAGGCCTAAGTATTCATTAAAAACTAGGCAGAGGTTTCCTTTAACATGTATATTTCATATCTCTGGCCACTCTAACAATACACACTAGAGATGTCCGATAATATCGGACTGCCGATATTATCGGCCGATACATGCTTTAAAATGTAATATCGGAAATTATCGGTATCGGTTTCAAAAAGTAAAATGTACGACTTTTTAAAACGCCTCTGTACGGAGTGGTACACGGAATATAGGTAGAAGTACAGAGCGGTTGTGTCTCCCAGTCATACTTGCCAACCCTCCCGATTTTCCCGGGAGACTCACCCTCCCGAAAATCTCCCGGGGCAACCATTCTCCCGAATTTCTCCCGATTTCCACCGAGACAACAATATTGGGGGCGTGCCTTAAAGGCACTGCATTTGCGTGCCGGCCCAATCACATAATATCTACGGCTTTTCACACAAAGTGAATGCAAGGCATAATTGGTCAACAGCCTTACAGGTCACACCGAGGGTGGCCATACAAACAACTTTAATAACACTTACAAATACGCGCCACACTGTGAACCCACACCAAACAAGAATGACAAACACATTTCGGGAGAACATCCGCACCGTAACAAAACAGAACAAATACCCAGCAGCACTAACTCTTCCGGGACGCTACAAAAAACCCCCCCCCCCCGCTATCCCGCCCCCCGAACCCCGCCCACCTCAACCTCTTCATGCTCTCTCAGGGAGAGCATGTCCCAAATTCCAAGCTGCTGTTTTGAAGCATGTTAAAAAAAAAAAGCACTTTGTGACTTCAATAATAAATATGGCAGTGCCACGTTGGCACTTTTTTCCATAACTTGAGTTGATTTATTTTTGGAAAACCTTGTAACATTGTTCAATGCAATGGGAGACCGGGCTTTCTGCACCGTCGCTCCCAGTCTGTGGAACGCTCTCCCTGGCCACCTGAGGGCACCACAGACTGTGGATGCTTTTAAAAAAGGTTTAAAAACCCTTTTTTTTTTTTTTTAGATATATGCAGACTAGTTCTAGCTATTTGGCTGTTCTAGTTTTAATTTATTATTTTTTTAATTATCTTTTTATTTTTATTTTATTTATTTTTTTAATACACTGTATTACTTTGAGGTTGTTTACTCAATGTAAAGTGCTTTTTACAAATAAAATCTATTAATGCATCACAACAAAATTATATCGGATATCGGCAAAAAAGCCATTATCAGACATCTCTAGTATATACACTATGTACATGAGTAATGACCAACATTAACATAGGGTAGCGTAGTAGGCCAAAGTATTCATTAAAATACAAGGCAGAGGTTTTATTTAACATGTATATTTCAAATCTTTGGCCACTCTAACAATACACACAGTTTGAACAGTAACACTGTGCTTGAATATAGGAAATAAAACACTGTACTTTAAAAAAATTAATTACAATACATTATAATATTTAATGAAGTGATTATTTGGCGTACCACTGTTTGGGAATCAGTAACACCGTGTTCGTGGGGGCGGCATGGCGTAAATAAAGCGGCCGTGCCAGGAACTTGAGGGTTGCAGGTTCCCTCCCCGCCTCTTGTCATCCAATTCACTGCCGTTGTGTCCTTGGGCAAGACACTTCACCCTTTGTTTTGCATTTTTCAATGATCGGGGTAATTTCTTAGTTTTTTTTTGTCCGTAGAATACGTGGTGTCCAATAAAAAAAACGAGCAGGGGTGGCATTTTGGACAACAGAGTCAACAATAACGGCGAGAAATGACTCTTTTCATGAGGAGGTGGTTTGTGAGCGAGGGATGTGGCTAAATGGAAGCGTGAGCAATATGCTAATAGGAAGATCCATCACCCGGGCGACGCGGGAAGCAATTAAGTTCAATTATAGGTAGCAGACTCGCCCCGCAGACGAGGACCTCGCTGAGGAACAGGTGGTCTCTCCTGGTCGTGACTCCACGGCTGCAACGCGAGTAAATGAACTCAGTAAATGTTTGGGAACTGAGGAGACCAATTTTTGAAGCTTTTCAGGTGGAATTTTTTCCCATTCTTGCTTGATGTACAGCTTAAGTTGTTCAACAGTCCGGGGGTCTCCGTTGTGGTATTTTAGGCTTCATAATGCGCCACACATTTTCAATCGGAGACAGGTCTGGACTACAGGCAGGCCAGTCTAGTACCCACACTCTTTTACTATGAAGCCACGCTGTTGTAACACGTGGCTTGGCATTGTCTTGCTGAAATAAGCAGGGGCGTCTATGATAACGTTGCTTGGATGGCAACATATGTTGCTCCAAAACCTGTATGTACCTTTCAGTATTAATGGCGCCTTCACAGATGTGTAAGTTACCCATGTCTTGGGCACTAATACACCCCCATACCATCACAGATGCTGGCTTTTCAACTTTGCGCCTATAACAATCCGGATGGTTCTTTTCCTCTTTGGTCCGGAGGACACGACATCCACAGTTTCCAAAAACAATTTGAAATGTGGACTCGTCAGACCTCAGAACACTTTTCCACTTTGCATCAGTCCATCTTAGATGAGCTCGGGGCCAGCGAAGCCGGCGGCATTTCTGGGTGTTGTTGATAAATGGCTTTCGCTTTGCATGGTAGAGTTTTAACTTGCACTTACAGATGTAACGATAAACTGTAGTTACTGACAGTGGTTTTCTTAAGTGTTCCTGAGCCCGTGTGGTGATATCCTTTACACACTGATGTCGCTTTTTGATACAGTACCACCTGAGGGATTGAAGGTCCTTAATACCATCGCTTGCGTGCAGTGATTTCTCCAGATTCTTTGAAGCTTTTGAAGACAATACAGACCGTAGATGGTGAAATCCTTAAATTCCTTGCAATAGCTCATTGAGAAATGTTGTTTTTGTTGGACAATTTGCTCACGCATTTGTTGACAAAGTGGTGACCCTCGCCCCCATCCTTGTTTGTGAATGACTGAGCATTTCATGGAAGCTGCTTTTATACCTGTTCCCAATTAGCCTGTTCACCTGTGGGATGTTCCAAATAAGTGTTTGATGAGCATTCCTCAACTTTCTCAGTCTTTTTTGCCACTTGTGCCAGCTTTTTTTGAAACATGTTGCAGGCATCAAAAATCCAAATGAGCTAATATGTGCAAAAAATAACAAAGCTTTCCAGTTCGACTGTTAAATATCTTGTCTTCGCAGTCTATTCAATTGAATATAAGTTGAAAAGGATTTAAAGTTAAAGTTAAAGTTAAAGTACCAATGATTGTCACACACACACTAGGTGTGGCGAAATTATTCTCTGCATTTGACCCATCACCCTTGATCACCCCCTGGGAGGTGAGGGGAGCAGTGGGCAGCAGCGGTGGCTGCGCCCGGGAATCATTTTGGTGATTTAACCCCCAATTCCAACCCTTGATGCTGAGTGCCAAGCAGGGAGGTAATGGGTCCCATTTTTATAGTTTTTGGTATGACTCGTATAGTCTTTGGTATATCTCAAATCATTGTATTTTGTTTTTATTTACCATTTACACAACGTGCCAACTTCACTGGTTTGGGGTTTGTAAGATAGTAAACAAAATAGTTACTAGCTTTATGTTGCCAGATTGCGATTCTTTATTGCAGAAAAGTTCTTCAAAGTTTTTCCACCAAGGGCCACATACTGAAACAATGTAAGTATACAAAAAGAAGGTGAAAACAGACATTAAACATATTTACATATGTTTAAAGACAAAACTGAGTGTCATGTTTGGGTTATGGGTGACAAAGTGTAGGATCAATAGTTATTTCAGGGGGGGCCAAAGTGCGGCCAGGTGGGCATTTTCCATTGGCCCGCAACATATTGTCGAAACAAATAAATTAAAAAATAGTAAAGATGAAAGGAAAGAAGAAAAAAAGACGTAATGTAATAAGCAAAAGCTGACACATTTGTCACAACATAAAGTTGTGACAAATATTGTCTGTTTGTAGAATTTTATTTCTACAAAATAAAAAAACAACAACAACTTTTAAGATTTATTTCTCTTTTTTTCCTACATTTTACTGTTATTTTTAGTTGCGGACCAACGAAACTCGAGCCGCGGCCTCAAATGGCGAACGCCATTTATCAACAACACCCAGAAACGCCGCCGGCTTCGTTAGGCCCGAGCTCATCGAAGATGGACTGACGCAAAGTGGAAAAATGTTGTGGTCTGACGAGTCCACATTTCAAATTGTTTTTGGAAACTGTGGCTGTCGTGTCCTCCGGAACAAAGAGGAAAAGAACCATCCGGATTGTTCTAGGCGCAAAGTTGAAAAGCCAGCATCTGTGATGGTATGGGGGTGTATTAGTGCCCAAGACATGGGTAACTTACACATCTGTAAAGGCGCCATTAATGCTGAAAGGTACATACAGGTTTTGGAGCAACATATGTTGCCATCCAAGCGACGTTATCATGGACGCCCCTGCTTATTTCACAATGTTGTGACAAATAATGTCTGTTTGTAAGATTTTATTTAGACAAAATAAAAATAAAAAACACATTTTTAGATTTATTTCTCTTTTTTTCCTACATTTTACTGTTATTTTTAGTCGCGGACCAACAAAACTCGAGCCGCGGCCTCAAATGGTGAACGCCATTTATCAACAACACCCAGAAACGCCGCCGGCTTTGTTAGGCCCGAGCTCATCTAAGATGGACTGACTCAAAGTGGAAAAGTGTTCTGTGGTCTGACGAGTCCACATTTCAAATAGTTTTTGGAAACTGTGGACGTCGTGTCCTCCGGGCCAAAGAGGAAAAGAACCATCCGGAATGTTATAGGCGCAAAGTTGAAAAGCCAGCATCTGTGATGGTATGGGGGTGTATTAGTGCCCAAGACATGGGTAACTTACACATCTGTGAAGGCACCATTAATGCTGAAAGGTACATACAGGTTTTGGAGCAACATATGTTGCCATCCAAGCGACGTTATCATGGACGCCCCTGCTTATTTCACAAAGTTGTGACAAATAATGTCTGTTTGTAGGATTTTATTTCTACAAAATAAAAAACAACAACACATTTTTAGATTTCTTTCTTTTTTTCCCTACATTTTACTGTTATTTTTAGTTGCGGACCAACAAAACTCGAGCCGTGTGCCTCAAATGGCGAAAGCTATTTATCAACAACACCCAGAAATGCCGTCGGCTTTGTTAGGCCCGAGCTCATCTAAGATGGACTGACGCTAAGTGGAAAAGTGTTGTGGTCTGACGAGTCCACATTTCAAATAGTTTTTGGAAACTGTGGACGTTGTGTCCTCCGGAACAAAGAGGAAAAGAACCATCCGGATTGTTCTAGGCGCAAAGTTGAAAAGCCAGCATCTGTGATGGTATGGGGGTGTATTAGTGCCCAAGACATGGGTAACTTACACATCTGTGAAGGCACCATTAATGCTGAAAGGTACATACAGGTTTTGGAGCAACATATGTTGCCATCCAAGCGACGTTATCATGGACGCCCCTGCTTATTTCACAAAGTTGTGACGAATAATGTCTGTTTGTAAGATTTTATTTCTACAAAATAAAAATAAAAAACACATTTTTAGATTTATTTCTCTTTTTTTCCTACATTTTACAGTTATTTTTCATGGACGCCCCTGCTTATTTCAAAAAGCCAAGCTACGTGTTACAACAGCGTGGCTTCATAGTAAAAGAGTGCGGGTACTAGACTGGCCTGCCCGTAGTCCAGACCTGTCTCCCATTGAAAATATTCAGATTTATTTCTGTTTTTTTACTACATTTTACTGTTATTTTTAGTTGCGGACCAACGAAACTTGAGCTGTGGGCCTCAAATGGCCCCCTGGCCGCACCTTGGACACCCCTGTTTAGGGAAATGAGTGTTTCCATGGCGAATTTTGCTTAGTATCGGCACAGTTCTCATTTAATTAAGGCGGCCTGCGCCAATTTCATCGATTGTCATCAAACGCAGTCTTGGTAGATCACACGCGACACGCCCACTGATAGAGCCCAGAAGTGTGCTTTTTCGCAGCACAGCAAACAGGTCAGTGAAGGCCTCGCTGACTTCCACGTCACAAGCCATTTCCAAGCTTCGAAGCGTTTCACACTTTGTGGATATTTTTAGCTCCTGCACTGAGGTGAAGTTTTTACTGACACCGACACACTTTGTCCTCACTTTGGGGGGAAAAAATCATATACATTGTACTTTATCTGATAAAGTATTTTATTACATCAATACTGCGGACTGTAACGCTGGATGTACCTTAGAGTAGTCTGTGTACAGCTTGTATTGCAGTAGTACAGCTTGTATTGCAGTAGTACGGCAAGTATTGCAGTATTACAGCGTGTATTGCAGTAGTGCAGCTTGTATTGCAGTAGTACAGCTTGTATTGCAGTAGTACGGCGAGTATTGCAGTAGTACGGCTTGTATTGCAGTAGTACAGCGTGTATTGCAGTAGTACAGCTTGTATTGCAGTAGTACAGCTAGTATTGCAGTAGTACAGCTAGTATTGCAGTAGTACAGCTTGTATTGCACTAGTACGACAAATATTGCACTAGTACGACAAATATTGCAGTAGTACGGCTTGTATTGCAGTAGTACATTTTGTATTGTAGTAGTACATTTTTTATTGCAGTAGTACAGCTTGAATTGCAGTAATACAGCTTGTATTGCAGTAGTACAGCTTGTATTGCAGTAGTACTGCGTGTTTTGCAGTAGTACAGCGTGTATTGCAGTAGTACTGCTTTTACTGCAGTAGTACATGTTTTATTGCAGTAGTGCAGCGTGTAATGCAGTAGTACCGTGCGTATTGCAGTAATACAGCGTGTATTGCAGTAGTACAGCGTGTATTGCAGTAGTACCGTGCGTATTGCAGTAGTACCGTGCGTATTGCAGTAGTACATTTTGTATTGCAGTAGTACAGCTTGTATTGCAGTAATACAGTGTGTATTGCAGTAGTACAGCATGTATTGCAGTAGTACAGCTAGTATTGCAGTAGTACAGCATGTATTGCAGTAGTACAGCTTGTATTGCAGTAGTACAGCTAGTATTGCAGTAGTACAGCTTGTATTGCAGTAGTACAGCTAGTATTGCAGTAGTACAGCTTGTATTGCAGTAATACAGCTTGTATTGCAGTAGTACAGCGTGTATTGCAGTAGTACAGCTTGTTTTGCAGTAGTACAGCGTGTATTGCAGTATTACAGCGTGTATTGCAGTACTACAGCTTGTATTGCATTAGTACAGCTTGTATTGCAGTAGTAGAGCGTGTATTGCTGTAGTACAACGTGTATTGCAGTAGTACAGCTTGTATTGCAGTAGTACAGCTTGTATTGCAGTAGTACAGCTTGTATTGCAGTAGTACCTTTTTTATTGCAGTAGTACATTTTTTATTGCAGTAGTACAGCTTGTATTGCAGTAGTACATTTTTTATTGCAGTAGTACAGCTTGTATTGCAGTAGTACAGCGTGTATTGCAGTATTACAGCGTGTATTGCAGTAGTACAGCTTGTATTGCAGTAATACAGCTTGTATTGCAGTAGTAGAGCGTGTATTGCTGTAGTACAACGTGTATTGCAGTAGTACAGCTTGTATTGCAGTAGTACAGCTAGTATTGCAGTAGTACATTTTTTATTGCAGTAGTACCTTTTTTATTGCAGTAGTACATTTTTTATTGCAGTAGTACAGCTTGTATTGCAGTAATAGAGCGTGTATTGCTGTAGTACAACGTGTATTGCAGTAGTACAGCTTGTATTGCAGTAGTACATTTTTTATTGCAGTAGTACATTTTTTATTGCAGTAGTACAGCTTGTATTGCAGTAGTACAGCTTGTATTGCAGTAGTACGGCTTGTATTGCAGTAGTACAGCTTGTATTGCAGTAGTACAGCTTGTATTGCAGTAGTACATTTTTTATTGCAGTAGTACAGCTTGTATTGCAGTAGTACGGCGAGTATTGCAGTAGTACGGCTTGTATTGCAGTCGTAAATTTTTTATTGCAGTAGTACAACAAATATTGCAGTAGTACGGCTTGTATTTCAGTAGTACAGCTAGTATTGCAGTAGTACAGCTAGTATTGCAGTAGTATTGCGTGTATTGCAGTAGTACAGCTTGTATTGCAGTAGTACAGCGTGTATTGCAGTAGTACAGCGTGTATTGCAGTAGTATAGCGTGTATTGCAGTAATACAGCTTGTATTGCACTAGTACGGCGAGTATTGCAGTAGTACAGCTTGTATTGCAGTAGTAAATTTTTTATTGCGGTAGTACAGCTAGTATTGCAGTAGTACAGCTAGTATTGCAGTAATACAGCGTGTATTGCACTAGTACGGCATGTATTGCAGTACTACAGCTTGTATTGCATTAGTACAGCTTGTATTGCAGTAGTAGAGCGTGTATTGCTGTAGTACAACGTGTATTGCAGTAGTACAGCTTGTATTGCAGTAGTACAGCTTGTATTGCAGTAGTACATTTTTTATTGCAGTAGTACCTTTTTTATTGCAGTAGTACATTTTTTATTGCAGTAGTACAGCTTGTATTGCAGTAGTACATTTTTTATTGCAGTAGTACAGCCTGTATTGCAGTAGTACAGCGTGTATTGCAGTAGTACAGCTTGTATTGCAGTAATACAGCTTGTATTGCAGTAGTAGAGCGTGTATTGCTGTAGTACAACGTGTAATGCAGTAGTACAGCTTGTATTGCAGTAGTACAGCTAGTATTGCAGTAGTACATTTTTTATTGCAGTAGTACCTTTTTTATTGCAGTAGTACATTTTTTATTGCAGTAGTACATTTTTTATTGCAGTAGTACAGCTTGTATTGCAGTAGTACATTTTTTATTGCAGTAGTACAGCTTGTATTGCAGTAGTACAGCGTGTATTGCAGTATTACAGCGTGTATTGCAGTAGTACAGCTTGTATTGCAGTAATACAGCTTGTATTGCAGTAATAGAGCGTGTATTGCTGTAGTACAACGTGTATTGCAGTAGTACAGCTTGTATTGCAGTAGTACATTTTTTATTGCAGTAGTACATTTTTTATTGCAGTAGTACAGCTTGTATTGCAGTAGTACATTTTTTATTGCAGTAGTACAGCGTGTATTGCAGTAGTACAGCTTGTATTGCAGTAGTACGGCTTGTATTGCAGTAGTACAGCTTGTATTGCAGTAGTACAGCTTGTATTGCAGTAGTACATTTTTTATTGCAGTAGTACATTTTTTATTGCAGTAGTACGGCTTGTATTGCAGTAGTACGGCGAGTATTGCAGTAGTACGGCTTGTATTGCAGTAGTACAGCTTGTATTGCAGTAATACAGCTTGTATTGCAGTAATAGAGCGTGTATTGCTGTAGTACGTGTATTGCAGTAGTACAGCTTGTATTGCAGTAGTACATTTTTTATTGCAGTAGTACATTTTTTATTGCAGTAGTACAGCTTGTATTGCAGTAGTACATTTTTTATTGCAGTAGTACAGCGTGTATTGCAGTAGTACAGCTTGTATTGCAGTAGTACGGCTTGTATTGCAGTAGTACAGCTTGTATTGCAGTAGTACAGCTTGTATTGCAGTAGTACATTTTTTATTGCAGTAGTACATTTTTTATTGCAGTAGTACGGCGAGTATTGCAGTAGTACGGCTTGTATTGCAGTCGTAAATTTTTTATTGCAGTAGTACAACAAATATTGCAGTAGTACGGCTTGTATTTCAGTAGTACAGCTTGTATTGCAGTAGTACAGCTTGTATTGCAGTAGTACAGCTTGTATTGCAGTAGTACAGCGTGTATTGCAGTAGTACAGCTTGTATTGCAGTAGTACAGCTTGTATTGCACTAGTACGACAAATATTGCACTAGTACAGCATGTATTGCAGTAGTACAGCATGTATTGCAGTAGTACAGCGTGTATTGCAGTAGTACAGCGTGTATTGCAGTAGTACAGCTAGTATTGCAGTAGTACAGCTTGTATTGCAGTAGTACATTTTGTATTGCAGTAGTACAGCTTGTATTGCACTAGTACAGCTTGTATTGTAGTAGTACAGCTTGTATTGCAGTAGTACAGCATGTATTGCAGTAGTACTGCGTGTATTGCAGTAGTACTGCATGTATTGCAGTAGTACAGCTTGTATTGCACTAGTACGACAAATATTGCAGTAGTACGGCAAGTATTGCAGTAGTACGGCTTGTATTGCAGTAGTACATTTTGAATTGCAGTAGTACAGCTTGTATTGCACTAGTATGACAAATATTGCAGTAGTACAGCAAGTATTGCAGTAGTACGGCGTGTATTGCAGTAGTACAGCTTGTATTGTACTAGTACGACAAATATTGCAGTAGTACGGCTTGTATTGCAGTAGTACGGCTTGTATTGCAGTAGTACAGCTTGTATTGCAGTAGTACGGCAAATATTGCAGTAGTACGGCAAGCATTGCAGTAGTACAGCTTGTATTGCAGTAGTACATTTTGTATTGCAGTAGTACAGCATGTATTGCAGTAGTACAGCATGTATTGCAGTAGTACAGCATGTATTGCAGTAGTACAGCATGCATTGCAGTAGTACAGCTAGTATTGCAGTAGTACAGCTTGTATTGCAGTATTACAGCTTGTATTGCAGTAGTACAGCGTGTATTGCAGTAGTACAGCTAGTATTGCAGTAGTACAGCTAGTATTGCAGTAGTACAGCTAGTATTGCAGTAGTAGAGCATGTATTGCACTAGTACGGCATGTATTGCAGTAGTACAGCGTGTATTGCAGTAGTACAGGTTGTATTGCACTAGTACGGCGTGTATTGCAATAGTACAGCGTGTATTGCAGTAGTACAGCGTGTATTGCAGTACTACAGCTAGTATTGCAGTAGTACAGCTAGTATTGCAGTAGTACAGCTAGTATTGCAGTAGTAGAGCATGTATTGCACTAGTACGGCGTGTATTGCAGTAGTACAGCTTGTATTGCAGTAGTACAGCGTGTATTGCAGTAGTACAGCTTGTATTGCAGTAGTACAGCGTGTATTGCAGTAGTACAGCTTGTATTGCAGTAGTACAGCATGTATTGCAGTAGTACAGCGTGTATTGCAGTAGTACAACTTGTATTGCAGTAGTACAGCTTGTATTGCAGTAGTACAGCGTGTATTGCAGTAGTACAGCTTGTATTGCAGTAGTACAGCGAGTATTGCAGTAGTACAGCTAGTATTGCAGTAGTACAGCTTGTATTGCAGTAGTACAGCTAGTATTGCAGTAGTAGAGCATGTATTGCACTAGTACGGCGTGTATTGCAGTAGTACAGCTTGTATTGCAGTAGTACAGCGTGTATTGCAGTAGTACAGCTTGTATTGCAGTAGTACAGCGTGTATTGCAGTAGTACAGCTTGTATTGCAGTAGTACAGCATGTATTGCAGTAGTACAGCGTGTATTGCAGTAGTACAACTTGTATTGCAGTAGTACAGCTTGTATTGCAGTAGTACAGCGTGTATTGCAGTAGTACAGCTTGTATTGCAGTAGTACAGCGAGTATTGCAGTAGTACAGCTAGTATTGCAGTAGTACAGCTTGTATTGCAGTAGTACAGCTTGTATTGCAGTAGTACAGCGTGTATTGCAGTAGTACAGCTTGTATTTCAGTAGTACAGCGTGTATTGCAGTAGTACAGCTTGTGTTTACATCAAAAGTGCGTCCGTTCAGATGAAGAGGATGATTATTGTGCTCATTGCATGAAAGTCTTCCAGTAACATTTCATCTTTCAAGTAATCATTCCACCAAAGAAAAGGTGTTCACCCAAATTGTCGCCTTTTGTTTGCGCCGTTTTTGAGGTAATTACGCGCCGAGAAGTGCGTCTAATGGACGACCCCGCGGCGCCGCCCCCGCGCAGGCTCCTGTTTTCCCAAAATGCTAATTGAACTCTTCTGCAAGGCTAATACCAAACGGGCAGAAAATGTGCCATTTGACAGGGGGGGATAATGTCAGGGGGGGGTCCGGCTAAAGCTCGCCGCGGGAAGCCGAGTGCGGCTCGCATCGAAAGCCTCAACCTCGCTTAACCCCCTTTGCCGGTCCCTGCATGCGGCGGCGGCGGCGTCTCCTGGCAACTGAGGGCCGTCGGCGACGGACAAAAAAACGCACTCAGGAGGCTTTCAAAACTGCAGTCAATAAAGGCCTACTGAAAGCCACTACTACCGACCACGCAGTCTGATAGTTTATATATCAATGATGAAATCTTAACATTGCAACACATGCCAATATAAAGTGCAATTTTTAATTTCGCCCGAAATATCCTGCTGAAAACGTCTCGGTATGATGACGCCACGGATTGTGGAGGACATTTTGGGACAGCATGGTGGCCAGCTATTAAGTCATCTGTTTTCATCGCAAAATTCCACAGTATTCTGGACATCTGTGTTGGTGAATCTTCTGCAATTTGTTCAATGAACAATGGAGACAGCAAAGAAGAAAGCTGTGGGTGGGAAGCGGTGTATTGCGGGCGGCTGCAGCAACACAAACACACATTCATTGTTTACATTCCCGAAAGATGACAGTCAAGCTTTACCATTGGCCTGTGGAGAACTGGGACAACAGAGACTCTTACCAGGAGGACTTTGAGTTGGATACGCAGACGCGGTACCGTGAGTACGCATGCAGCTGCGGCTTCCAAACATTTGATCGCTTGCCCGTACGTGCGTGCGTATGTAACTTTGGGGACTTTGGGGAAATATATGTGCTGTATGAACTTTGGGGAGGTGAACGGTACTTTGGGCTGTGGGATTGAGTGTGTTGTGCAGGTGTTTGAGTTGTATTGGCGGGTTATATGGACGGGAGGGGGGAGGTGTTTGTTATGCGGGATTAATTTGTGGCATATTAAATATAAGCCTGGTTGTGTTGTGGCTAATTTGTGTTTATTTACTGTTTTAGTCATTCCCAGCTGAATATCAGGTCCCACCCGCCTCTCACAGCATCTTCCCTATCTGAATCGCTCCCACTGCCCTCTAGTCCTTCACTCTCACTTTCCTCATCCACAAATCTTTCATCCTCGCTCAAATTATTGGGGAAATCGTCGCTTTCTCGGTCCGAATCGCTCTCGCTGCTGGTGGCCATGATTGTAAACAATGGGCGGATGTGAGGAGCGCCACAACCTGTGACGTCACGCTACTCGTCTGCTACTTCCGGTACAGGCAAGGCTTTTTTTATCAGCGACCAAAAGTTGCGAACTTTATCGTCGATGTTCTCTACTAAATCCTTTCAGCAAAAATATGGCAATATCGCGAAATGATCAAGTATGACACATAGAATGGACCTGCTATCCCCGTTTAAATAAAAGAATATCGCATTTCAGTAGGCCTTTAAAGCAACCGCAGCACATACATATATATACAACACATCTCCCTTGTATAATGTAGCCCGGAAGAGTTAGGGATGCATGGGATTCTGGGTATTTGTTCTGTTGTGTTTATGTTGTGTTACGGTGTAGATGTTCTCCCGAAATGTGTTTGTCATTCTTGTTTGGTGTGGGTTCACAGTGTGGCGCATATTAGTAAGAGTGTTAAAGTTGTTTATATCGCCACCCTCAGTGTAATCTGTATGGCTGTTGATCAAGTATGCCTTGCTGTCACTCACATGTGTGAGCAGACGCCGCATACGACATGTGACTGGGCCGGCACGCTGTTTGTAAGGTGAAAAAGCGGACGCGACGACTGGTTGTAGAGGACGCTAAATGCAGTGCCATCACGGCACGCCCACAATATTGTTGTCCGGGTGAAAATCGGAGAATGTTTGCCCCCGGGAGAGGCAGTGAAATCCGGAAGTCTCCCGGAAAAATCGGGAGGGTCGGCAAGTATGCAGCTGAGCCGCCCGCATCAGAGTGGTTAAAGAGCCGTATACGGCTCCAGAGCCGCGGGTTGCCGACCCCTGCCCTAGCTCATAACATCACACCTTTCCAACTATAAAGAAATAATGTTAACTCAATAAAGTGTATTTCTTTTTTAGCTTTAACTTTTCATTTTTTAGCATTGTAACCACATTTGCAAACAACTTTTCTCTTCATAGAATTTTCTTTCAATAAAGAAATAAAGTGCAACAATGTCAAAGCAACATAACAAAAAGTTATGTTCCAATAGCAGCAGAAGTGCACTTTTTGGAGAGCTGGATTACAAGAGACTGATTTTATTTAACACTATATTATTATTTATACACCTATAGTGATCACAGAGACAGGTTGTTTTTGTGTTACTGTATATATTTGTTTTTCTGAAAAATCCCACTTAATACACTTTAGGTAACAACAGTCAATATTTATTTATTTTATTTTATTTTTTTATGGGGGTAACAGTCAATATTTATTTATTTATTAGATTGTATTTTTTTCTTGTATAATAAAAGTGAGCTTTTGTTAAACCAAATATTGTGTGTTTTTTTTCCATATACAACAACCTATCTGGACTCGATAAGAGTATTCGATAATAGGCTCGAACTCGATAATTTCTTATCAAATATCATCCCTATCGACCACTCAATACTTTTGGACAGGTTGGAAAACTTGGTGGGGATCTCAGGCACCGTTTTAAGCTGGTTCAAGTCATATCTACAAGATAGGAACTATTTTGTTTCCATTGGTGACTTTGTATCAGAACCATCCAACGTAACGTGTGGAGTCCCCCAAGGTTCAATCTTGGGAGCGACTTCATTTAACATCTACAAACCCCGTTTCCATATGAGTTGGGAAATTGTGTTAGATGTAAATATAAACGGAATACAATGATTTGCAAATAATTTTCAACCCATATTCAGTTGAATATGCTACAAAGACAACATATTTGATGTTCAAACTGATAAACATTTTTTTTGTGTGCAAATAATCATTAACTTTAGAATCTGATGCCAGCAACACGTGACAAAGAAGTTGGGAAAGGTGGCAATAAATACTGATAAAGTTGAGGAATGCTCATCAAACACTTATTTGGAACATCCCACAGGTGTGCAGGAAAATTGGGAACAGGTGGGTGCCATGATTGGGTATAAAAGTAGATTCCATGAAATGCTCAGTCATTCACAAACAAGGATGGGGCGAGGGTCACCACTTTGTCAACAAATGCGTGAGCAAATTGTTGAACAGTTTAAGAAAAACCTTTCTCAAGCAGCTTTTGCAAGGAATTAAGGGATTTCACCATCTACGGTCCGTAATATCATCAAAGGGTTCAGAGAATCTGGAGAAATCACTGCATGTAAGCAGCTAAGCCCGTGACCTTCGATCCCTCAGGCTGTACTGCATCAAAAAGCGACATCAGTGTGTAAAGGATATCACCACATGGGCTCAGGAACACTTCAGAAACCCACTGTCAGTAACTACAGTTGGTCGCTACATCTGTAAGTGCAAGTTAAAACTCTCCTATGCAAGTCGAAAACCGTTTATCAACAACACCCAGAAACGCCGTCGGCTTCGCTGGGCCTGAGCTCATCTAAGATGGACTGATACAAAGTGGAAAAGTGTTCTGTGGTCTGACGAGTCCACATTTCAAATAGTTTTTGGAAACTGTGGACGTCGTGTCCTCCGGACCAAAGAGGAAAAGAACCATCCGGATTGTTATAGGCGCAAAGTTGAAAAGCCAGCATGTGTTATGGTATGTGGGTGTATTAGTGCCCAAGACATGGGTAACTTAAACATCTGTGAAGGCGCCTTTAATGCTGAAAGGTACATACAGGTTTTGGAGCAACATATGTTGCCATCCAAGCAACGTTACCATGGACGCCCCTGCTTATTTCAGCAAGACAATGCCAAGCCACGTGTTACATCAACGGGGCTTCATAGTAAAAGAGGGCGGGTACTAGACTGGCCTGCTTGTAGTCCAGACCTGTCTCCCATTGAAAATGTGTGGCGCATTATGAAGCCTAAAATAGCACAACGAAGACCCCCGGACTGTTGAACAACTTAAGCTGCACATCAAGCAAGAATGGGAAAGAATTCCACCTGAGAAGCTTAAAAAATGTGTCTCCTCAGTTCCTAAACGTTTACTGAGTGTTGTTAAAAGGAAAGGCCATGTAACACAGTGGTGAACATGCCCTTTCCCAACTACTTTGGCACGTGTTGCAGCCATGAAATTCTAAGTTAATTATTATTTGCAAAAAAAAAATAAAGTTTATGAGTTTGAACATCAAATATGTTGTCTTTGTAGTGCATTCAACTGAATATGGGTTGAAAAGGATTTGCAAATCATTGTATTCCGTTTATATTTACATCTAACACAATTTCCCAACTCATATGGAAAAAGGGTTTGTATATGCTCCCACTAGGACAAATCATGCAAAATAATAACATTGACCATGACACCCAAATCTATGTAGCGCTATCACCAAATGCATTGAGCAAGTCAAACACTGGATGTGCCAACATTTCCTACAACTAAATAAAGATACAACTGAGATAATTGTTTTTGGTGCTAAAAAAAAGAAAGGTTTAAAGTCATTCAACACCTTCAATCACTGTCCCTGAAAACCTCAAATAAAGCCAGAAATCTTGGGGTTATTTTAGATTCTGATTTACATTTCGACAGTCACATCAAATCAGCAACAAAATCGGCCTACTATCACCTCAAAAATGTTACAAGACGTATAGGGCTCATGTCAGCTCAAGACTTAGAAAAACTTGCCTTTATTACCAGTAGGCTAGACCAGGGGTCTGCAACCCACGGCTCTGGAGCCGCATGCAGCTCTTTCATGCCTCCAGCCTGGCTCCCTTTGGCTTTTAAAAAAATGTAAATAGAAATGGCTATTTAATTTTATTTAGTTAGTCTATTTTAATGTAGCCGTTTTTATTTTAGACTTTGTGATCTTGCAAAATGTTGTCTATCGAAATGTACCTCACACCCCCGATGCGTCATCTTTTGCTGCCAAGTAATCGCATTGTTTTTAGTGGTCAACCCCCAGTAAATTAGCAATGGACAAATCAAAAAGAGAAAAAATTCTGGTGAAAATAAAACATTTAATGCTACATGGACAGTTTCATTTGCGTTTACTGTTGACGATGTTGGTTCGCCTATGTGGGGAGAAAATAGCAAACAACAAAAAAATCAAATGTGGAAGTGCAATTCCAGAACAAACACACAGTATTTGCGGAAAAATACTACCGAGCTGGAGATGACCGAAAAAGAGCAGTTTCGGAACTCTGATTGATTGATTGATTGAGACTTTTATTAGTAGATTGCACAGTACAGTACATATTCCGTACAATTGACCACTAAATGGTAACACCCGAATAAGTTTTTCAACTTGTTTAAGTTAAAGTCCACGTTATTTATTTGTATGCTGCAGTGACGTGCATGGAAAAGAAAAACAATGTAAAAAGAAAAAAAAATTATTAAATTGTTAAATGTATTCAGTGATTATACTATAAAGTTATTTTCCATTTAACTTCACCAGTTTTAGATTATTTTTATTCAAAATCGCTGAATTTTCACATTTGCCGTTCAAATACTGAGAAGAGACGGTGCGGTGATCAGCAGCCAGTTGAGCCTCACCATGGATTGAGGACTCGGCTAACTGCTGGCCTGCTTTGCAGTGAGACCGTATTGCTATATGAATTATATTATACATTTCCATAGTTTAGTTAGCTGAGGTATATAATGTACAGTGTATTTTGTCAACAACTGTATGTGTGTATTGTATTTCTTGTGCTGAGCGATCATAAAACTGCTGCGAAGACGCACTGTGTGAGGCTCGCAGTAATCCCGCCTCCTGGTGGTAGAGAATGCACTCCCGCCGTAGAATGCACCCCCCTGACGGGAGTGTTATATCAACTAAAGCCCACACTTAAACTTTCCACATGCAAGATTGAATCTATTTAAAAAAGTTATTTAATAAGAAGTCAAAAAGTGCAAAAACAATAATGTTCGTGTTGGAGGAGTTGTGAATGACTGCAGGGCCACAACATTAGGTACACCATATTTCATTCATTCACAACTCCTCCAACACGAACATTATTGTTTTTGCACTTTTTGGCTTCTTATTGAGCTGCTGCATTTTTTGGTTGGGTTGTTTATTTCTATTGAGTAACTTCTACATTTCTAAAAGGGGAGGAATGTAATAGAGTGATCTATGTTTGTCTGTTGCCATCTCCTGGTTAATGTTGGCTATAGCGTAGGGATGTCCCGATCCGGTATTTGGATCGGATCGGCTGCCGATATTTGCTAAAAATTGCGTATCGGCAAGGCATGGGAAAATGCCGATCCAGATCCAGTTTAAAAAAAACTGCGGTCCGTGTTTTCCAACGCACCGATTTAAATAATACATTCCACTTTTCTGCTGCTCCGTAATTTCCGTTCCGCATTTTCCAGCACACCTTCAACACATCCACAGGTCTGTGAATTCTCACACAGTTGCTTTTAGCTGCTGGCATTACACGACAGGCTCTTCTCACTCTTTCCTGTGTCTCCCTCTCACAGACAGCAAGTGCACCTTCTTACACACGTCACATACTGTCACGTCATACGTCACATACGTATACGTCCTCCCCGAGCAGAGAGGTAGCAGCATGGCTAACGTTAGCGCAGCCGTGCGAGCAACGCTCCCTCTAAGGTGCTCGCCTGTGCAATTGCGCACTGTTTAAGCGTCCTCTGCGCATAGCAAATCTATGCCACGCACAAAATCAAATAAAAAAATAAGCGCATAACAATTTTCGACACACGGACACGACAGAGAAAACAGTTTTCGTCATCATTGTTCAAATATTGTGACGTCTGTCGAGACGCTTATCTCCATTCGGTGCCACACGCCCACACCATCAAAATGCCGAGGCAAAAATTTCCACATCAACACCGTATGAAAAAATTAGTGATTTTTTTAGTTGTGATTTCCTTCTCTGCATGAACGTTTAAAAGTAGCATATATTAATGCAGTATGAAGAAGAATGTTTTAATGTAGACATGCAAGCCTTGAAAGAAAATTTTGAAAATCAAGACTACATTTCCTGCAAATGGGTGCATTTCTACCCTATATTTTAACTTTGGATTTATTCTCATATCAAACTCTTTTGGCTGTCTTTTTGACACTTACATCCGGCGCCCCCCTCCACACCCCGGATTATAAATAATGTAAATAATTCAATGTGATTATCTTGTGTGATGACTGTATTATGATGATAGTATATATCTGATAGTATGTATCTGTATCATGAATCAAGTGGACCCCGACTTAAACAAGTTGAAAAACTTATTCGGGTGTTACCATTTAGTGGTCAATTGTACGGAATATGTACTTCACTGTGCAACCTACTAATAAAAGTCTCAATCAATCAATCAAAACACATAGAATCATCATACTGATGTGATTATATGCATCAAGTGTTCATTCAAGGCTAAGGCAAAATATCGAGATATATATCGTGTATTGCAATATGGCCTTAAAATATCGCAATATTAAAAAAGGCCATATCGCCCAGCCCTAGTTCAATGATGCCATTTCTGTTTGTCATGTATAATTTTGTCTATTTTGTGTTTATCCTTGAATAAACAGGTCAGTTTCTTGTTACCAACCATTGTGTATTATTCAAACTCCCCTCATTCAGCTGGCTAGTTGTTATCAAGAGTACTAAAACCCTTTTCAACATCCATCCATCCATTTTCTACCGCTTATTCCCTTTGGGGTCGCGGGGGGCGCTGGAGCCTATCTCAGCTACAATCGGGCGGAAGGCGGGGTACACCCTGGACAAGTCGCCACCTCATCACAGGACCAACACAGATAGACAGACAACATTCACACTCACATCCACACACTAGGGCCAATTTAGTGTTGCCAATCAACTTATCCCCAGGTGCATGTCTTTGGAAGTGGGAGGAAGCCGGGGTACCCGGAGGGAACCCACGCAGTCACGGGGAGGACATGCAAACTCCACACAGAAAGATCCCGAGCCCGGGATTGAACCCAAGACTACTCAGGACCTTCGTATTGTGAGGCAGATGCACTAACCCCTCTGCCACCGTGAAGCCCCCTTTTCAACATGATTCTGACAACTAAGTAGGCTAAATTACTTTAAACTTTAATACATGCTCGGATAGGCCAGTATCGGTCAGTATCGGTATCGAATCGGAAATGCAAAAACAATATCGGTATTGGATCGGAAGTGCAAAAACCTGGATCGGGACATCCCTACTATAGCGTACTGTGGTTACTTTTTGGTTGGCCAACGATTTACGTGGTGTTGCGCACCTGACGTCAAGTGTGTTGAGTCTGTTCTGAAGTCTACCGTAAAGAGACGTACTTCATCACTTCGCCTGGTTATTGCCTCCAACCCAATATATTACATAAAGGTAAGACCATAATAAGGTTTTTTTTTATTAAATGTGCTTTTTTGTGTGCTACAGTTTGTATGTGTAAAGTTAAAGTTAAGTTAAAGTACCAATGATTGTCACACACACACTAGGTGTGGTGAAATTTGTCCTCTGCATTTGACCCATCCCTTGATCACCCCCTGGGATGTGAGGGTAGCAGTGGGCAGCAACAGCGCCGCGCCCGGGAATAATTGTTGGTGATTTAACCCCCAATTCCAACCCTTGATGCTGAGTGCCAAGCAGGGAAGAATGCTGGTATGAGCTTTTAAACATAACCCGTTAACTGCTGCCAATCAAATGGTGAATAAGACACTCTTTCGGGTTCATATGTTTGTAAATCTGACTGTGATGAAGTCAGTGCCTCACCAGCCATCAACCTCACCGCACGTCACTGGTATGCTGAAGGTTGCCGACCCCTGGGCTAGACTATTGTAATGATCTCCTTGCAGGTCTTCCCAAAAAAAGCTGTCAGGTAGCTACAGCTTGTTCAGAACGCTGCTGCTCGAGTTCTAACAAAGACCAAAAAATGTGAGCACATTACATTGATTCTTAAATCCTGACATTGGCTCCCGGTACATCAGAGAATTGATTTCAAAATCCTCCTGCTCACATATAAATCACTACATGGTCTATAAGCCCTCTAGATCACAAAGATCTTCTGAGACCAATCTGTTAGCGGTTCCCAGAGTAAAGTCAAATGAAGGGAGAGCATCATTCAGTCACTATGCAACAAATAGCTGGAATAAACTTCCTGAACATGTCAGACTTTCCCCAACTCTGACTACTTTTAAAACTAGACTGAAAACGTTCATGTTCACCTTAGCTTTCAGCTAAATCTTTTAACTTTTAACGTCCGCACTGTTTTTATTTTTATTGTCTGCATTTTAATTTTTTATTTTCTTTCATTCCACTTTGTTGTCTGTGAAGCACTTTGAGTCTGCCTTGTGTATGAAAAGTGCGATACAAATAAAGTTGCCTTGCCTTACTGTCAGCGTGATGGAGGTCCACTTTCGTCGCTGACACAGAGGAAGCCGGGGGAAGTAAGGGGGCGGAACCGCACTTCTATTCAAAAAGCTTTTTCCCCCTGCAAATTACAGCTAGTTTTCTCCCATCAAGACTCCCGCCGCCTTGTCACTTAGCGGCCTACCTTCAAAACACGGCGTCTGGGTCTTTAGCCGAGAGAAAATGATCTCACTTTAGCTATTTCGGAGCGACTGGAAGCAGACAGTCTGGACAAAGTGCTTGCATTAGCATTTAGATGTCTCGTCGACGCACCCGACCGCTTATTTAGCCGCTGTCCGGTCCAGTGACAGCATGTTGCTAATCTAAGCGCCGAGCTCAAGGACGTCCTGCCACAAATTGTTGATGAAGCTTTATTTACAAACCCCGTTTCCATATGAGTTGGGAAATTGTGTTAGATGTAAATATAAACGGAATACAATGATTTGCAAATCCTTTTCAACCCATATTCAATTGAATGCACTACAAAGACAAGATATTTGATGTTCAAACTCATTAACTTTATTTTTGTTTTGCAAATAATAATTAATTTAGAATTTCATGGCTGCAACACGTGCCAAAGTAGCTGGGAAAGGGCATGTTCACCACTGTGTTACATGGCCTTTCCTTTTAACAACATATTTTTAAGCTTCTCAGGTGGAATTCTTTCCCATTCTTGCTTGATGTACAGCTTTAGTTGTTCAACAGTCCTAGGGTCTCCTTTGAGGTATTTTAGGCTTCATAATGTGCCACACATTTTCAATGGGAGACAGATCTGGACTGCAGGCAGGCCAGTCTAGTACCCGCACTCTTTTACTATGAAGCCACGTTGATGTAACACGTGGCTTGGCATTGTCTTGCTGAAATAAGCAGGGGCGTCCAAGGTAACGTTGCTTGGATGGCAACATATGTTGCTCCAAAACCTGTATGTACCTTTCAGCATTAATGGCGCCTTCACAGATGTGTAAGTTACCCATGTCTTGGGCACTAATACACCCCCATACCATCACAGATGCTGGCTTTTCAACTTTGCGCCTATAACAATCCGGATGGTTCTTTCCCTCTTTGGTCCGGAGGACACGACGTCCACAGTTTCCAAAAACAATTTGAAATGTGGACTCGACAGACCACAGAACACTTTTCCACTTTGTATCAGTCCATCTTAGATGAGCTCAGGCCTAGCGAAGCCGACGGCGTTTCTGGGTGTTGTTGATAAATGGTTTTTGCCTTGCATAGGAGAGTTTTAACTTGCACTTACATATGTAGAGACCAACTGTAGTTACTGACAGTGGGTTTCTGAAGTGTTCCTGAGCCCATGTGGTTATATCCTTTACACACTGATGTCGCTTGTTGATGCAGTACAGCCTGAGGGATTGAAGGTCACGGGCTTAGCTGCTTACGTGCAGTGATTTCTCCAGATTCTCTGAACCCTTTGATGATATTACGGACCGTAGATGGTGAAATCCCTAAATTCCTTGCAATAGCTGGTTGAGAAAGGTTTTTCTTAAACTGTTCAACAATTTGCTCACGCATTTGTTGACAAAGTGGTGACCCTCGCCCCATCCTTGTTTGTGAATGACTGAGCATTTCATGGAATCTACTTTTATACCCAATCATGGCACCCACCTGTTCCCAATTTGCCTGTTCACCTGTGGGATGTTCCAAATAAGTGTTTGATGAGCATTCCTCAACTTTATCAGTATTTATTGCCACCTTTCCCAACTTCTTTGTCACGTGTTGCTGGCATCAAATTCTAAAGTTAATGATTATTTGCAAAATAACATTTTTTATCAGTTTGAACATCAAATATGTTGTTTTTGTAGCATATTCAACTGAATATGGGTTGAAAAAGATTTGCAAATCATTGTATTCCGTTTATATTTACATCTAACACAATTTCCCAACTCATATGGAAACGGGGTTTGTACATGTATTGTCTGCTTCTGGGAGGGTCAGACCTGTATCTACTTTTAATATTACACACCCTTATGAAACCAGTCATGGGGTAGATCTTTCTTTTAATTTATTTACACACAAAATATTAGGGATGTCCGATAATGGCTATTTAGCCTATATCCGATATTCCGATATTGTCCAACTCTTAATTACCGATACCGATATCAACCGATACCGATATATACAGTCGTGGAATGAACACATTATTATGCCTAATTTTGTTGTGATGCCCCGCTGGATGCATTAAACAATGTAACAAGGTTTTCCAAAATAAATCAACTCAAGTTATGGAAAAAAAATGCCAACATGGCACGGCCATATTTATTATTGAAGACACAAAGTGAATTTTTTTTTTAACATGCCTCAAAACAGCAGCTTGGAATGTGGGACATGCTCTCCCTGAGAGAGCATGAGGAGGTTGAGGTGGGCGGGGTTGAGGTCGGGGGGATAGGAGGTAGCGGGGGGGGGGGTGTTGTGTTTGACTAAGGGAGATGACGGCAACAGACACCAGGGGGCGGTAATGTTCAATGATTTATTATATATATATCCATCGACGTCCCACTGGGTTGTGAGTTTTTCCTTGCCCTTATGTGGGCTCTGTACCGCGGATGTCGTTGTGGCTCGTGCAGCCCTTTGAGACACTTGTGATTCAGGGCTATATAAATAAACATTGATTGATTGATATATAGTTAAAATATATATATATAATAATAATAAACAATACTAATAAACTATAGAATGGTGTGTGACAAAATCCAAGAGCGTATGTGTGTGACTATGTGTGTAGATTAGCTGTTGAGTGTTACCGTAAATGTTGAATGAGGAAGCAGAGAAAACCAGAGTCCACTGGTCCTTATGCTGCTTGTCTGATTAGACCCAGGTGCTCTGATAGCAGATTGTCTCCGGCTGCGGCGACGCGTGGGCGTGTCCTCTGGAGCTCACAGCAGAGCCTCTCGGTGCTCCCGCACATGAGGGCGAAACAGACTGCGCGTGCGTCGTATATTGTAGCGTACCGGAAGAGTTAGTTCTGCAAGGGCTTCTGGGTATTTGTTCTGTTGTGTTTATGTTGTGTCACGGTGCGGATGTTCTCACGAAATGTGTTTGTCATTCTTGTTTGGTGTGGGTTCACAGTGTGGCCCATATTTGTAACAGTGTTAAAGTTGTTTATACGGCCACCCTCAGTGTGACCAAGTA
Source organism: Nerophis lumbriciformis (assembly GCF_033978685.3). Lineage (NCBI taxonomy): Eukaryota > Metazoa > Chordata > Actinopteri > Syngnathiformes > Syngnathidae > Nerophis > Nerophis lumbriciformis. Next base: position 49,543,052 of record NC_084551.2, read on the forward strand.
TGCATTGCATTCACTTGTGTGTGTGAAAAGTATGCGTTGCATTCACTTGTGTGTGTGAAAAGCCGTAGATATTATATGTGACTGGGCCGGCACGCAAAGGCAGTGCCTTTAGGGTTTATTGGCGCTCTGTACTTCTCCCTACGTCCGTGTACACAGCGGCGTTTTAAAACGTCATAAATATTACTTTTTGAAACCAATACCGATCATTTCCGATATTACATTTTAAAGCATTGATCGGCCGATAATATCAGACATCTCTACAAAATATCATAATACCGTATTTTCCGGACTATAGAGAGCACTGGGATATAAATTGATGATTCGGTTTCGGCATATGCTCCCTTGTCCCGTGGTGTCCCTCAGGGTTCAATCCTAGGACCAATCCTGTTTTCAGTGCCCATTCAACACATTTAAAAAAAAAACATATTCTGCGGATGATACGCAAATCATGTCCCTTTACCGTTTACCTGCTCAGTGGCCTAGTGGTTAAAGTGTCCGCCCTGAGATCAATAGGTTGTGAGTTCTAAACCCCGGCCGAGTCATACCAAAGACTATACAAATGGGACCCATTACCTCCCTGCTTGGCACTCAGCATCAAGGGTTGGAATTGGGGGTTAAATCACCAAAATGGTTCCTGAGCGCGGCCACCGCTGCTGCTCACTGCTCCCCTCACCTCCCAGGGGGTGGGACAAGGAGATCGGTCAAATGCAGAGGGTCATTTGTGACTATCAGTGGTACTTTAACTTTAAAAAAGAAAAGTGACACATGTTTAAAATCACTTTTAAATTGTCTTGAGGACATATAAGCATGGTTGGCGATAAACTTCCTAAACTTAAATGAGAACGAGACGGAAATTATTTTACTCGACTCAAAAGTCAAACAGAATGCTCCCCCCAGTGACCTGGACCCCGTGATGCCTTATTTGAAACCAACAGTCACAATTCTTGATTTTAAGTTCGATAATGATTTTAAATTTGGACATCAGATTAACTCTGTTAATCAGCAGCTAAATTAGGAGCCTTTGTTTGTTTACTTACTACCATACTTGCCAACCCTCCCGGATTTTCCGGGAGACTCCCAAAATTCAGCGCCTCTCCCGAAAACCTCCCGGGACAAATTTTCTCCCGAAAATCTCCCGAAATTCAGGCGGAGCTGGAGGCCACGTCCCCTCCAGCTCCATGCGGACCTGAGTGACGTGTTGACAGCCTGTTCACATGTCCGCTTTCCCACAATATAAACAGCTAATGATGGAGGGCGAGTTCTTGGTTTCTTATGTGGGTTTATTGTTAGGCAGTTTCATTAACGTCCTCCCAGCGCGGTAACAACACACAACAACAGCAGTCAAGTTTTCGTCTACCGTAAAGCAGTTCGTCTGCCGTAAACAGCAATGTTGTGACACTTTTAAACAGGACAATACTGCCATCTACTGTACATGCATATGTGACCCACCCATAATGTGTCACATTTTTGTGTTGATTTATTTATTTTATTTTGTGGTTTGAATTCGTTTTTGGAGCTGTCATTACACATTTATTAGTATTCACATTGGTCAGTAGGGGGCAGTAGGGCGTTTCTTCCCAATTGAATGCTATCACCTGCAGACCGGAAGTGTCTTGTCATTCTGATGAGAGCGACCAGTCTGTGAACAATTGAAACGTCCTGTGTGCTTTTTCCTCCTGTATAACAGGTTAGTTTTGGTGAATCAACTCACTGAATAATATCCATGTGATCTTTATAAGTTTAAGTACACATTCTGATGGTGGAGCCTAACTCTAAAGTGTTTGTGAGTTGTAGTTTGTATTTGTGAATGAATCCAGTGCACAGCTGCAGTAATCAATACAAAAAGGCGACGTGAGTGCGCAATGTTTATATAGGAACTTCTGATCCTAATTCAGACTCCCAAATTAGAGCTCCCGTTTTCTTATTGATTTTATAATGTATATTTGTATAATGTGTGTGTTCTGAAATAGTGACAGAGAATAGAACAAGGATGGACAATTCAACCCTTAACTCAACAATGAGTAGATGAGTGTTATGTGTGTGTATATGTGTAAATAAATGAACACTGAAATTCAAGTATTTCTTTTATTTATTTATAAATATATATATATATATATTTATTTATATATTTTATATATATATATATATATATATATAGCTAGAATTCACTGAAAGTCAAGTATTTCTTATATATATATATCCCAACCACGCCCCCCGCCCCACCCCCGACCACGCCCCCCACCCCCTACCCCCCACCTCCCGAAATCGGAGGTCTCAAGGTTGGCAAGTATGCTTACTACTAAAAGACAAGTTGTTTTGTATGTTCACTATTTTAATTAATAAGAAACATTTGTTTAATGTACCCTAAGATTTTTTGTTAAAATAAAGCCAATAATGCAATTTTTTGTGGTCCCCTTTATATAGAAAAGTACCGAAAAATATTGAAATAAATTTCGAATATTTTGGTAGCGGGACAACGCTATCTGCTGTACATACGTACTTATTCATGTGACATTTTGAGTCTTCTGTCATTTCGCCACTCGGAGAAGAAGAAGATGGGTTAGATCGTGTTTGTGATGCTCGCTTCCTCTCAGTCTTATTCCCTCTCTCACAAGTGTGATTATCGGCGGTGGTGTCCCAGGGGCACGTTTACTGGAGCCCTCAGGCCCAACAGTAGTGCCCTAATTACCCAACTAATGACTGTCACATAAAGTAAAGCCCTCCAACGAGTGACATCCTTCTAATGACTGCGCTCGCTCTCTGTAACGACGCCCTTATTAATTCAATCGCTCCACATCTCGTTTGGAGCGATTGGCGGCTACCGCCTGTCGGCACCTCTTTGTGTGTGTTTGGGATGTCGTGACCTGTGCCTTAGGTCATGCCTTGTCGTGCTCTTCTTGTTATTTTCCAAGGTTTTGTGTTTAGTTCTGTTCCTAGCGCTCCTTGCCTTCCTTTGTTTTACCTTCTCGTTGCTAGCAGCGTTTGAGCTCACACACCGGCTACTGTTTGTCGATTCGTGTATACCCACCTGCTGCCGCCACTAAACACACACCCTTCTTATACCTGTCTCGCCCCGCCAGTCCTTGCGGGGTTCTTGTTCGTTACACGCGACCGTTTAGTTCATGGGTGTCAAAATTGGCCCGCCGTGTAATTTCACTTGGCCCGTGAGGTGATATCAAATTAACACTAGAGCTGGCCCGTCGGAACACCGCTAATTCTCATACTTGCCAAACCTCCCGGGAGACTCCCAAATTTCAGTGCCCCTCCCGAGAATTGCATCGTCCTCTTTTCGTCCAGTCCAACGAGTGCTGGCTCAGTTACATAATATGTGCGGCTTTCGCACACACACAGAAGTGAATGCAAGCATACTTGATCAACAGCGATACAGGTTACACTGAGGGTGCCAGTATAAAAACCTTTGACATTGTTACAAATATACGCCACACTGTGAATCCATACCAAACAAGAATGACAAACACATTTCAGGAGAACATCCGCACCGCAACACAACATAAACACAACAGAACAAATACCCAGAACCCTTTGCAGCACTAACTCTTCCGGGATGCTACAAGGTGTGTTTATGTGTGTGGTCTGGTTTGTGCCGATCTACTCTTTTGTGCTCCCCCTTACAGTTCTTCCCGCTCCTACTGTGTTCTGTATTGCATGTCTTCCTGTTGTCTAATCCAGAGACAAATATACCATCTTCTTCCCTTGTTTGCTGATGTCATAAAGGACCTAATTTCCTCATGGACATGATCCCGCCTTTGATCCGCCCCCAGCTATAGTACACGAGCCCACCAAAAAAATGGAACACGGTTTTGTGAAAATGAATACATGAATGAATAAATCAGGTTTTGCTCTGCATCTTTAAAAATGATTTGAAGGTTTTAAGGCTAATTGTATTTAAAGGTGATTTTACACACTAATATACATGCATATACAACCCACAAGGCATGATGGGTAACTATGGCGTAAAAACAATTCCTAAATCTGCGGCCATTTTGATATTTTTGGAGGTAGCGGGGGTGTATATTGTAGCGTCCCGGAAGAGTCAGTGCTGCAAAGGGTTCTGGGTATTTGTTCTGTTGTGTTTATGTTGTGTTACTGTGCGGATGTTCTCCCAAAATGTGTTTGTCATTCTTGTTTGGTGTGGATTCACAGTGTGGCGTATGTTTCTAACAATGTTAAAGTTGCTTATACGGCCACTCTCAGTGTAAACTGTATCACTGTTGATGAAGTATGCTTTGCATTAACGTGTGTGTGCGTACAGGAGCCGTTCATATCTTGTGATTGGGCGGGCACGTTGTTAGAAGGGATGAAAAGCGGACGTGACGTCAGCTCGTAGAGGACGTTAAAAGCAGTGCCTGTAAGGCACGCCCCCAAGACTGTGGAATACGAGATATAATGACTGATGAACACCTTTGTTCGATAATGAAGGTTGCCTCAGCTCAAAGCCTGAGACATTAATGAACTAGCATACAAGAAAAGATGGCAGGTATCTGGCTTGGGCACATCAGATTAGATCAGTGTGTTGCAAACTAAGCAGTTTAAAGTCCTGAATGGTTGGTTTATTCATTGTTATTTTATTTTCTAATTTATTAGCTTGTGGAAAAAGTTAATGTTGATATTTACCTCAGAAGGCTGCGAATAGAAAATAGGTATTCCATTTTTGTTTAAATTGTATTTGATATGCCATTTATATTTTTTTATTATTATTATTATTTTAAACTCGATTTTGCATGTCACTATAAAGTTATATAAGCCTTGCTTGTTCAATATTCAATGCAAAACTTGTTTGGGTCCCTATTAAAAGGTTAATTTGTTCAACCTTGGCCCGCGGCTTTGTTCAGTTTTACATTTTGGCCCACTCTGTATTTGAGTTTGACACCCCTGGTTTAGTTGGTTTCACGTAGCTTGTTCGTCACTGGCGACTGTTAGGTTTTCAACTCGAGAGCCACACTCTTTAGCGGCGCCCTGGTGGCTCCATGGAGCTTTTTCAAAAAGGTATGGAAATAGAAGAAAAAAAATGGGGTGAAAAATATATATTTTGTTGTAATATGGTTTCTGTGGGAGGACAAACATGACACAAACCAGTGGACTAGTGGTTAGAGTGTCTGCCCTGAGATCGGTAGGTTGTGAGTTCAAACCCCGGCCGAGTCATACCAAAGACTATAAAAATGGGACCCATTACCTCCCTGCTTGGCACTCAGCATCAAGGGTTGGAATTGGGGGTTAAATCACCAAAAATTATTCCCGGGCGCGGCCACTGCTGCTGCTCACTGCTCCCCTCACCTCCCAGGGGGTGATCAAGGATGATGGGTCAAATGCAGAGAATAATTTCTCCACACCTAGTGTGTGTGTGACTATCATTGGTACTTTAACTTAACTTAATTGTTAGAAAGCCCACTGTTGAATATGTTTGTGTTTATGCTTCACTGATGAGAGTATTTGGCCAGCGCCGTTTTGTCCTACTAATTTCAGCAGGCCCTTGAACTCACCGTTGTGTGGACCGTGACTTGACAGTTTGTTTACATGTACAACTTTCTCCGACGATGCCACAGAACAATTATACTAACAATTTAGGGTGGGGGTCAGCCACCCGCGGCTCCCTGGACCTCTTTCAGAGATGTGTGAAAATGGAAAAATATTTTTAGTTTTTGATATATTTTCTGTAGGAGGACAAACTGACTGTTAGAAAAACCCACGGTTTATATGAAACATGCTTCACTGATGAGAGTATTTGGCAAGCACCGTTTTATTCCTACTAATTACAGCGATCCTTGAACTCATCGTAGTTTGTTTACATGTACAACTTTCTTGGACGCTGCCACAGAAAGACGTGTTGTATGCCACTCCTTCTTTGTCTCATTTTGTCCACCAAACGTTTTATGCTGTGCGTGAATGCACAAAGGTGATCTGTGTTGATGTTATTGACTTCTGGATGTAATTATTGTAGTATTGACTAGCTAGGCTCTTATACTTGGTATCGTTACAATCAATATTTGTGTAGACTCACCCTTTAGTTTACATTCAGGGCCACAAGCTTGCCGTTAGCGGTGAGCTATTGTATCCTCCTACAGTGTGTAGTGAAGCATGTTTAGCTATTCCTGGTCCTGCAGGGATGATACTTGTAAGAAACGTACTTTATTTGTCGCCATGGAGGCGAGGATTAGTGATTTAGAAGTAGCTAAAACACTGCCGACTGCGGATGGAAGTTAGCCGCGAGCTAGCTAGCCATGTTTTAAAGCACCTCTTGTGGAGCTGTGTTTCAGTGTTATAACTTCACCTTTATCGTTAGTTTAGACCAAAATGCGTCCGTTCTCCCTTTTCTGTCTATACACTGTGTCTGCTTGTAAGTACTCCGTGTGTGTGCGCTGCCGAACATGCTCCTCTGCTCGTAAAACCAGCAATGTCACGACGCGCTGATGGCACGCCGTCTTGCCTGTAACTAAAAAAAAAAAAAAGGTACCGATATTTTTCAGAGGCAGTATAGTACCGTTTTAAATTCATTAGTACAGTGGTACTTTATTAGTACCCATATACCATACAACCCAAATTAGATTTGTTTGTTGCTATATGATAGAAATAGCGGAGGGTGGATGTCCCATAACAAGAGGATAGATAACAAGAAGGAGCTTATCGACTACGGTGTCGCTACAGACTACAAAGGCAGACAACCACAAATTTTCAGGACTTATGCAGATCCCAAATTCAGATCAGCAGGTACCAGAAAGTAAGAAAAGTTGGTTTTGCATAATATTGCAAAACAAAATGCCACATACTATGACTCTTAGTAGGTGCCATTTTGGGGTCCTTATACACACCATAATAATACTTGTATGTTGAAGCACAGTACGTCTGACTATGGTAGCCGTAATGCTCCGACAATCCATCAGGCGGTGCGGCTTCCTAGCTTACCAAAGTTGTACTAAAACATTTTGACAGATTTTTGAGCACCGTCTGTAATGGTTTATATTTTCAATGGAACATTTAAAGTTTTAGTGTGCTTTAGTGGCGTCATCTTGCAGTCCACACGTATCTCTTATGTCTGACTGCCATCTACTAGTCACACTTATCATTACACCATGTACCAAATTAAATAGCTTCGAGGTCGGTAAGCACAACCAGAATTATTCCGTACATTAGGCACACCGGGCTATAAGGCGCACTGTCGACTTTTGAGAAAATTAAAGGATTTTAAGTGCGCCTTATAGTCCGAAAAATAGGGTAATATCTCGGTGCACTCTAAAAATAATTACTACATGTGTTGTTTTTCAGCTTATTGTGTTGTTGTTGTGGAATGTTCTATATTCAGAAATGAAACATTTCAAGTTTTTGTGTCGTTTGCTAGCGTCATTCATTATGTGTGACTGCCATCTACTGGTCACACTTATCAATACACCATGTACCAAATAAAACTCATTTCGAGGTCGGTAAGCACAACCAGAATTAACACGTACATTAGGCGCACCGGGTTATAAGGCGCACTGTCGACTTTTAAGAAAGTGAAAGGATTTTAAGTGCGCCTTATAGTCCGAAAAATACGATTTTAAGTTGTTTCACGCTTTTTTTTTTCCATTTAATTGTTGACATTCAGCATCCGACACTTCTATCCGTTACATCATATTTACATACGTCATATATCTGTTGTCAATAAAATGTCAAAATATTTTTTTGTTTATATCCCAAACGATGCCACCCCCCAAAAAGAAAGAAACAGCAAGAAAACAAAATAATAATAATATTTACAGATAAATCAATTAAATAAAGAAAAAAACTATAAAAAAAATACAAATAAATTCATAATAATAATCAAAAATAAAATAAAATAATATAAACGGGTAGTAAATAATAATTAAAAAAAATAATATATAGTCATATGGGGAGTAATCTTCTTTTTCTTTTTTTTTTAAACAGTACAATCACTAATTTGAGAAATGTAAATCAGGCTTATGGGGCGTGACATAATTGACACAGTTTTTTTGTTTACATCCCAACGATGCCACCCCCCAAAAAGACAGAAACAGCAAGAAAACAAAATAATGATAATATTTACAGATAAATCAATTAAATAAAGAAAAAAACAATAAATACAAATTAATAATAATAATAATAATAATAATCAAAAATAAAATAAAAGAATATAAACAGATAGTAAATAATAATTAAAAAAAAATAATATATAGATATATGGGGAGTATTTTTTTTATTTTTTTTATTTTTAAACAGTACAATCACTAATTCGAGAAATTAAAATCAGGCTTATGGGGCGTGACATAATTGACCCAGTTTTTTTGTTTACATCCCAACGATGCCACCCCCCAAAAAGAAAGAAACAGCAAGAAAACAAAATAATAATAATATTTACAGATAAATAAATTAAATAAAGTAAAAAACAATAAATAAAAATTAATAATAATAATGATCAGAAATAAAATAAAAGAATACAAACATATAGTAAATAATAGCCCTGCGATGAGGTGGCGACTTGTCCAGGGTGTACCCCGCCTTCCGCCCGATTGTAGCTGAGATAGGCTCCAGCGCCCCCCGCGACCCCAAAGGGAATAAGCGGTAGAAAATGGATGGATGGATAGTAAATAATAATTTAAAAAAATATATATATAGACATATGGGGAGTAATCTTTTTTTTATTTTTTAAACAGTACAATCACTAATTCGAGAAATTAAAATCAGGCTTATGGGTCGTGACATAATTGACCCAGTTTTCCCAGTATGAAGTACATTTCTCCAATTCACGCTGACCTTCTTAAGGGCATCAGCGGTGAAAATGTTTGACTTTTTTTGCATAACAGAATTTTTTTTTTCCAAAGTGTGTAAAAATTGACCTAAAAAAAAAAACAGCCGAGTTGTGAGGAAAAAGAAGACGCTTTCATCCATGGGGGGGTTTGAAGTGTCAAAGACAGAAGGAGGTCTGAGGTCTCCCGCGGCGAGCAGGAGGCGACGCCTGCAGGCAAACCTCAGGGACAGCCGGGCGAATCTGGAAGGCGGCGGCGATGAGGACGGACGAGTCCGGGGCGCGTTTGCGGGCTAATGACGGAAAACGCTGCGCCCGCAGGGGGGTCTTCGCAGGAGAGGACGGCCCCTCCGAGGTCTGAGGCCTCCTTAATTGGACGCCGGATAACAATATGACGACTTCACAGGGAGAAAAGTAGGTTGGTGCTTTTAGCTCCGACAGGCCAATTACAGCACACAAAGACTTTATGAGGGCGCAGGTTTTTATGGAGCACTTCATGAATCATGCATGTGCACTGGGACTTACTGCAAAGACTACACTTACTGTACGTCTTACCGTGCACAATACACCTCGTATCACCGCACTAAAAGCTTTTATGTTGCTGCAACGCACTAGGGTTGTACGGTATACCGGTACTGATAAAAGTACCTAATGAATTGAAATGGGTACTATACTGCCTTTGAAAAATACCTGTAGTTTTTTTTGTTTTTTTAATGGACATGATAGCACGCCGTGGTGACATCGCTGTTAACCTGAGTCAACACACACACAGAGCGCTTACAAGCAGAAACAGTGTGGAGACAGAATAGGGAGAATGGACGTATTTTGGCTTCAACACTAACGATAAAGGTGAAGCTATAAAGACTGAAGCTTTAAAACATAGCTAGCTGCCGGCTAACGCCTCTCCACAGTGTTTTAGGTCGATCCCTGCAGGATGAGGAATAGCTAAACATGCTTCACTACGCACCGTAGGAGGTGTTGCGTCTGACCAGACTTCCCTCCCAGGGAAGGAAAGTCACTGGTCAATCTCAAGTTCTTTCAGATGATATATATGCAGAGTAAGAAGGACCATCAAGACAGAATTGGAATATTATCAAGTTTTGCTGAAATTTCAGGAGATCAGCTTAATCAATACATTCATATCGGCTACTCCAGTTGATCTGACATTCAAACGGAAAAGCCAACTCCTTGCACACAAAGAAAGTCCCCACCTCTCCCCCTCGCAACACTGATAAGGAAGAATTGGGGGTTTGGTTTCACATTCCAATGGTTAAGACACTAAACAGGCATCTGAGGACAAAGAGAAACTGGTAGAATATACAACGGAAAAGTACTATCTAATCCAAACATGGCTATGTTAAAATAAATAACTCTTAAACATATATGCTAAACATATATCTTTTTCTTTTTATTCTATTGTAATATTTTTCTATTTTGTTTCCATTCATACCCCCATTATTTACTTTTTACTTTTTAAATTCGATCTCAATTCTGTACACTACTGCTGGAATTTAAATTTTCCTGACGGAACTCTCTTGAAGGAATCAATAAAGTACTATCTATTTATCTATCTATCTATCTATCTATGCATTCTCCACAGAGGATACAATAGATCACCGCTAACAGCAAGCTAGCGCTCCTGAATGTAAACAAATGGGTGGATCCATACAAATATTGACAGTAACGATACCAAATACTATAGCCGTATGTAGTACAATGTTTTTATCATCACAAAATATATATATATTTTTTAATTGTTTATACAGTCAGGAAATACGTCCCTGGAAAGAGGAGAACTTTAATTATGACCGATGTATGATCCTGTAACTGCTTGATATTGAATTGATACCAGCATTTGTAGTATCATCCAAAACTAATGTAAAGTATGAAACAACAGAAGAATAAGTGATTATTACATTTTAACAGAAGTGTAGATAGAACTTGCTAAAACAGACAGGAAGCGGATATTATTGAATGAACAAGTAGATGAATAATCCATTTTTTTACAGCTTGTCCCTCATAATTTGGACGAAATAATAAAATGATAAATGACACAATATGTTACTGCATATGTCAGCAGCTAAATTAGGAGCCTTTGTTTGCTTACTTACTACTAAAAGACAAGTTGTCTTGTATGTTCATTCTTTTTATTTAATACCAACATTTTTATTTGATATCAATAAGAAACGTTTTCTGTTAAAATAAAGCCAATAATTAAATTTTTTGGTTTATTCAAAATGTAGTATTGAAAGACCTGTACCAAAATATTGGCATCAGGACAACCCTACAACATATTAGTTTGCTGTCTAAAGAAGCAAACATGAAGTCTGTTATGGGGGACAAGAATAAAAACAATGTTTACAATAACTGGTATAAAACATGAAAATGTATTCTTTTAAATAGCATATTTCAACATAATGAAAGTAGGGCTATTTCGATTGCGTTTTTTTTTATGCTGCCGGTGTAGGATGTGAATCTTTCAACTCATGATTCAATTTGACTTCCAATTCTTGGAAATTATATTAATATTTTATAATGATTATGTTTTTATTATAATTTATAATAATATATTATTATTATTATTACATTTTGTTTCTCCACCAAAATTCATCTATTTATTCAAATTCTTCTTCTTCTCCAGATGTTGGTGCGCTCTACCTTCCGCATTTTTCACCCGATTCAAACCGTTCCAACTTCAAACTGTTCAGCCTATTCGGGAATCGCGGACTTTCCCTTGAAAAATTCCAAAAATTCCCAGATTTCCCAGAATTCCAAATTTTCTGGAACATTTTTCCCATTTAAAATGAATTGGCCATTTTTCAAACTTCCCCCATTTCCACATTTTTCAACCTATTTAAACCATTCCACCTTCAACATATTCCAATTATCCTGGAAATTCAAACTATTATTTTTCCAAGTTCGTAAAAATTTCAGGATTTTCCAGAATTCCTGGTTTTCCAAAGCCCTATTTCCACCCTTTTTTCTGGCGACGACTCCTTCCACATTTTTCAACCCACTTCAACCGTTCCACCATCAAAACATTCCTCTTAATCAGGACAAATAATTTTTTATTGAAAAATTCCTGGTTTTCCCGAAATTCCCGAAATTCCGTAACATCATTTCTCATTTCCACATGTTACTACTTCAACATTTCTCGACCGATTTGAAAAATTTCAACACCAACCATTTCAACTCATTCAGACCATTCAAGTTTTGTTTTATCATTTTCCCAAACAAATTCCCGCTTGTCCTGAAATTCCCAATTTTTTGGGAAATTCCTATTGAAATCCATGGGACATTCTTCAAAGTTCCACAACTCCCACATTTTTCATCTGATTCAAACTGTTCCAACCTTCAAAATAATCAGCCTGTTTGGGAATTTTATGCTCTACTTCAACAATTCTAAAAAAATTCCCGGATATCCTATATTTGTTTTAATTTTTTTCATTTTCCCCATTCAAAATGAATTGTCAATTTTTTAAACTTCCACAATTCCCACATTCTTCAACCCATTCAAACTTCCTCCATTTCCACATTGTTCAACCTATTCAAACCATTCCACCTTCAACATATTCCAATCATCCTGGAAATTCAAACTATCATTTTTCCAAGGTCGAAAAAATTCCAGTATTTTCCAGAATTCCTGGCGACGACTCCTTACACATTTTTCAACCCACTTCAACCGTTCTACCGTCAAAACATTCCTCCTCAGGACAAAAAACGGAGTTGTTTTTTGAACTAGAAAAATTCCTGGTTTTCCCGAAATTCCAGGAATTCCGTTACACCATTTCTCAATTCCACATGTTTCTACTTCAACATTTCTCGACCGATTTGAAAAATTCTGACTCATTCAGACCATTCAAATTTTTTTTTTACCATTTTCCCCAATAAATTCCCGCTTTTCCCGAAATTCCCAATTTTTTGGGAAATTCCCATTGAAATCCATGGGACATTCTTCAAAGTTCCACAACTCCCACATTTTGCATCTGATTCAAACTGTTCCAACCTTCAAAATAATCAGCCTGTTTGGGAATTTTATGCTCTACTTCAACAATTCTAAAAAAATTCCCGGATATCCTATATTTGTTTTAATTTTTTTCATTTTCCCCATTCAAAATGAATTGTCAATTTTTTAAACTTCCACAATTCCCACATTCTTCAACCCATTCAAACTTCCTCCATTTCCACATTGTTCAACCTATTCAAACCATTCCACCTTCAACATATTCCAATCATCCTGGAAATTCAAACTATCATTTTTCCAAGGTCGAAAAAATTCCAGTATTTTCCAGAATTCCTGGCGACGACTCCTTACACATTTTTCAACCCACTTCAACCGTTCTACCGTCAAAACATTCCTCCTCAGGACAAAAAACGGAGTTGTTTTTTGAACTAGAAAAATTCCTGGTTTTCCCGAAATTCCAGGAATTCCGTTACACCATTTCTCAATTCCACATGTTTCTACTTCAACATTTCTCGACCGATTTGAAAAATTCTGACTCATTCAGACCATTCAAATTTTTTTTTTACCATTTTCCCCAATAAATTCCCGCTTTTCCCGAAATTCCCAATTTTTTGGGAAATTCCCATTGAAATCCATGGGACATTCTTCAAAGTTCCACAACTCCCACATTTTGCATCTGATTCAAACTGTTCCAACCTTCAAAATAATCAGCCTGTTTGGGAATTTTATGCTCTACTTCAACAATTCTAAAAAAATTCCCGGATATCCTATATTTGTTTTAATTTTTTTCATTTTCCCCATTCAAAATGAATTGTCAATTTTTTAAACTTCCACAATTCCCACATTCTTCAACCCATTCAAACTTCCTCCATTTCCACATTGTTCAACCTATTCAAACCATTCCACCTTCAACATATTCCAATCATCCTGGAAATTCAAACTATCATTTTTCCAAGGTCGAAAAAATTCCAGTATTTTCCAGAATTCCTGGCGACGACTCCTTACACATTTTTCAACCCACTTCAACCGTTCTACCGTCAAAACATTCCTCCTCAGGACAAAAAACGGAGTTGTTTTTTGAACTAGAAAAATTCCTGGTTTTCCCGAAATTCCAGGAATTCCGTTACACCATTTCTCAATTCCACATGTTTCTACTTCAACATTTCTCGACCGATTTGAAAAATTCTGACTCATTCAGACCATTCAAATTTTTTTTTTACCATTTTCCCCAATAAATTCCCGCTTTTCCCGAAATTCCCAATTTTTTGGGAAATTCCCATTGAAATCCATGGGACATTCTTCAAAGTTCCACAACTCCCACATTTTGCATCTGATTCAAACTGTTCCAACCTTTAACATGATCAGCCTGTTTGGTAAATTGTGTGCTCTACTTCAACAATTCTAAAAAAAATTCCCGGATATCCTATAATTCTTTTTTTTCATTTTTCATTTTCCCCATTCAAAATGAATTGTCCATTTTTCAAACTTCCACAATTCCCACATTCTTCATCACATTCAAACCATTCCACCTTCAACACATTCAACTCATCCTGGACATTCAAACTACTATTTTTCCACGTTCAACAAATTTCCAGGAATTCCTTTTTCTTTGTCTAACCCTATTTCCAACCTTTTTCATTTGACTACTCCTTTCACATTTTTCATCCCATTTCAACTGTTGTCATTTTTGGACAAAAAAACAAGTTGGTTTAAGACCGAGAAACATTCCCGGTTTTCCCGAAATTCCAGGAATTCCATAATAATAATACAATAATATAATATAATCGTGATTCAGATATAAACATTTTTTTCTAGCTCCTGTAAATAACATGTATTAACTGTACATTGTTCAATGTATTTATTTATGCTATTGACAGAGTAAAAACATCAACACAATATTTAACCGACATCCTTATTCTCTTGTGTTACACACAATTAGTTGATCACAACAAAGTCAACGGTACACAATAACTCAACAAAAACTACCACCTACTACTCTTTTAAGTCCTTTAAGTCGTCCTGTGTCCAGGAAATTATTCCCTGAGTTTATCAACATTTAAAAAAAGTATCGATCATATACTGACTGATATTACTCTTGGTATCGACAACTGAGTAAAAATAGCGAACTTGGCCAGTTTTTTTCGGGAAGGAAGGCAAGTTTGTTTTTGTTTTTTTGATTTTCACATTTTCAGAACTTATGGGGATCCCAAAAACCCCCAAAACAGTAAGAAAAGTAGGCTTTTCATAATAAAGCACAAATAAAGCCAGATAAAACTGCCGGATACTGCGTTACAAACAAACATTATTAGATCATAACTATTCAACATACCAATGCTCTGTTAAAAAAGTAAAATTGACATATTCCGGATGGACATTATGTGTAGAAGTTCATATTTTTTTGTTTTAAGCTTACAGAGGGAGTCGAATTGAAGATGAAGATTGTTTTGGTTTTGGTCTAATTGTCCATTTAAATGATGAAGTCACCTCGCGGAGCGGAAAGCTTCTCCGAGATGTTATCCAATTGGTGATTTTAGTCCAGAAATAGCCAAAGTCTGGCTTCCACATCTCTGCTCATGCCACAAAATGCATTCTTAACTTTTAGAGTGGCGTTTTGAAACAGATTCATAGGCAGCTGCCGACATAAAAAGCTCCTGACACATTTCATATTTCACGTAAAGCAGATATTACGGCGTTTGTTTCATGAGGAATAGCGCGTGTGTGTGTGTAGGCGGTCAGCGGACACGTTGGGTTGCGAGCGGAGATATGCAGCGTGAATATGAGCGGAGCGAAGCAGAGTTCATGTGAGGAGCAGAGTAAATAATAAACATCTGTATTTGGCGGACCAGCAGCACCGTGACTCACGCTGCTGACGGTGTCAAATAAATGCAAGGCAAACATTCACAACCTCAAGACGTCTATGCATACGTTCAATGAACGTCTTTTTAATGATTTTCTCGCTGAATGGCGCCCATACAACCTGCTTACGAGCAACAAACAAGCAAACAATATACACTATATTGCCAAAAGTATTTGGCCACCCATCCAAATGATCAGAATCAGATGTCCTAATCACTTGTGTGGAACTGTCACCTGTGCAACAAATCCAGTCATGAAATTTCCTCGCTCCTAAATATTCCAAAGCCAACTGTGGGCTTCATTATATGAAAATGGAAGAGTTTGGGAACAACAGCAACTCAGCCACGAAGCGCTAGGCAACCTAAAATGAATTGGCCATTTTTTAAACTTCCACCATTTGCACATTTTTCAACCTATTCAAACCATTCCACCTTCAACATATTCCAATCATCCTGGAAATTCAAATGATCATTTTTCCAAGTTCGAAAAAATTCCAGGATTTTCCAGAATTCCTGTTTTTCCAAAGCCCTTTTTCCACCCTTTTTTCTGGCGACTACTCTTCCCACATTTTTCAACCCACTTCAACCGTCCCACCGTCAAAACATTCTTCTTAATCAGGACAAATAATTTTTTATTGAAAAATTCCTGGTTTTCCCGAAATTCCAGGAATTCCGTAACACCATTTCTCATTTCCACATGTTACTACTTCAACATTTCTCGGCCGATTTGAAAAATGTCAACACCAACCATTTCAACTTATTCAGACCATTCAAGTTTTTTTTTTTTACCATTTTCCCCCCAAAATTCCCGCTTTTCCCGAAATTCCCAATTTTTTGGGAAATTCCCATTGAAATCCATGGGACATTCTTCAAAGTTCCACAACTCCCACATTTTTCATCTGCATCAAACTGTCCCAACCTTCAAAATAATCAGCCTGTTTGGGAATTGTGTGCTCTACTTTAACAATTCTCAAGAAAAATTCCCGAATATCCTATAATTTATTTTTTTTTTTTCATTTTCCCCATTCAAAATGATTTGTCCATTTTTCAAACTTCCATAATTCACACATTCTTCAACCCATTCAAACTTCCTCCATTTCCACATTTTTCAACCTATTCAAACCATTCCACCTTCAACATATTCCAATCATCCTGGAAATTCAAACTATCATTTTTCCAAGTTCGAAAAAATTCCAGGATTTTCCAGAATTCCTGCTTTTCCAAAGCCCTATTTCCACCCTTTTTTCTGGCGACGACTCCTTCCACATTTTTCAACCCACTTCAACCGTTCCACCGTCAAAACATTCCTCTTAATCAGGACAAAAAACAGAGTTGTTTTTCGAACTTGAAAATTTCCCGGTTTTCCCGAAATTCCAGGAATTCCGTAACACCATTTCTCAATTCCACATGTTACTACTTCAACATTTCTCGACCGATTTGAAAAATTCAGACTCATTCAGACCATTCAAGTTTTTTTTACCATTTTCCCCCCAAAATTCCCGCTTTTCCCGAAATTCCCAATTTTTTGGGAAATTCCCATTGAAATCCATGGGACATTCTTCAAAGTTCCACAACTCCCACATTTTTCATCTGCATCAAACTGTCCCAACCTTCAAAATAATCAGCCTGTTTGGGAATTGTGTGCTCTACTTTAACAATTCTCAAGAAAAATTCCCGAATATCCTATAATTTATAATTTTTTTTTCATTTTCCCCATTCAAAATGATTTGTCCATTTTTCAAACTTCCATAATTCACACATTCTTCAACCCATTCAAACTTCCTCCATTTCCACATTTTTCAACCTATTCAAACCATTCCACCTTCAACATATTCCAATCATCCTGGAAATTCAAACTATCATTTTTCCAAGTTCGAAAAAATTCCAGGATTTTCCAGAATTCCTGCTTTTCCAAAGCCCTATTTCCACCCTTTTTTCTGGCGACGACTCCTTCCACATTTTTCAACCCACTTCAACCGTTCCACCGTCAAAACATTCCTCTTAATCAGGACAAAAAACAGAGTTGTTTTTCGAACTTGAAAATTTCCCGGTTTTCCCGAAATTCCAGGAATTCCGTAACACCATTTCTCAATTCCACATGTTACTACTTCAACATTTCTCGACCGATTTGAAAAATTCAGACTCATTCAGACCATTCAAGTTTTTTTTACCATTTCCCCCCATAAATTCCCGCTTTTCCCGAAATTCCCAATTTTTTGGGAAATTCCCATTGAAATCCATGGGACATTCTTCAAAGTTCCACAACTCCCACATTTTTCATCTGCATCAAACTGTCCCAACCTTCAAAATAATCAGCCTGTTTGGGAATTGTGTGCTCTACTTTAACAATTCTCCAAAAAAATTCCCGAATATCCTATAATTTGTATTTTTTTTTTCATTTTCCCCATTCAAAATGATTTGTCCATTTTTCAAACTTCCATAATTCCCACATTCTTTAACCCATTCAAACTTCCTCCATTTCCACATTTTTCAACCTATTCAAACCATTACACTTTCAACATATTCCAATCATCCTGGAAATTCAAACTATTATTTTTCCAAGTTCGAAAAAATTCCAGGATTTTCCAGAATTCCTGCTTTTCCAAAGCCCTATTTCCACCCTTTTTTCTGGCGACGACTCCTTCCACATTTTTCAACCCACTTCAACCGTTCCACCGTCAAAACATTCCTCTTAATCAGGACAAAAAACAGAGTTGTTTTTCGAACTTGAAAATTTCCCGGTTTTCCCGAAATTCCAGGAATTCCGTAACACCATTTCTCAATTCCACATGTTACTACTTCAACATTTCTCAACCGATTTGAAAAATTCAGACTCATTCAGACCATTCAAGTTTTTTTTTACCATTTTCCCCCCAAAATTTCCGCTTTTCCCGAAATTCCCAATTTTTTGGGAAATTCCCATTGAAATCCATGGGACATTCTTCAAAGTTCCACAACTCCCACATTTTTCATCTGATTCAAACTGTTTCAACCTTCAAAATAATCAGCCTGTTTGGGAATTGTGTGCTCTACTTTAACAATTCTCAAAAAAAATTCCCGAATATCCTATAATTTGTATTTCTTTTTTTCATTTTCCCCATTCAAAATGATTTGTCCATTTTTCAAACTTCCATAATTCCCACATTCTTCAACCCATTCAAACTTCCTCCTTTTCCACATTTTTCAACCTATTCAAACCATTCCACCTTCAACATATTCCAATCATCCTGGAAATTCAAACTATCATTTTTCCAAGTTCGAAAAAATTCCAGGATTTTCCAGAATTCCTGCTTTTCCAAAGCCCTATTTCCACCCTTTTTTCTGGCGACGACTCCTTCCACATTTTTCAACCCACTTCAACCGTTCCACCGTCAAAACATTCCTCTTAATCAGGACAAAAAACACAGTTGTTTTTCGAACTTGAAAATTTCCCGGTTTTCCCGAAATTCCAGGAATTCCGTAACACCATTTCTCAATTCCACATGTTACTACTTCAACATTTCTCGACCGATTTGAAAAATTCAGACTCATTCAGACCATTCAAGTTTTATTTTACCATTTCCCCCCCAAAATTCCCGCTTTTCCCGAAATTCCCAATTTTTGGGGAAATTCCCATTGAAATCCATGGGACATTCTTCAAAGTTCCACAACTCCCACATTTTTCATCTGATTCAAACTGTTTCAACCTTCAAAATAATCAGCCTGTTTGGGAATTGTGTGCTCTACTTTAACAATTCTCAAAAAAAATTCCCGAATATCCTATAATTTTATTTTATTTTTTTCATTTTCCCCATTCAAAATGATTTGTCCATTTTTCAAACTTCCATAATTCCCACATTCTTCAACCCATTCAAACTTCCTCCATTTCCAAATTTTTCAACCTATTCAAACCATTCCACCTTCAATATATTCAAATCATCCTGGAAATTCAAACTATCATTTTTCCAAGTTTGAAAAAATTCCAGGATTTTCCAGAATTCCTGTTTTTCCAAAGCCCTATTTCCACCCTTTTTTCTGGCGACTACTCCTCCCACATTTTTCTACCCACTTCAACCGACCCACCGTCAAAACATTCTTCTTAATCAGGACAAATAATTTTTTATTGAAAAATTCCTGGTTTTCCCGAAATTCCAGGAATTCCGTACTACCATTTCTCATTTCCACATGTTACTACTTCAACATTTCTCGGCCGATTTGAAAAATGTCAACACCAACCATTTCAACTTATTCAGACCATTCAAGTTTTTTTTTTTACCATTTCCCCCCCAAAATTCCCGCTTTTCCCGAAATTCCCAATTTTTTGGGAAATTCCCATTGAAATCCATGGGACATTCTTCAAAGTTCCACAACTCCCACATTTTTCATCTGCATCAAACTGTCCCAACCTTCAAAATAATCAGCCTGTTTGGGAATTGTGTGCTCTACTTTAACAATTCTCAAAAAAAATTCCCGAATATCTTATAATTTGTATTTTTTTCTTTCATTTTCCCCATTCAAAATGATTTGTCCATTTTTCAAACTTCCATAATTCACACATTCTTCAACCCATTCAAACTTCCTCCATTTCCACATTTTTCAACCTATTCAAACCATTCCACCTTCAACATATTCCAATCATCCTGGAAATTCAAACTATCATTTTTCCAAGTTCGAAAAAATTCCAGGATTTTCCAGAATTCCTGCTTTTCCAAAGCCCTATTTCCACCCCTTTTTTCTGGCGACGACTCCTTCCACATTTTTCAACCCACTTCAACCGTTCCACCGTCAAAACATTCCTCTTAATCAGGACAAAAAACAGAGTTGTTTTTCGAACTTGAAAATTTCCCGGTTTTCCCGAAATTCCAGGAATTCCGTAACACCATTTCTCAATTCCACATGTTACTACTTCAACATTTCTCGACCGATTTGAAAAATTCAGACTCATTCAGACCATTCAAGTTTTTTTTTTACCATTTTCCCCAAAAAATTCCCGCTTTTCCCGAAATTCCCAATTTTTTGGGAAATTCCCATTGAAATCCATGGGACATTCTTCAAAGTTCCACAACTCCCACATTTTTCATCTGCATCAAACTGTCCCAACCTTCAAAATAATCAGCCTGTTTGGGAATTGTGTGCTCTACTTTAACAATTCTCAAAAAAAATTCCCGAATATCCTATAATTTGTATTTTTTTTTTCATTTTCCCCATTCAAAATGATTTGTCCATTTTTCAAACTTCCATAATTCCCACATTCTTCAACCCATTCAAACTTCCTCCATTTCCACATTTTTCAACCTATTCAAACCATTCCACCTTCAACATATTCCAATCATGCTGGAAATTCACACTATCATTTTTCCAAGTTTGAAAAAATTCCAGGATTTTCCAGAATTCCTGCTTTTCTAAAGCCCTATTTCCACCCTTTTTTCTGGCGACTACTCCTCCCACATTTTTCAACCCACTTCAACCGTCCCACCGTCAAAACATTCTTCTTAATCAGGACAAATAATTTTTTATTGAAAAATTCCTGGTTTTCCCGAAATTCCAGGAATTCCGTAACACCATTTCTCATTTCCACATGTTACTACTTCAACATTTCTCAGCCGATTTGAAAAATGTCAACACCAACCATTTCAACTTATTCAGACCATTCAAGTTTGTTTTTTTTACCATTTCCCCCCCAAAATTCCCGCTTTTCCCGAAATTCCCAATTTTTGGGGAAATTCCCATTGAAATCCATGGGACATTCTTCAAAGTTCCACAACTCCCACATTTTTCATCTGATTCAAACTGTTCCAACCTTCAACATAATCAGCCTGTTTGGGAATTATGTGCTCTACTTCATCAATTCAAAAAAAAATTCCCGGATATCCTATAATCCTTTTTTTTATTTTATTTTCCCCATTCAAAATGAATTGTCCATTTTTCAAACTTCCACAATTCCCACATTCTTCAAACCATTCAAACTTCCTCCATTTCCACATTTTTCAACCTATTCAAACCATTCCACCTTCAACATATTCCAATCAACCTGGAAATTCAAATGATCATTTTTCCAAGTTCGAAAAAATTCCAGGATTTTCCAGAATTCCTGCTTTTCCAAAGCCCTATTTCCACCCTTTTTTCTGGCGACGACTCCTTCCACATTTTTCAACCCACTTCAACCGTTCCACCGTCAAAACATTCCTCTTAATCAGGACAAAAAACAGAGTTGTTTTTCGAACTTGAAAATTTCCCGGTTTTCCCGAAATTCCAGGAATTCTGTAACACCATTTCTCAATTCCACATGTTACTACTTCAACATTTCTCGACCGATTTGAAAAATGCAGACTCATTCAGACCATTCAAGTTTTTTTTTACCATTTTCCCTAAAAAGTTCCCGCTTTTCCCCAAATTTCCAATTTTTGGGGAAATTCCCATTGAAATCCATGGGACATTCTTCAAAGTTCCACAACTCCCACATTTTTCATCTGATTCAAACTGTTCCAACCTTCGAAATAATCGGCCTGTTTGGGAAATTGTGTGCTCTACTTTAACAATTCTAAAAAAAATTCCCGGATATCCTATAATTATTATTATTTTTTTCATTTTCCCCATTCAAAATGAATTGTCCATTTTTCAAACGTCCACAATCCCCACATTCTTCCTTCAAACTTCCTCCATTTCCACATTTTTCAACCTATTCAAACCATTCCACCTTCAACATATTCCAATCATCCTGGAAATTGAAACTATAATTTTTCCAAGTTCGAAAAAAATTCCAGGATTTTCCAGAATTCCTGCTTTTCCAAAGCCCTATTTCCACCCTTTTTTCTGGCGACTTCTCCTTCCACATTTTTCAACCCACTTCAACCGTCCCACCGTCAAAACATTCTTCCTAATCAGGACAAATAATTATTTATTGAAAAATTCCTGGTTTTCTCGAAATTCCAGGAATTCCGTAACACCATTCCTCATTTCCACATGTTACTACTTCAACATTTTTTGACCGATTTGAAAAATTTCAACAACAACCATTTCAACTCATTCAGACCATTCAGGTTTTTTACCATTTCCCCCCCAAAATTCCCGCTTTTCCCGAAATTCCCAATTTTTTGGGAAATTCCCATTGAAATCCATGGGACATTCTTCAAAGTTCCACAACTCCCACATTTTTCATCTGCATCAAACTGTCCCAACCTTCAAAATAATCAGCCTGTTTGGGAATTGTGTGCTCTACTTTAACAATTCTCAAAAAAAATTCCCGAATATCCTATAATTTGTATTTTTTTTTTCATTTTCCCCATTCAAAATGATTTGTCCATTTTTCAAACTTCCATAATTCCCACATTCTTCAACCCATTCAAACTTCCTCCATTTCCACATTTTTCAACCTATTCAAACCATTCCACCTTCAACATATTCCAATCATGCTGGAAATTCACACTATCATTTTTCCAAGTTTGAAAAAATTCCAGGATTTTCCAGAATTCCTGCTTTTCTAAAGCCCTATTTCCACCCTTTTTTCTGGCGACTACTCCTCCCACATTTTTCAACCCACTTCAACCGTCCCACCGTCAAAACATTCTTCTTAATCAGGACAAATAATTTTTTATTGAAAAATTCCTGGTTTTCCCGAAATTCCAGGAATTCCGTAACACCATTTCTCATTTCCACATGTTACTACTTCAACATTTCTCAGCCGATTTGAAAAATGTCAACACCAACCATTTCAACTTATTCAGACCATTCAAGTTTGTTTTTTTTACCATTTCCCCCCCAAAATTCCCGCTTTTCCCGAAATTCCCAATTTTTGGGGAAATTCCCATTGAAATCCATGGGACATTCTTCAAAGTTCCACAACTCCCACATTTTTCATCTGATTCAAACTGTTCCAACCTTCAACATAATCAGCCTGTTTGGGAATTATGTGCTCTACTTCATCAATTCAAAAAAAAATTCCCGGATATCCTATAATCCTTTTTTTTATTTTATTTTCCCCATTCAAAATGAATTGTCCATTTTTCAAACTTCCACAATTCCCACATTCTTCAAACCATTCAAACTTCCTCCATTTCCACATTTTTCAACCTATTCAAACCATTCCACCTTCAACATATTCCAATCAACCTGGAAATTCAAATGATCATTTTTCCAAGTTCGAAAAAATTCCAGGATTTTCCAGAATTCCTGCTTTTCCAAAGCCCTATTTCCACCCTTTTTTCTGGCGACGACTCCTTCCACATTTTTCAACCCACTTCAACCGTTCCACCGTCAAAACATTCCTCTTAATCAGGACAAAAAACAGAGTTGTTTTTCGAACTTGAAAATTTCCCGGTTTTCCCGAAATTCCAGGAATTCTGTAACACCATTTCTCAATTCCACATGTTACTACTTCAACATTTCTCGACCGATTTGAAAAATGCAGACTCATTCAGACCATTCAAGTTTTTTTTTACCATTTTCCCTAAAAAGTTCCCGCTTTTCCCCAAATTTCCAATTTTTGGGGAAATTCCCATTGAAATCCATGGGACATTCTTCAAAGTTCCACAACTCCCACATTTTTCATCTGATTCAAACTGTTCCAACCTTCGAAATAATCGGCCTGTTTGGGAAATTGTGTGCTCTACTTTAACAATTCTAAAAAAAATTCCCGGATATCCTATAATTATTATTATTTTTTTCATTTTCCCCATTCAAAATGAATTGTCCATTTTTCAAACGTCCACAATCCCCACATTCTTCCTTCAAACTTCCTCCATTTCCACATTTTTCAACCTATTCAAACCATTCCACCTTCAACATATTCCAATCATCCTGGAAATTGAAACTATAATTTTTCCAAGTTCGAAAAAAATTCCAGGATTTTCCAGAATTCCTGCTTTTCCAAAGCCCTATTTCCACCCTTTTTTCTGGCGACTTCTCCTTCCACATTTTTCAACCCACTTCAACCGTCCCACCGTCAAAACATTCTTCCTAATCAGGACAAATAATTATTTATTGAAAAATTCCTGGTTTTCTCGAAATTCCAGGAATTCCGTAACACCATTCCTCATTTCCACATGTTACTACTTCAACATTTTTTGACCGATTTGAAAAATTTCAACAACAACCATTTCAACTCATTCAGACCATTCAGGTTTTTTACCATTTCCCCCCCAAAATTCCCGCTTTTTCCGAAATTCCCAATTTTTGGGGAAATTCCCATTGAATCCATGGGACATTCTTCAAAGTTCCACAACTCCCACATTTTTCATCTGATTCAAACTGTTCCAACCTTCGAAATAATCGGCCTGTTTGGGAAATTGTGTGCTCTACTTTAACAATTCTAAAAAAAAATCCCGGATATCCTATAATTCTTTTTATTTTTTTCATTTTCCCCATTCAAAATTCATTGTCAATTTCCACAATTCCCACATTCTTCAACCTATTCAAACCATTCCACCTTCAACACATTCAACTCAACCTGGACATTCAAGGTGGCCAAATACTTTTGGCAATATAGTGTATCTTTCGGATGCTCCTGAACACATCATCAGTGATGTAACCTGGGGTCTTTACCCAGTCTCGGCAGATCTTGTGTTCAGGTGGCATTTGCTACATCCCAAGGAGCTCCTGTCTTCTTCTTCTTGTTTTACGGCGGGGCACTCAACGTTAAAGGTGCATTACCGCCACCTACTGTATTGGAGTGTGAACCAGACTTCCCTCCCTCACATACATATATATATGCATATATACCTTCCCATACTAAATCATATTCCATAAACCTGTCTCTTTTAGAAACTTGACCAAAATGTTCTGGTTTCTGCTCTTTGAGAGTAACCTCTTTATGTCCATGCCTTCTAACTTCCTCTCTTAGTTTTCTCCGATGCATGTTTGCATGTTTTTCTGACTCTACCTACCCTGTTGGGTGTTTACTTATAAGATGCACGGTCTTATTCAGTGCCGATCTACTCTTTTGTGCTCCCCCTTACAGTTCTTCCCGCTCCTACTGTGTTCTGTATTGCATGTCTTCCTGTTGTCTAATCCAGAGACAAATATGCCATCTTCTTCCCTTGTTTGCTGATGTCATAAAGGACCTAATTTCCTCATGGACATGATCCCGCCTTTGATCCGCCCCCAGCTATAGTACACGAGCCCACCAAAAAAATGGAACACGGTTTTGTGAAAATGAATACATGAATGAATAAATCAGGTTTTGCTCTGCATCTTTAAAAATGATTTGAAGGTTTTAAGGCTAATTGTATTTAAAGGTGATTTTACATGCATATAGAAGGCATGATGGGTAACTATGGCGTCAAAACAATTCCTAAATCTGCGGCCATTTTGATATTTTTGGAGGTAGCGGGGGTGTATATTGTAGCATCCCGGAAGAGTTAGTGCTACAAAGGGTTCTGGGTATTTGTTCTGTTGTGTTTATGTTATGTTACTGTGCGGATGTTCTCCCAAAATATGTTCGTCATTCTTGTTTGGTGTGGATTCACAGTGTGGCGTATATTTCTAACAATGTTAAAGTTGCTTATACGGCCACTCTCAGTGTAAACGGTATCGCTGTTGATGAAGTTTGCGTTGCATTCACGTGTGTGTGTGCGTACAGAAGCCGCTCATATCTTGTGACTGGGCGGGCACATTGTTTGAAGGGATGAAAAGCGGACGTGACTTCAGCTCGTAGAGGACGTTAAAAGCAGTGCCTGTAAGGCACGCCCCCAAGACTGTGGAATATGAGAAATAATGACTGATGAACACCTTCGTTCGATAATGAGGGTTGCCTCAGCTCAAAGCCTGAGCCCCGACATTAATGAACTAGCATCCAAGAAAAGATGGCAGGTATCTGGCTTGGGCACATCAGATTAGATCAGTGTGTTGCAAACTGAGCAGTTTAAAGTCCTGAATGGTTGGTTTATTCATTGTTATTTTATTATGTGGAAAAAGTTCATGTTGATATTTACCTCAGAAGGCTGCAAATAGAGAAGAGGTATTCAATTTTTATTTAAATTGTATTTGATATGCCATTGATATTTTTTTATCATTATTATTATTATTTGAAACTGGATTTTGCATGTCACTATAAAGTTATATAAGCCTTGCTTGTTCAATATTTAATGCAAAACTTGTTTGGGTCCCTATTAAAAGGTTAATTTGTTCAACCTTGGCCCAGTTTTAAATTTTGGCCCACTCTGTATTTGAGTTTGACACCCCTGCTTTAGGGCTCCCCTCAAATTTGATCCTGGGTACCCAGAAGGTTCTGTCATAAAAATATTTAAAAATAATAAAAATAAAAAAAAATTTAAATTTTATTCAGTGCTTAAATCTTTACATCATCTTTAGGCCTGACTCTCGATATATTTATTTATTTAATGTTTTATGCCCTTTTTTGTCAAAACTCTGTTTTTTATGGCAAAAACACAACACAT